>NC_087207.1:89566387-89612448 GCF_015104395.2 Macrobrachium nipponense
TCATACAAGTAGAGTTGATTATATGAAGGGGTTGTCAACTTGAATGCATGAATACATGTATGTGCATATATATATATATATATATATATATATATATATACCATATATATAGATATATATATATATATATATATATATATATATATATATATTATATATATATATATATATATATATATATATATATATATGATTGGTAAAAATGACAACAGAATTCCATCTAATAAAAGGAGCCCACAGAAACACCAAAGTATAGAGAGAAAAATCCTATATTTCAGAGACTGCTGTCTACCTCTTCAGGTAGATGAATGAGAAAAGTTACAGAAAAGGTGGTATTTATACCAAGAGGTCCATCCACAGGTAAGCCAATTTAGGTCACTCCCGCTGATAATCTTCCTTTAATCTTCTTAAGTGTTGGTTGAATGAAAACCTTGTCGATGATATCTGAATCCCATGCTCTCTTTGAGATATTCATTACCTGGCTCTTGGTATAAATACCACCTTTTCTGTACATTTTCGCATTCATCTACCTGAAGAGGGAGACAGCAGTCTCTGAAATATAGGATTTTTCTCTCTATATCTTGGTGTTTTTGTGGGCTCCTTTTATTAGATGGAATTCTGTTGTAACAGAACATTTTTACCAATCATATATTTTTATGAGCTCATATTAGATGTGCATATATATATATTATATATAATATATATAAGATATTATATATATATATATCATATATATATATTATATATATATATATATCATTCAATATATATATAATATATATATATATATATCATATATATATATATATATATATATATTATATATATATATATTATATATATATATATTATATTATATTATATATATAGTATATATTAATATAAATATTATATATATATATATATATATATATATATAATATATATATATATATATATATATAGACATTATATATAAGTATGTTTATAATATGTGTGTATATAATTTACATATATGTAGATTTTAACAACAACGCTTTGCCACGAACATGGCAGAAGACTGATTGCAACTCTGTAAGATAATCTGACATTTCATAACTGCCGCTGTGTGGACATCACACAGAATGGAGGAAATGCTGAGAAAAAAAATTCCCTTTGATGAATGATGGCGATTACGAAGAAACAGCTTCTTCGTCTCAGTGAGAGCTTAAGCTACGATACAACACTGTCATAAGTTACTTCATAAATGAGTAATAAATATTTGGCTGATCCTGAAACTTATGGCATCTCTTATATAGTGGATATCAAGACAGTAAATTTTTTTCGTCTCTATCTCTTTTTATACATAATTCATATACTATATATCTATAAAATTATATATATATATATATATATATATATATATATATGAATATATACATATGTGTGTGAATTCATTTACATACAAACTGAGGTTTATTTAGATGAGCAGAATCTGCCGATCGGCCCCAAAATTTACTTTATACAATGTTCATTATATACAGTCTTGTAAAATATAGAAGTATAAGCCCTTCAATGTCTTAGATGGAAAAACTATGTATTTGTCGAAATAATGATTATATATGGGGGTGAAGGTAACTAAGAGAGAGAGAGAGAGACAGAGACAGAATGGTTTTGGTAATAGAGAACAAATGATATATCAACTGCTTAGCTTCTTTTCGAATGTTCCTCTTTGTCCCTGTTACTGGAAGTTTCTTTGTCTGATGCAACAATCAGATTCTCTCTCTCTCTCTCTCTCTCCTTCCTCTGGTCTGTCCAATACACTAACACCCTGTCCGACCAGGAATGTGTCCTATAATTTTTATGGCCATCAGTGTACTAGTGCATATCCTCTCTCTCTCTCTCTCTCCTCGTGCGTAGTGTCTTTATAAATCCACTTATGTGTTGCTGTACGTATAGTTACGAGGCTTTCCCAAACATTGGCAAAATAATTTCGACCTATATTTCAAGGGGAATACATATTTAGACATATAATTCAAATAACATTTTCATTCAAATCATACGATGTGTGCCACAAAGAAAAATCAACAATTAAATAATATTGAAGGGCGGATGACATACGTTTTGGCCAAGATACGAGGAACTTTTTGGTGCCTGAAGGAATCGTGATCAACTTGAGTTAGAGATGTCAAAGTTACTCGATTTTTGCTGAAAGCGAAGGATTTGGAATATAAATCTGAATGGATGGATAGCCAGATTTTTCTGACATCTCTCTATATCTTTCTTTCTGAAATTCTTTGTGAGAGACCTTGTAATATATTCACTCTTTTCAGGGTTATTAGTGGTCTTAGGTACGTCTCTCTCTCTCTCTCTCTCTCTCTCTCTCTCTCTCTCTCTCTCTCTCTCTCTCTCTCTCTCTCTCTCTCTCTCTCTCTCTCTCTCTGAGGACGTTTGCTTCCGAGTACCCAGTGAATAAAATGAATGAAGATGTTCGATGAGTTACATATCCTCCACTTCCTTTACAAAAGAACTCTTTCTGTCTCTCTACTGGACGAAGTTATCTTTTCAGATTCTCCCAATTCAATCATTTTAAACACCAAAACCACAATAAATAAAAGTCAACATATGAAAAAAAGTTTTAATGAGGCTCCATTAGACACTTTTGATATTGAATAATTGGAAAATTTTTTGAGAACGTTTTCTAAAGAAAATGTTGACGTAATAAAATATTTTGGTCACCAAACCACAATAGATAAAAATACAACGAATAAAATATTAAAAGGGGCAACTTTAGACACATTTTGATACTGAATTCATACATACATACACACACACACACACTTGGCAAAGGGGTTTCACGACCGCATGCCCTTGCTGTCATCAACCACAGTCATTGGCGGTGGGCCTCGCCTTTGACTGAAAAGTCTACCTGCAAGGCAACAGTTTCCACAGTTTTTGGTGGTGGGCCTAGTCTTTTACTAAAAAGTAAGACTGCAAGGCAGCAGTCTCCACAGTTGTTGGGCAGTGGACCTAGTCTTTTACTAAAAAGTAAAACCGCAAGGCAGCATGCAAGCCCTGCATTTACTAAAAAGTAAGATTGCAAGGCAGTAGTTTCCTCCGTTATTGGCAGTGGCCTAGCCTTTTACTAAAAAAGTAATACTGCAAGGCAGCAGTTTCTACAGTTATCAGGAGTGGTCCTAGCCTTTTACTAAAAAGTAAAACTGTAAGGCAGCAGGCAAACTCAGTCTTTTACTAAAAAAGTAAGACTGCAAGGCAGCAGCTGTCCTTCTAGGTGCCTCTTACGACCTGCAGGACCTACAGTGGTAGTACTCTTGTACCCTTACCACAGGATGGATATATATATATATATATATATATATATATATATATATATATATCTATATATATATATATATATATATGTATAAACATTCTCGAGAAGAGGTGGAACGAGTTGGAAAATAAACGACTAAAATGATCTTTGGACCAATGCCCTTGACTAGCAACCTATCCAGAGCAATACCTGTGGAAATCCAAAAAGACTGTATTCTTATGGAACCCCTCACTACTAACGAGGAAAAGTTGCGCGATAATAAACAAAAATCAGCATTATTTTGGGCCTTTAAAATTCGGGGAAAGATACTGTAGTTGCATTGGCAAAAATTTCTGTGCTGGAAAAAGATACTTTTAGGTAAAAGTAAGAAAATTCTCTCACGGTTGGTATGAAAATAAAAATCGGAAATATTCCACATTTATAGCATTTAAACTATTTTTTCCCCTCAGGGAACGAGCTTTATTAATCTAGTTAGTGATATTTCAGTTTTGCATACCTTTTATCCGCTCTCGTATTTTTATTCCTATGTGCAGAGAGAGAAATAAAAAAAGCGATATCACTTATTTGTTAATGGCCTTTTTAGTTTCCCGTAAATGAAAACTATCGAGATTCTCTATTTGTCTGTCCGTCCGCACTTTTTCTGTCCGCCCTCAGATTTTAAAAACTACTGGGGGCTAGAGGGCAGCAAATTGGTATGCTTATATCAAATTCCAAATTCCCATCATCAACCTTACCAAATAGCATCCTTCTAGCCTGAACTCAGTTACACATTCTTACAAAGAGACACTGACAGCCAAATGATACCTGTTCAGCTTCTCGTGTCAAGATTATAACTTTGCCAGTAGTATGTCTTTAACAGCGAAATATTTCCCAATGCAGCACCTTTGGTTAGTTACGACCAAAAGGGAACATCACACATACATATTGAAATGTCACATTACATTTAAGCTTGGAAAGGAACATCTCAATTTGATTTGAGTAACGCTTGCGCTTGTGCCTGAGTCAACCATAAACACAATTTCCTTAACATAAGTTTCTTAGAACAGTACACTGTACAAGGATCTCTTAATCCACAGACAGGAGAAACGCCTGAATACTTAGCTCCTAAAGCCTCTCTTGTGTAGATTTCAAAATTTCCTTTACACTCTTTCATTTTCACTCTGCCATATATTTCACTAAAATCGTGATATTCCGTGTTAAAAAATCTGATTTTATCTGCGACTGATTCTGTCATACACAGCATTGTTTATACATCTTGGAAGAAGAAGTCAAGAGCAGCCTTCTGCAAAGCTTTCTTTGGGATTAGCTACTTGATCTAATGATATTATGTCCAAGCATTTTCAGTAATCAATATTTTATTCAGCCAGGTATGAAGAATCCCCATTGACAGTTGACTGAGGGAAATCTGTACTTCTTGGATATCATGTTTACAGACAGCCAGAGAAACGTCAACACTTGAATCCGGAACACAAAATTCGCGAAATTTTTGCCCTTCCTTTCAAATGAGTGAAATCAATGATAAGAGAGATGCATGAACGTTGCATCTAATGGCAGATTCTCTGTAATTCTCGTGTTGTTGCAATTACTGTGATTAGGCGAATCTCCTCATTAATTATGTAGGGATTGAGTTAGTTGGAGGAGAAGCCTTACAATTGCCTAAGGATTCCTCGTCCGTTTAGCGTCATTAGTGGGTATTAATTCATCAACAGACTTTGGAAACAGTTCAGAGTAAATAAGATTCAACTAATTTTTCAGTGCATCAGTGCAAAATTAGCCATAATTTTGGCAACAGCCAGAGTAAATAAAATTCGTAAAAAAATTCAGTGCATCAGTGCAATGTATCAATACACAATATTTTATCTACAACTGCCCATATTACCCATATGTTTGATATAAAGGCTTCAGTGCTTATTGCTAGAATTCATGACAGTCCTTTTTATTATTCCCTCTATAATTAATACTAAATAATCAAGTGCATTAAAACAAAAGCAATATTTTCTAAATGTATTTTTAATCATTTGGTTCGACAGCAGTCAGGGCAAACAGTTTTTTATAGCTCATTGTTATTTTCTACAGGAAAAGAATGGATGTTAATTGCTACGTGTAAAAAATCTATAATGAGGTCTTTTGTTGCAATGCAATATATTATGACGCTCACAAAATAAATTATTGATCATTCAAAGATTAAAAATGGGAAACCTTTGAATGAGCAAACAAATTATTTTTCATATTTTAAACTGTCTACCCAAGAAGGTTATCTTGCTACTATTTTATTTTTAAATTCACTCAAAGAATCTTCCTAAATGTCCAATACGTAGCGCCAAGGCTCCTTTCATTTCCGAAACTCATTGAAGTGAAGGAGGTGTATCTGTGATTGAAAGCGAGCGATTCAGTCAACCTCCTCGAGGTATTCGACTTAGATAGTGTGTATCTGTATCTGTGCGTGTGTTTGTGTGTGCATGTATGTGTGTGTGTGTGTGAAAGAGAGAGAGAGAGAGAGAGAGAGAGAGAGAGAGAGAGAGAGAGAGAGAATTTTGAAAATCACCAGAGTCAAGCCTTTAAGCCACTGAATAATATATATATATATATATATATATATATATATATATATATATATAATATATATATATATATATATATATATATGAAGGGAAGAGGACACACACAGATGTACATACTGTCTTTATTGCAACGTTTCGTAATTATCAAGTTAATTACATCATCAGGCTGTTAAAATGAAAATAAATTTCCTAGTAAAATTGTAAAAACAAAACTAAAAATTAAAAATTCAGAAATGCAAAAGCTAAAAAGTTATTCTTACAAGTGTACAAAATATACACATTTAAAATTAAGAAAGTTAAATTGTTTAAAAGGACATACATTAAAATGAAAGATAAATGAACATAAAATAAGCAAAAAATTGACAAAAAGATTGAAAGCAGCAGTGAACAGTTACAGAACAAAGAAGTTAAGGACCGACCTAGAGGAGTGACAGCGTTAAACTAAACGTAAACATGTTTACGTTTAGTTTAACGCTTGTCACTCCTCTAGGTCGGTCCTTAACTTCCTGTTCTGTAACTGTTCATGCTGCTTTCAATCTTTTGTCAATTTTTGCTTATTTTATGTTCATTTATCTTTCAGTTTTAATGTATGTCTTTTAAATAATTTAACTTTCTTAATTTTAATGTGTATATTTTGTACACTTTTGTAAGAACCTTAACTTTTTTAGCTTTTGCATTTCTGAATTTTTAATTTTTATTTTTGTTTGTTTTTACAATTTTTACTAGGAAATTTATTTTCATTTTAACAGCCTGATGATGTAATTAACTTGATAATTACAAAACGTTGCAATAAAGTCAGCATGTACATCTATATATATATATATATATATATATATATATATATATATATATATATATATATATATATATATATATATATATATATATATATATATATACAGATATATATATATATTTATATATATATATATATATATATATATATATATATATATAGAGAGAGAGAGAGAGAGAGACGAGAGAGAGCGAGACGAGAGAGAGAGGAGAGAGAGAATTTTGAAAAGCACCAGAGACAAGCCTTTCAGCCACTGAATATCGAATGAGAGAGAGAGACACACACACACACACACAGAGACAGAGAGAGAGAGAGAGAGAGAAGCTGCTAGGTGAACAGTTGTGCGATGTGATCGCTAAATCATCAGATTTTGGTTGATTCATTTTCTTTCGCTAGCTTCTTCCCGTTTTTTATAGACTTTCAACCACCGCTTTTTCGCACAGGACCACGGGTTATGATAACAATAATAATAATAAGTATGGCCGTGTGTTGCTGTCAATATAATGATGATTTTCAAACTAATAATACGTATATATGTAATCGTCATAGAATCAGCAGTAAACATTCATCGTTAGTGTTTATTAATACAACCGAAATGCAGTTCCATTGAACGGAATTATACAGCGAATGTTGTAACTGATGCCGTCATGTTATTTGCCACGAATTTCCTGAGCAATTCATATTTCACAGAGTTTAATTAGACATTATCAAATTATTTTATGGCTTTATTTATATATATATATATATATATATATATATATATATATATATATATATATATATATATATATATTTATTATAGTTAACGTATATGAAAATATATAGAAATTCCGAGGTAGATCAAATTGGATAGACATTTGTAGCTTATGCATGTCGTATATATATATATATATATATATATATATATATATATTATATATATATATATATATATATATATATATATATGCTATATATCTATATATATATATATGATATATATATATATATAATATATATATTATATATATATATATACCTATAATATAATATATATATAGATATATATATAGATCATATAATATATATAATATATATATCTATATATAGATATGATAAATCCGATATGTATATATATATATAGGTAATATATAAAATATATATTTAGATATAAATATATATATATATATTTATTTGTTATATTATATAACCTTATGTATACACACACATACTATATAAACTTTTAAACCGCCATGGTTATCGTACAAAATTGGCAACATGAAAAATTTCTTTTTGTTTATGATGTATTACTATGTGTGGAATAAATATCTATAAAGAAATTCAAGTGATAAAAAGAAGTAATTTATGAAGAAATGTGTAAGACAGATCTAAAACAATCTACAAGAAATTTGGTTAACCAATATACATATAAAAATAGGACAAGATGCTTTTAATGGTAAGGACATCACTTCTAATATCAGAGCGATTCGTTCGTAAAAATAAATAAAAACTTAACTTGAAGTGAGATTAAGATCTAAGATACACAGAAAGGTTTTTGAAAAGGAACGAATATGATTTTATAAGCAAAGAATATAAATAGAAATGCCCGTAAACAATTGAACAGAACATGCGAAGAAGAAAAAAGTTAAAAAGAACTTCAATTCTCGGATCATATCGAAGAAGTATTCCAAACTCCACCTTCATTAGCCGAGTTCGTCTTTTTCTTTTCAACAAGAGATATTCGCTTTTTTTTATTTTTTTCGGGACGGGATGGAAATGCCTTGAGGGTATTCAGCAAGATATTTTCTCTAAGCTTCTATACCGTGTTCTGATATTCACTGAGAACAGCTATGGAAAACTTTATCTCAGATACTTCTCTTCCTGTTCTCTCTTTTGCTGTTCAACCTTGTTGGTCACGAATCATTTGTGCGTTTTCTTCCTATCTCATCATCCTTGTGAATTGCCTGTAATACATTACTCCTCTTACGTGCACGCTCTCTCTCTCTCTCTCTCTCTCTCTCTCTCTCTCTCTCTCTCTCTCTCTCTCTCTCTGTCGAATACAGTTCGCCTTCCAATGAAAAAACAAATTCTCTCTCTCTCTCTCTCTCTCTCTCTCTCTCTCTCTACTCACTGTCGAATACAGTTCGCCTTCCAATGAAAAAAACTAATTCTCTCTCTCTTCTCTCTCTCTCTCTCTCTCTCTCTCTCTCTCTCTCTCCTGCTCTAATTCAATTACCCAGACAGGCGTTACAACCTCTAGAACTGTTCCAAAATAGAGTAATGAGGTATCCTAGGATGCCCTTCTTCCACTCGGATAGTCAACATGCAGACCGAATCATGTTACCTCCATTAATAGAGAGAATGTATGCCAATGTAGCTTTGTTTTCTGTTAAATGTCTACACTCTCCACAATTTACTCCAAACAAATTCTCTTGCTGTCCTCAGAGCATCACTTGACGAAGATGCACCAAGACCTCAACTCCGGCCAGGGGCCCTTAAGCTAGTTAGGGCAGTATGTGAAAAAATCTTCAACACCTTGATCGGATGTACCTGAGCAAGCAGCCATCCAAGATTTGCCACCATGGCGGGTTCCTATTCCTGCTGTCACTTTCACACCAACCTCTAAAGATGCCCGTACCAGTCTACAGAAGCAGCTGGTTTTTTGGAAACAATATCCAAAGTGTCAATTTCAGTTCCTACAGGACACCACATCTACGTTGACGGCTCAGTACAGGCAGATAGAAGTGCAGCATGTGCTATGTTCTCCCCCACTTTAGAATCTCCTGAGGGTGCGGTGGCATGGTCGCAGGTTGCCAACTCATCCAGTTCCACTTATTGCGAACTTCAAGGTATATGGGATGCAGTAACCCTACTTGTTAGAAGAAATGGGAATTGATTGGTGATCTGTGACTCCAAATCTGCGCTCCAGGCACTGACATCTTCTAGGCCCAGCTGTGGCCGTGTTGTGCGAGACATCATTGTGTCAACTCGCTGCTGCATACAATGCCTCGCTTGTCTTGTCCTTCATGTGGATGCCCTCCCATATTGGGCTTGCTGGGAATGACATGGTGGACAGTCTTGCTAAAGCTGCCTGCACGCTGGACCTTGATGACAGAAATGTTGAGCCCTCACTTCGCTGCCTTAAACAGAATATATTCAGCCGCTTTTGCCCGTACAGTACAGTACAGCGTAGGGATGCAGAGAGGGGCACTAGTGTTTCCATACAAACATCATGATAACTTTCTGCAGAGCCGTCACAAGTACCGGCGACGTTGACTCATGGTGCGTAGGCATAATGTCGTAAGTGCCAGGATAAGGTTGGGATATCGTCCTGTGTGGCAGGTTGGATAGACACTAGATATACCACACTACACCTCATGTAACTGTGTAACCTTGCTATGCCAATAACCTTGAACACTACTGCCTCATTGCCCCACTGTCAGGAATCTGTTACCTCAAAGACAAAATTTACTTCAAACCCTGCCAATATTTACTCAAAAGATTACCACCTAGACGTAATTTGACTCGTCATCCCCACTTTTGGTTTGGTGGTGCTAAACTGTCTGTTGCCGTTGTTGTGATAATGGAATACGATCTCATATAGGTATTTTTGTAACTGGGGGATTATACCGATGATTCAATGCTGTAATTTTTTTTTCTGTTTGATTTCTGATGTACTGTCTGTAAACTGCTAATATGTAACTTTGTTTGACGTCTTTGGCGTAATTCATTTATAAATAATCTCTCTCATGTCGAATACAGTTCGACTTCCAATGAAAATATAAATTCTCTCTCTCTCTCTCTCTCTCTCTCTCTCTCTCTCTCTTCTCGTGCAAAAATTCAGCTATAAAACACTTCAACAGTGAAAAGACAACGTCAGCAGAGACCGTTAATGATGGTTGAGAAATAAAAAACAATGTCAATTTAAAACGTTAAAGTCATTTTATCGCTACAGACTTTCAAGGGAGGTTAGATAAAAAAAATGAGTAAACATCGATGTTTCTGAAATACGCTCGTTGATTCTAAACAGAAGAAAGAATAATTCATTAATTAGATCCTATCCATAGAGGAAAAGTCTGAGATTTGGCTGTCAATATGTTCTCCATCCGAAGGGGGTCGTTTATTTTAAACCAAAAACTTCATTAGTAAGACGTCATCCTTTTAAGAACTGATGAAACAATTCCACAATGAAAATGCGGTTTATTTTCATTACTTATGTTTTAAGGATTGGGAAACCAATGAAGACCTTTCTGGCAATACATAACTAACAATTTACAGTGTTCTCACATTCTGTTACCGATTTCCAAGGGCAACCCCAACCCCAACCCCTCTCTCTCTCTCTCTCTCTCTCTCTCTCTCTCTCTCTTCTCTCTCTCTCTCTCTCTCTCTCTTCGTTCTTTGATATAAGTTTTTCCTGGAATACTTCATTCCTTTCTTCTGTTCTGTTTTATAGGATAAATCTTTTACTCATTTTTTCCAATGTCATTATTGGACAACATAAAAGCCATACCATAATTTAAAAAAGATTATTTCTGATATAATGACACTAGATTCTGGAAACACGTTTTTCACTGATACTTTTAATTTTTTCATGAAATCTGGTTAAAATTCATAACAGGAAAGAAATTCATGTTGTTAATTACTTTCTCAAATAAAAAATATATATCGGAAATCGAAGACGTGAAATTGTTTCGCTTCCGTGGATATCAGTTGAATTCAAATATCTTTCTGCGACGGAGAAAAAGATAATTGCCTATCTGTCAGGTTTTTAGCTCTCTCTCTCTCTCTCTCTCTCTCTCTTCTCTCTCTCTCTCTCTCTCTCTCTCTCTCCCTATTCTGTCTCATGTACGTCATATTCAGTTTTCACATGAACTAGATTTTTTTCACGAACTTTCTTTTGATTGAACCAGTTTGTATTCGTTTTCAATAATTTCTCCATTATTGTGTAGAGTAAACATCGATTATCCACAACTTTGTACGAATACCGAGCCACCTCTTTCATTTGAACAAGGAATTCGGACATGAAACCCACAAGAGATACACAAAAGGCAGAAGGAAGATCTATGCGTAAGCTGTACATATTGATTGTTGAATGAAAGTTCTGTAGTTAGAACGGATGTCTGTCCAAGTCCATCTTGATAGCTACTAAGTACTTTTGTAATACTTAGCTAATTATTAAATTTTGTCACCTATACACGCGAGACCTTTATATTTATAAATATTAATCCCCAAAATCGTTCAATATCGAGTTCACTATACACTGCATACTGTAAAGAGGGAGATAAGTTTAAACATTATTGCAGTCCAGATCAGTATGAAAAAGACTAAATTCTTGTGTGAAAAGGTCCAGCTTCTAAGTGCGGACATCGGTGAGAGCAAATCTCGGTAACAAAATGTAAGAAGAGACTTATAATTATCGCCATCATTATCCATAGTCCATATAATTGATCTCAATCACATCTTTTCATGTTTTAATGAGTTTAAGTAAACATACTTCACACGAAACAAAAGAAAAAAGCAGGCTCACGCAATAATAAAATTGATAATAAAAATAACTAGAGGTTAAATGCAATCACAACAATTACTGTATCCTCCTGCTTGTTTTCGTCTATGGAAATTCACATGAAATTCTTCGAAGGAAAAAAAAAAACGGAATCTTGGAAAAAGAGCAACGCTCTCCTTTCGAACAAATTTAACCAATTATTAACTCGGCGGGACTTGGGAATTCTCTGTCAATAAAAATGAAAAGTTCTTTTAAAACGCCTTGTTGAGTAAAAAGATATTTCGTCACACTGTTGCTGTTGATTACAAAACGTTTTTCATTTCTTTTCTTTCATTAAGAATATTTAAATCAGTTTTATCCATTGCTACTGGAATGAGAACAAATTTATAGAAGGCTGCCTGAAAGGAAAACTGGCTGCGGAAAGAAATATATAATAAAATTATTTTATCATTCCTATAATTAGCTTTTTAAATTCACTTCCCCCTACCAGACAACCTTTAACCAGTTCTCTCTGTCACTTTAGAAAACAATACTATGGACTCTTGTCCTTTATGTAAATGATCCTTCTCGTCTCTTCTCCATTCTATTCACTTAACCTAAATCCTGCCCCGTTTCTTCCTCACCGTTTGTCTACTCTGAACTGGTACGGGAAATCTTTTATTCAACAAGTAATTCAAAATGTTCTCCTTGATTAGGCAGTGCAGAGGAATCTCATTAAGTAAAGCGCCCAGTCATCTGTGCCTGCATTCCATCTTATCTCACGCATGCCTGGAATGAAGTCCTGGATTCTTCCTTCCTCATTTCGAGATTTTCTCTCACATTCCCCATTTTTTTTTCTGACTCGTCGTATCATTTCTCTTCCTTTGTTAAGTAAACTCTAGCGTCCTATGAACTGCCTTTATCCTTGCGGAATGAATCATAATAATGTTTTGAATATTTTGATTCTTGCATACTGTGCTTTTCATACCTTGAAATCAGGAATGCCACTGAGGTGCAAATGAAGAGCAGCCTGTTATTGTTGTTAGGATAGATGATGGACAAAAGGAAATGGCACAGAGTGTGATACTTTGAGAAAATTCACGCTGTTGATAATGAGGAAAAAAACAAAAGGCTGTGAGAGTAAATTCAGAAGTTAATAAACTAAGAATACTGTATAAAAATAAACACACTTGAACCCGACGGAAATGGAAATCCAGTATATATATATATGTATATACATATATACATACATATATATATATATGTATATATATATATATATATATATATATATATATATATATATATATATATATATATATATATATATATATAAGCAAATCCCACAGGAAAATGATTGTCAGAAATCCAAGCGCTTTCGTCTTTACTCAGACATTGTCAAGGAGCTAATGAAGTACAATTGGAGAGAAGGGTCTCAGGTACAAAACAAGATCAAGAATACCAGATGGTTAATTGTCAAAAAGGAAAAAAAAAAATTAAAAGAAAAAGAGATCCAATCCAGGATTATCGAATATCACACGGTCACAAACCTAAACAGATTTGACCTAACCGAAATTACAAAGTATCTTTGCAGTCCAAAACATGTAAAAACTGAATATATTAATTTTGTTGCTTATATTTATCTGCAACTTTTTTCATTATGAAAGCATCAAGTTTAAATAAACCAAGACTTAAATTTAAAACATTTTTTATATTTGACTTGATGAAACAAGATCAATGATATTCCGTTTTTTAACTGTGTCATTACATGGGATTAAGGCTCTTGCATGACTCCAGTTAATAGGATGATACTAAATCTCTCATATGTACGAATAATGCATTCGATATTTGCCCAGTTCTCACAGAAATATTGATGCTGTTTTAGACGTTGTGAGAGAGATTTACCGGTCTGTCCGTAATAGACTTTATCACACTTTTTGCAAGGAATTTCATATATGCAGCCTGAAAGATCTTTAGGAGAATTTTTATTTTTTTACTAAAACTCTTGACATTAATATTACTGAAAAACCAGCATTTATGTTCAAAAAGCTTTAAAATTCTAGGAATATCTAAAAACCTTTCATCATAGGGTAATTTTAGAATGTTATGCTTACTAAATTCAAGTTGTCATTAGTTGAATAAAATGTTTTTCTAGCTCTTTTCCATGCCACATTTAAGTCCTTGGGTATTTAAGTTTCAATGCAATATCATAAATAGTTTTAATTGCAGCTGTCAAAAAACTGCGGGCTACAGACACGTAAAGCCCTTAGGAACATTCTAGAAAAAAACAGAGAATTTAACATTTTGATGGTGATTGGAGTAGTAATGAACAAAAGAGGCAATGTTAGTTGATTTTCGAAAGACTGAAAAGGTTGAAATTTCTATCATTTCTATGGGACAGTTACATCAAGAAAATTCAAATTACAATTTCTTTCTTCCTCTACAGTAAATTTTATAGAAGGGACTAAATTATTGAGATTACAGAAATTTCACCTTTTCAGTCTTTCGAAAATCAACTAACATATTATACATATATACTATTATATCATATATATACATATATCTATATATGTATATATATATATATATATATGATAGATATATATGTATATATACTATATATATATATATATATATATATATATATATATATATATATATATATATCTATATATATATATATATATATATGTATGTGTGTCGTAATATTAAAACCTATTTTCCAGGCAATGACTGACACAGAAACATTCAGCATTTTGGTCTCAGACGGAATTAAATGAAAGAAGGAAAAGCATCTCAGATTATAGAAGCCTGTCGTGGTTGTTGTTTCTTGTTCCAGGCAACGAATTGTAAAAGAATGTTTGGCCAAAGGATAATTCTTTCAATAATTTCTCATGACAGCCTAAGATAAAAACAAGTAAAAAAATGCGTCCAGTTACCCACGGTGCGATCGACTTTTCTGTACAGCGTATAATACTGTATTGAACTCACAGCCACGACCCGGTGTAACTTGTATTGTTGGTACCTTTAGCGGTGCCAGACGCACGATCATGGACAACTTTAACCTTAAATAGAATAAAAACTACTGACGCTAGAGGGCTGCAATTTGGTGTGTGGATGATCAGCATACCAATTTGCGGCCCTATATCGTTAGTAGATTTTAAGATCTGAGAGGACAGAGAGACAAAAAAAACATCTCAATAGTTTCTTTTGCAGAAAAATAAAAATGCCTGATGTACATCAAAACTATTATTTCAACGGAAAATGTCAAACGGTAAGTAGGATAATTTTAAAATGACTTCCAAACACACACCAAAATACCTCTAAATACCAAAAGACCAACCCTTTTATAATCAAGCACAAAGTAATATGAAATGCGTTTCATCTAAATCCTGTATTCAGCATCTAGCAAAATATATACCACTATTTCAACAATAATCTGCGAATATTATGTTGAAAACCCGTCTATCAGTCACTCAATGCATAAATGATTAGTTGCTTGTACAACAGCAATCAAAGCCCTTACAGAACATATACATTTCCACGAGTGGCTATTTTGGTAAAATATGAAAACAATTAATTGTATGAATATTTCTTCTTCTGTCTAATGAACAAACATTTTCGTAACAAAAAGGACGGAATTATTCCGTTCGTTATTTATCCATAAGAGTTTCACCTGGGGACCACAGTTTCAAAAATGCCTGATAACTTGTTTAATATTTCATTTGGAATAATGGTACATACAAAAAAAAAAAAAAAAAAAAAAAAAAAAACAAAAAAAAAAAAAAAAACAGAGCTAGAAATTATAATTTATATGCCTGCAGTGATGCTTTATTTTTCCGTCAACTCCTGTTTCACCTTGAAACTGTGAGCAAGGAGTATCGGAATTTCCACTGAAAAATACAAGTGGGAAAGTAATAAGCTGGGAATAAGTCCTCATCTCCATCTTGGGTGTTCATAGCAAAATTGTGAAACGAAAAGACGCTACCAAAACTAAATCACAGAAGCCATAGAAGAACTTGGGGATCTTTTCTAGATGGTGACCCCAAGGGTTTTCGGGGTCATATCTAGGACTAATACTTCTTGGGGTATTTATCTTTATGATATCTGCATCTTTTGTTTATGTTTTGTTCACGGTCATCCCCAACGGGCTTATACTAAAAATGCCGCAAAGGTGGATACATACCGGCGGGTTTAAAACCCATAGGGCCACTCTCTAGGTAAGATCCGAATTTGGATTATTGCATTCCTCCCCATTATTGTACGTAATATACATCCAATGAATGTGAAATAATTAGTTTGGTATCAAAGCATTTTGTACCCGACATCAATGACGCTTCATGAAAACCATCTTTTTGAGTCCTTGTTATGTGATGTCGATCCAAAACACTTTTTGATGTCAGTATCATTTGATGTAAGGTCACCTCCCATCACTTTTCCTTTATTCTTCAATAAAGTGCCATAGTTTCCAAAGTACTTTGTATTTGGAATTAGTATATTTAAAATATTTCTTGTCCAATGTTTGGGAAATTGAAAAAACAACAGTGAGCAACCAATTTTGTCGAGATCCTGTGCAATGACCCTCATTATTATTATTATTATTATTATTATTATTATTATTATTATTATTATTATTATTATTATTATTATTATTATTATTATTCATACTAACATAAGTCTTGAAATGGAGAAACAAATCCACACTTATGTATATGCACATATATTTAAAGATGAATCTGTCCAGAGCTTTCGGGATTACCGAAAGTTCCCTGTACAGATTTATATTTATCCATGTATGTACATATACGTACATAACTGTGGATTTATCATTCATTCGTAATAATACCAATAAAAGATCGTATATCACAACAAGTATCTTCAAAACTGAATGATCCTCAAGAGAAAAATGAGAAAACGCTTTGGAACAACGCAAAAATGCACAAACCATATGTAGCCGAGTAAGTTGCTACTTAAACGTCCCTTTCACGTGAAAAAGTGCTTCCCACCAAGTTACATCATACGATCAGTAACGTAACTTAGGAATCGGCGCAAATGTTCAGGAATGCTCGAAAAGAAGCTCTAAAAAGTCAGGTTTCCAGGAGGCCTTCTTTAAGAATGCCTCGATCGGACAGGGAAATTATGACTGAAAAAGTTCCCTGTTCCCTGGGCTGGCGTTCTTGCCTCTTTAAGGCCATAAATGGCTACCTGTTCAGGTAAATTGGGAATAAGGGCATTATTTATACTGGAATTATGAAACATAGGTGGAACATATTAACCTGTAGTGTTTGGTATATAAGTATAATTATCCTTTTACGAATTCTAATTTATCATACAAATAATGCTTTACAATGAGAGAGAGAGGATATATATGTATTAGCTATATTTTTTAAAATAATCCAAATTTTTATATATAACCAAAAAAAAATCTGTCGTAACTTATTTTCATTTAAGATTTAGTAACACATTTATGTGTTATTCCTCTGAGAGCTGTTCGTTTTCCGTAAATTAATCTTGAATATTTGAAATTCCTTTTACCCTTATCTTTTCTGCTCGGAATACTATTACACGAAATATCCAATGATCGTGATATACAGTTCCCAATTTATGCTCCACAAGAGATGCTACATCTTACACACAGACTGTATGGAGATCTTACAAACGCAAAGGGAAGTTCTAGGCACACTACTTCAAGGTAAGAATAGAAACTTTCAGAAACTACGATTGGTCTTTAAAGTAAAGGAGTTTATAGCAGTCAGCAACAACAAAAGGAAATAAATATAGGAACTGGAATCCAGAAGGTCCCTCAGGCGACTGATTCATAGACTCCTCGCTGCTGGTATCCCAACACCATGAGTGCGAGATTGAGGTCAATTACCTAATCCATTCTGATGGATTCGAGGCACATGACAAATCGTACAATCTTTGATATAACTTCATTGACAAATGGAAACGTTCATTTCCCTCGGGCAGTGACTACCCAATCCGAGAAAGACTGACTTCGCAACTGGAAATGTGACATCCGATGGTCTGACTTGGTTTGGATGACAATCAAATAGAGAAGGAGAGGGGAGAGTGCTTTGACTTACCTTGTTCATCGTCGTTTCATTCACTGAAAAGTATCTTTTTACTGTATAGCCTTCTGCAAACAGAATTGTTCATTTGTGTTTATCATAATCTTCGGCAAACGGTTCCTATAAAATTGTACCTAAAGCTGCTATCCAACGCTTTTGAGCTGTTGCTGTGAAAAAGGGAGTCGATGATAGTTCAGTGTTTTAAGATATTGAATATTCTTCTCTCTCTCTCTCTCTCTCTCTCTCTCTCTCAACATATTTCCTCGTCAGTTTCCTTAATGAAATTGAAACTGGAATTCCTTACAAAAAGTTTTAATGCCTTTCGTTTGACTTTCTGTTTGTCAGTCTCTCGGTCCCTCTTTCTCCGTCTCTTTGCTTCAAGTTTGAACGCCAAACATTTGAATAAAAAGAAATGAAATAAACGAGTTCGAGGTTTGGTAAGACGTCTTTGATCTGATAACGGGGTATCTGTATTCTTTGAATAGACCATAGCCGTAAAAAAGTATGACTTCTGGCATTTTAAAGAAAAAAGACGAAGAAAAACAGTCCCTTCCCTCCCCCCCCTCCCTTTTTTTTGGCACTCGGAAGACGTCTTCACTTCATCATTTTCAGTTCGTGGGGGACGCCCTGAATTTGCAAGTTTCCAAAACCTTACCCTGAAATAAATTGATTTACTACCTACAGTAGTAGAGTACAGGTTATTCCGAAAACATCTTGAGATAGTATCACTCACAGATGCCGTTCCTCTCTAAACATTCATCTGATGCCCAAACTCTCTCTCTCTCTCTCTCTCTCTCTCTCTCTCTCTCATACACCTTCCAGTTCATATCCTGATTTCCACCGACAAATGCAAATTGTCGCATGACATAACACTAATAAGCTTCGATATGCTAAAATCCTGCATAAGTCGGCAGCTTTGCATCTCATATAATGTCATAATTTCACTCCTGTGTTCCATGGTAAGCATTATCACACCAGCGTGGCTACTGCCGAACTGTGTATATCGATGTGATCGTATTAATATAGCGGTCAGTATGTCAGTCATTCGGTACACATGTCCCTCAAAATGGTTCCACGATAGTCTCTGCTGAGCGAGATACGACAGGAATGAAATAATCTATATACTAAATATTCTTTTTTAAATATCAAATTACTGATGATTCGAAGGACAATGCTGCCTTCGATAACAACCAATGAGATATAACACCCTGAAATCGATTGCTATGAACTGAGGTAAAAATTCAAAGGAATTTCCCGAATCAAATGCGACCATCATCTCGTCATAGAATTAATTACCATATTCAACAATATTTCCCATAAATCAATTCCTACTAATTGTGGTAAATAGTGTTACCGAGAAAAGGCGATTTATTTTACCGTTATTGGGACGATTATAAGGATTTGTGAATATGCAACATTATTATTAATGGACTTAGTAATCAAACTGTGGTCCTGCCTTCGAAGGATTTGTTACAAGTGAATCGAATATATTAGAAAGCTTCTCTCATATTTATTTTGTTCCCATTCAATGCAGTACCAAGTGTTTGATGCGTTGGGTACTTTTGTCATTGACATCGAGATTATTCCATATGCACTTGTTCACCCTCTTTTATAGAAAGGGAAAAGTAATTTCATTTTGTGAAGTCTCATAAAAATATGTAGGGCATTTCTCCTGCCAAAGGTGAAAGCTAAAATACGTTTGTTTTACAAATTAGTAGCAACTCATATTGAAAAGGAAATACTTCTAGATGGAGGGAAGTTCGAACCTTCTATTCTACTGAGAGGGAAAATATATGCAAATGGACGTTCAAGGAGACATCGTTTCTTAAAGGCATAAAAGTACCTCGTTTTCATTCGGGGGTAAATTTAAATTCCTGAAGTATAGGAGAAATCTCTTTGTCAGGGAAAAGAAAGCAGAGAAAAAGGGGAATCAGTTTAGTCAACAACTTTTCCTCCTCCTCCTTCCAGAGTAAGAGGTTGAAGAATGTCTCCGCCTCTTCTTCTCTTCACGAATGCAAACAAAGGCTTTCTGGTTAAAATTCTAACTCTGAATGAAACCCGTGGACCGTGATTGCATGAAGTCAATTCCTACTTTTTTCTTCTGATTTTTCACCAAGACAAAGCTTTGGTAAGATGTTTGATCGAAGAGTCGGGATTTTATCCATTTGTTTATTTCATTAATTTATTTTTATGTTTAATAAGTGAGATCACTTCTTTCTTTGGAAGCTTGAATTTCAAGTAAATGGTCCCTTTGGAGGGCTTGTTCCACACGAATAGGGTTCATCTTCTGGAATAATAATAATAATAATAATAATAATAATAATAATAATAATAATAATAATAATAATAATAATAATAATAGCCATGATTCCCATGACAAAAGTACTGCAGAAGATGGATGCCGGGTACCAACTCAAGAAAAGAGGCAACAGAATTAACCATCTGATCTTCATGGACGACATCAAGCTGTATAGTAGGGGCATCAAGGAAATAGATACTCTAATCCAGACTGTAAGGATTGTATCTGGGGACATGAGGATGGAGTTTAGAAAAATAGAAAAATGTGCCTTCGTCAACATAGACAAAAAGGTAAAGTAACAAGGACTGAAGGGATAAAGCTACCAGATGGGAGCAACATCAAACACATAGATGAGACGGGATACAAATACCTTTGAATAATGGAAGGAGGGGATTATAAAACACCAAGAGATGAAGGACACGATCAGGAAAGAATATAAGCAGAGACTCAAGGCGATACTCAAGTCAAAAACTCGACGCCGGAAATATGATAAAAGCCATAAACACATGGGCAGTGCCAGTAATCAGATACAGAGCAGGAATAGTGGAATGGACGAAGGCAGAACTCCGCAGCATAGACCAGAAAACTAGGAAACATGAAAATACACAAAGCACTACACCCAAGAGCGATACGGACAGACTATACATAACACGAAAGGAAGGAGGGAGAGGACTATTAAGCATAGAGGACTGCGTTCAACATGGAGAACAGAGCACCGGGGCAATATCTGAAAACCAGTGA
This sequence comes from Macrobrachium nipponense, assembly GCF_015104395.2. NCBI lineage: Eukaryota > Metazoa > Arthropoda > Malacostraca > Decapoda > Palaemonidae > Macrobrachium > Macrobrachium nipponense. The sequence continues at coordinate 89,587,609 of NC_087207.1, forward strand.
AGACGAGTGGCTCAAGAGTCCATGGGAAGGACTGATAAAAGTAGACGAAGACCCAGAGAAATATACAGAGACAGGAGAATGACAAACAGAACAGAGGACTGGCACAACAAACCAATGCACGGACAATACATGAGACAGACTAAAGAACTAGCCAGCGATGACACGTGGCAATGGCTACAGAGGGGAGAGCTCAAGAAGGAAACTGAAGGAATTATAACGGCCGCCACAAGATCAGGCCCTAAGAAATAGATATGTTCAAAGAACGATAGATGGAAATAACATCTCTCCATATGTAGGAAGTGCAATACAAACCACTTATCAAGCGAATGTCCGGCGCTTGCACAGAACCAGTACAAAAGGAGGCATGATTCAGTGGCAAAAGCCCTCCAATGGAGCCTGTGCAAGAAACATCAGCTACCTTGCAGTAATAAGTGGTACGAGCACCAAACTGAGGGAGTGATAGAAAACGATCAGGTAAAGATCCTCTGGGACTATGGTATCAGAACAGTTAGGGTGATATGTGCAAATAGTACCAGACGTGACGTTGATTGACAAAATCAAGAAGAAAGTATCACTCATTGATGTCACAATACCATGGGACACCAGAGTTGAAGAGAGAGAGAGGAAAAAAATGGATAAGTATCAAGACTGAAAATAGAAATAAGAAGGATATGGGATATGCCAGTGGAAATTGTACCCATAATCATAGGAACACTAGGCACGATCCCAAGATCCCTGAATGGAATCTAGAAAAACTAGAGGCTGAAGTAGCTCCAGGACTCATGCAGAATAGTGTGATCCTAGAAACGGCACGCACATAGTAAGAAAAGTGATGGACTCCTAAGGAGGCAGGATGCAACTTGGAACCCCGCAATATAAATTATAATAATAATAATAATAATAATAATAATAATAATAATAATAATAATAATAATAATAATAATAATAATAATATTTATGACTTGTAAATTCATCATCAAACTGTCATTTCCCCCCAAAGAAGCCATGAGACGCAAATGGCCATCACGTCTTTCCTGTGCTCCTGCCTCCCTTCCCCTGCTTGTTATCCAAGAATATCTTTGTAGTATGAAATTTGTTTAGGTTATATTTTCTGAAGTTGGTTTTGTATATACTTATTATGACATGAGAGAGAACAAGCACTCTGCATTTATTCTGCTACCATGCCCTAGGGACGAGTAGGGAAAGACTAAAAAAATGACGAGACATAAAGACCAGGGTACAAAGAGTCTTCAAAGAAATCACAACACAACATGTAAGAACACCTTCAGGGTCTAGACACTAGACCGATGTTTTCTGTAGCGTCATTAGGAAATCGCGAGATTCACTACTACTTTTGTTCTCAAGATGAATAATTCAAACACGTGGCCAGATTTAAAAAGAGAATCTCTCTTCTCTCTCTCTCTCTCTCTCTCTCTCTCTCCCCAGTGTTGTTTGGTTTGAATTGTAAGTTTTGGATACTCATAACTTTTGAGATCACCTTTGAAGAAAATGGAAATAGGTCGACATTAAAAATGTAAATACTTAGGTCGATATAGAGCAGGAAGTCATTAGTATAAAGCTGGACAGTTCCCGTCGATTGGCTTTAATGAGAGAGTGTCTGTGTTTGTGGGGTTGGGAGCAGGGAAGTGGGGAAGGGGGAAGGGGAAGGAGGGGAGGGGGGGCGAGGAGGCGTATGTTCAAAACAAAGAAATATAGGTGACCGAAATACGTGTCGACTACGATGTGCTTATCCCGTCGTAATGAGAATTTTTTAATCATTTCCGAATTTGTTGTAACTTGTTTCCCCACCTTTCCTCGTCCGACTTCGTGTACCTCGATTGTGAGTCTGAAGGCCACAAGACCACGAGAATGCTCGCATATAGAGAGAGCTTCTTCTGACAAGTGCAGGTATAATTGTAAGCCTGCAAATGGAACCCAAATTCCTGTAACGTTATCGAGAGTGACCAGACGAATCATAACAGAAATGAGGATTGCCATTATCAGTATCAGATGAACCAAGATGGACTCTGGAACAGCCTCCCAAAGGATGTCGTGCAATTGGAACTTGAGAAGTTAAGCGAAGATGCAATTCATTGCTGCACTGATACAATTCGATTTGTATTGTAATATTTTACTTAAATTTCTATTTGCTTTATTATTAATTTTTTAATGTGTCTGTCTTTCTATCAACTGATATTTTCTTCTTTTGTATTTTCTCATTACCTCCTCCGTTACCTCATTTGAATGAACACAATATTCTTTTGAAGCTTGAATTTTACGTCAGTAGCCCCAGTGGTGGTGGGTTTGTTCTGTATAAATAAGATTCTTCATCTTCTGAATACTAATGATGATAATTCATTGTTGAAAGAAAATACATACATTTGAGAACCGTAGAATGACAACGGAACAATTGTTGTTCTTCGGAAAGGATATTCAAAGAGAGCACAATAAACATGACTACCTAAATCCCTTTGTTTGTGATTTTCCTGAACCAGAAGGGAGGGGAGGGAAGTCCTCCTCTAAGTAATTACAGCAAATTAAACTCCTTCGACTGCTTCAATTCTCGTTGCAGACTTTCTATTGTTGCAATTGTTGCTCGGTTCCGCTTCCTTTGTGCAACATTTCTTTCACAGTTTCGACGTTACTTCCCATTTTTCTCTCTGTTTCGATTATTCTATGCGATCGTCGCCTTTGATGAAGCACATCAGCATTTACATCAGCATTTAAGTGGTATATATATACATACACACACACACACACTCACACACACACGCACACACACACACACACACACACATATATATATATATATATATATATATATATATATATATATATATATATATATATATATATTATATATATATACATATAATGTGTATATCATATTATATTAATATATACATGTATATATTATATACACATACGTTTATACTACATATGTATTATATTATCATTATAACGTTCCTTACAATAAAAATTGCAAAAGGCCTATTATATGAATGAAAAAAAAAGAAATAAACCCCCCTCTCTCTCTTTCTTTCTTTGTATATATATTACATTTACATACATACATATATATATATATATATATATATATATATATATATATATAGATATATATATATATATATATATATACTCGTGTATTATATATATATATATATATATATATATATATATATATAGATATATATATATATATATATATATATATATGTATATATATATATATATATTCATCTTTTTAACCCTCTGGTAAATGTAGGCTTATTCATGTGCCAGAAAATGCTCTCTCTATCTCTCTCTCTCTCATAATCGTCCCCTCACTTTACCAGACTTTAAATTTTCTGGCTATTTCATACACATGGAAAGAACTCTAATGTAATTTTGCGCGCTCTCTCTCTCTCTCTCTCTCTCTCTCTCTCTCTTCTCCTCTACTCTCTCTCTCTCCTTCGTGTTGATCAGCATTTTTTTCTCTTGGCATTTATTCTAAGGTTCTAAGGTTCTAAGGTTCATTCAGTTATTCAAACCGCTCTCCTCTCAGTATCTCTGTCTTTTTCTTGAAAATAACAGTTCCCTTCTTTCGTCTGACAAAATAGTAGCCCATTTCATGCAAACGAGAACATTTCAATAAAATTTTCGAAATGTTCGTGTCTCTATCCCTCGTGTTTTGACTAGTATATTCCCTTCGCAGATATTGTAACTAGGCACAGTCCTAATAATTTCTGTCTCATCTCTCTTAACCAGCCAAATATGGTTTACTTGCAATTTGAATTGAATTTAAGATATATTTATGAAATTAATTGATAGAAGTATTTAAAAAAGCCTATAGTTAGTATATTAATTCACCATTTAAATGTAACGTGTAGACTAAAACAAAGTAAAGATGTCAAATACCTGAATCAACGGTTGGGCTATCATGCAAAGGTATACGTTGATTCGTTTAGGGCATCGTCATCGTTCAATTTTCTTGCATTTGCAGATCAGTAGTCGAGCAATTCACGCCTGAGGTTTCTTGCATAATCGCTTTGTTGAAAGTGAATCGGACAAACACTTGCGTTCTTGGGGAAACGGTAAAAGCCAGTAGCCTTTTCACTTCCAACATCGTCCCTTTCTGCGTTACAACATCCATAAATAGCACATATCACAAAGGAAATAAGGTAATAAATCCAAAAAAAGTCAAGAATTGTTACAAATCCGTGAAAACTCCTGCGAACACGTGCATCAAGAGAGAGAGAGAGAGAGAGAGAGAGAGAGAGAGAGAGAGAGAGAGAAATAAGAATATTCTCTAATCAATGTTTTTCATATTAATAAACACACACAGACACACACACGCACGCACACCCACACACACACACACACACACACACACACACACACACATATATATATATATATATATATATATATATATAATTTTTAGGAGGTTCCATGATACAATCTCAGTAAAAGGCCATAATTCAATATAAAAAACGTTTCACTCACAAAACACGGTGCATCATCAGTCTGTCAAGAAATAAAAAAAAATTACATTATATTAATACATAAAAAAAATTCATCAAAGATTAAAATTGATATAAAAAAAAAACTGTAAAAAAAAGCGTTATTATTTTCTAAGTTGAAGCCGAGGTGTTATTGTTTACAGATCACTTAACCACCTTAGAGTCATTACTCATGAAAAGGCTGGTTCCTTCACTCAACAATAACACCTCGGCTTTAACTTTGTATCTGGCATAGTTTTCGTTTTTGACTGGGGACCTCAGTTTTTGTCATTCCCTCTTCTTCCCTTACCTTAGATGGTTGGTGTTAAGTAGTCTCTCTCTTGTTATTTTACTGTCTTGTTAGAAAAATAATAACGCTTTTTTACAGTTATTTAATGTCAATTTTAATCTTTGATGAATTCCTTTTTTATGATTAATAATGAATGTAATTGTTTTTTTTATTTCTTCACAGACTGATGACGCACCGTGTTTTGTGTGTGAAACGTTTTTTATAATAAATCATGGCCTGTTACTGAAATTGTATCATGGAACCTCCTGAAATCTTGCTATATTGCCGTCTGGAGATCCTATATATATATATATATATATATATATATATATATATATATATATATATATATATATATATATATATATATATATATATATATATATATATATATATATATATATATATATATATATATATATATATATATATATATATATATATATATATATATATATATATATATATATTATATATATATATATATATATACATGTATATATATATATATATATATATATATATATATATATATATATATATATATATATATATATATATATATATATATATATATATATATATATATATATATATATATATATGGGGATGCAATCCACAATGAAGTAAAATCCTCTTGTAGAATAAAATATATATTCTTGTACAAGATTAAAGCCATCTAGGAAAGATCCCCAAGTTCTTTTATGGCTTTTGTGATTTAGTTTTAGGTAGCGTCTTTTCGTTTCACAATTTTACTATGAACACCCAAGAGCGAGATGAGGACTTATTCCTTCCTTTCTACTTTGCCACCTGTATTTTTCAGTGGAAATTTAGAATACTCCTTGCTCACAGTTTCAAGGTGAAACTGGAGTTGACGGAAAAGTAGAGCATCACTGCAGGCATATGAATTATAATTTCTAGCCCTGTTTTCCGTTGTTATGTACCTTATTCCAAATAAAAGCATAAACAGGTAGTCAGGCATTTTTGATACAGTGGTACCTAGGTAAACACTATGGATAATTAACGGACGGAATAATTCCTTCCTTTTTGTTACGAAATTGTTTGTTTCATTGGGACAGAAGAAGAAATATTCATTCAATGAATTGTTTTCATATTTTACCAAAATAGCAACTGGTGGAAATGTATGTTCTGTAAGGGCTTTGATTACTGTGTGTACAAGCAACTAATCATTTATGCAATGAGTGACTGATAGGCGAGTTATTTTCAGCATAATATTCGCAGATTATTATTGAAATTAATGGTAAATATTTTGCTGTTTATGCTGAATAAAGGATATAGTGCCACAAATTGGTATGCTGATCATCCACATACCAAATTGCAGCCCTCTAGCATCAGTATTTTATTCTATTTAAGGTTAAAGTTGGTCATGATCATGCGTGTGGAACCGCGAAAAATACCAACAATATAGAGCCCCCCACCGGGCCGTGGCTGTGAGTTTCATACAGCATTATACACTGTACAGAAAACTCGATTGCACCGGGGTAACTTTGGCGCATTTTTTACTTGTTTTTATCTTAGGCTGGCATGAGAAATTATTGAAAGAACTATTATTTGGCCAAAACATTCTTTTACAATTTGTTTGCCTGGTACATAAAAACAAACAACTATGACAGGCTTCTATAATCTGAGATGCTTTTCCTTCTTTCATTTAATTCGGTCTGAGAGCAAATACTGAATGTTTCTGTGTCAGTCATTAGCTGGAAAATAGGACACACACACACATATAATGTAAAAAGTGGGAATGTACAGAATCATCATTTTTAACTTCCTTAGATACAGAGTGGTCCGAGTGACAGCTTAAGAATGCTGATAACTCTCTTTTGGGTGGCGTGATGTTAAAGTTCCTTACTAAGCAGGTCAACGATCGTCCTTTAGTTCGAGAAGGTGACTTTGAAACCAATTGAGAGTGGTTTCAGGGTGTGGACAAAGGGCGTGAGTTTGTCTGTATGTGTGCGCCTCTTTTGTTCATATTGGCAGGTAACTAGCCAGAACAATGGAGACGGTTGCCTTGGAGAAAAAGAGCCTGGATGGCTCTATAACTTGCTTTTATTTCTGTGTGAGATTCCAGGCTGCAATGGGTAAGAGTTCTGTGCTTAGCCAAAGATAATGGCTTGTCTGTTTTTTTGATATTTTGTAAAGATGTTCTATTTCATTTGATCTTTTGACTTTGTCTTTACAATTGTGTATGCTCATTAGTGTGTTCTCCTGTTCTTTTAAACAGGCGGATTCTAGTGAGGGGGACTGTGTGGAGGGCACTATATTTTGAGAAGAGATAATTGGTGTTTGACTATTACTTTATAGACTATTATTTCACGGGGGGTTATCTAAGTTACTTGAACTTTGAGTTATCATTCCATTTTAATTATCCTGTAAGAATCTGAGTTTATCAATTAGTACTTTACTTTGAATAAACGTGTATTTTTGTAGTTCTGACTCTGATTTTGATGACCTAATGAAATGGAGTGGAGGTTATCGAGAGAGAGAGAGAGAGAGAGAGAGAGAAGGGGGGGAAGGGGGGGGGGGGGGGGGGCTATTGCCAGAGTCTAGAGAGGACGAGAGATAGAGAGAGAGAGAGAAGGGGGGGGGGGGGGGGGGGGGGGGGGGGGGGGGAGAGAAAGTGGGGGGGGGGGGGGCCTACCAGAAGGGAAGAGAGATGAGGGAGGGGAAAGTGTTTTTACAGACTTAGTTTGCTTTCTGCTTTGGCTTAATGCTTACCAATGTGATACAAGACCTCTTGTCTCATAAGAGTGTGTGCAGCGGTGGTTGAATGAAAAAGCCTTTCATGAGATTGGTATCAGCTATAAAATGCTGTTTTCAGAGTGTCTGGTTGTGGAAAATTGTTAAATTTCAGTTACTAGGTGAGAGGGAATGAGAAATGTCTGTCCGTGGGTATGTGGTACTGAGCGAAGGCAATTGGACTAGGGTCAGCAAATTCGCCCGTCGCGAGGTGCCCGGTAAGATGAGTGACTCAGTCTAGTTTGTGTGTGAAGGATCATCTGGTGCTTTCTCGCCGGAGCGTTTGTGTTGTGCCAACGAGATTCACGTGTTTGTAAATGCGCAGATTCGGGTTTTCTCTCATTGTGAAGGGGTAAGATCTTTTTTTTTTTAGTGTGGTGAACTTCTTCTTTTTTCTTTATGCCGGGGCAATGGGGACGAATCTGGCCTGGATAAGAAAATTTCAATGCCAGGGAATCAGCGCATACCACTGGGGAGATGATGGGACATGACCGTAGGTTTTTTTTTTTTTTAGAAAGATTTTTTCTTTCTCTTGAATGAAGAGAAAATGGGATGTGGTGTAAGTTTTCCTTATGCTTTGGAGAATGCTTTTATGCAATGTTAGAGAGAATTATTATTAATGGGGACACACAGATTATTATTATTTTTAATGGCGATTTGATTGGTGTTGTGGAGGTTACTTTAAAATGGTTGCTGACTGATGATGATTGATGATACCGGTGAGTGGTGTTGATTTTGGAGTTTTGGTGTGGCAATTGTGATAAATACTGGGGAATGGCAATATTAATGCCCTTATTTAAGGAGACTAAACTATGGAGAATTATTATTATTTTCATTACTTGAAATATTTTACGGGAGAGGTACTTAAGTAGAATTATCATTACTCTAGACATATTTTATGGAAGAAGTTTTGTGGTTAATTATTTACGGAGTTTCTATGACTTTGGAGATGTGTCAGTGGAGAATGTGTCAGTGGTTCATGGGTGATGAATCTGGCTGAATATTTGGTGAATTTGATGATAGCAATTTTTGATGATATGATAGTTGATGATTCTGATACTTGATACTGGTGAATGGGCGAGTACTAATTTTGCTGATACTAGTGAGTACTAATATCTGGTGATACTACTGATAGCTGGCGAAATTCTGATACTGATAGTTCTGATATTGGTGTATTTTTTTTATACTAACATGGGTGTTGTAATGATCATCAAGGGTGGTGATTATTATTTTTTTTTTTAATATTTTCTGTTTTTCTTTTTTCGTGAGTTCAGCAGATAATTGCTTGAAGTCCACGTGAGTCACAGATGTTACAGGTGTTATGGGAAAAATTATCAGTACCATTAGTTTTCTTTTCCTTTTTTGGATGTTAGCCATCGCTGACGCAAGTTTGAATTTATTTTTCTCTCCAGTTGTGTGAATGTTTTTTTATATCTCAGTTCGTGACTTGGAGTCATTGATCGGGAATGTGTTTATGATTTTCAGCTTGTTTGATGCTGCAGAGAGATTTATGGAAGAATTTTTTTGCCTTTTTTGCATGTATACATTATGGCACTATATTTTTTTTTCTGGATATTTGTGTTCTGGAAATTGTTGGCCTCTTGCACAATTGTGTTTGTAGCAATTTTTGGCTTAGATAGGAAACTTGGCTAAGTTTCTAGTGGCCATGCCGTAGTGCATATGGAGAAGTCTTTGCTTAGACACTTTGAATTTGGAGAGTTTTGTAATGAGTTGTGGCGCACTGGTTATTTTTTCTAGAATTTCATAGGCAATTTTATTTGCCGAGTTTTTGCCTTTTTCAGCAGTTATGCTAAACAGAGAGTTTATAGTTTTTGACAATAACATTGAGTTATTTTTCTGGAGAATTGGAGATATATTTTGGAGATATAATATTTTGGAGATATAATATTTTGGCCATTTGATATTTTTTTTATTGTGATGGAGATATTGCAATAGTTTAGGCCTATGGTGGTGAGAGCTATGTTTAGTTCAATTATTTTGCAGCCATTTTTGTTGCAAAGAGGAATCATTTTGAGGAATTATGGGGCAATATTTTCGAGTGTATCAGCTAGATACTTTGAGTGCATTTTTTTGGAGATGGAGTTTCATTTTTGATATCCTGCTTAGAATATAATAATCTTTTTTGGAGACTTGTTTTATTCCACATGTGATTATTGGTGAGATAGAGGGAATATGGTGTTGTGGGTTATTAATTAAATGGAGGAAATATTTTTATCACCGGAGTGGTGTTATTATTAATATGCTGATGATATATGGGGGTGGCATTAATCTTTGGGGGTGACTTTTTTGTTGTTATGATTTTTAGAGTTGAATTTCTGGAGTTTTACGTGCCAAGAGAAGGGTTCTGTGGTTCTTTTTGGTTTCGTGACTAATTGGAGGTGAGTGGCATTACTGCATTGTGGTCCTATGGAGATGTGCATTTTTTATATTCACCAGTGAGTTATTTTTTGGTGGAATATAATTGCTGAATTGAGAGTTTACTGTAGTTTTTTTTCTATCCCGAATAGGTGATAATTTGTTTATATAATTGAGTAGTATCATTTGTGAGAGTTATGTCTTTGAGACAATTTTTGAGCACCTTAGTCATATCCTGGAGACAATTTTGTGGAATGTGCTTACGTGATTTCAGTATAGAACTTTTTGTTTTGAGAATCATGGGTTTCTGAAGTTGGAAGTCTGACTAGACATTCCTATACTGCAGTCCGAGCACCTGACGTGTCTGCAGCAGGATTTTTTGCTGAAAATGCTGTGATGAGTCTGGTTGCCGGACTCTTTTTCCTCTAGTGGTGATTGCTCAGAGTTTTTGCAATATCTGGAAATGTTGACCATAGCATTTCATGAAAATGCACGTGTAAGGGGTTGCTTTCTGGCCGTGTCCGATAGATGGAAAAGTTGCGATGGCAAAATTCCGTAACTATACATATCGCATTTATGGGGAAAGCGGGGTTATGTATATCATGCATATATTATGTGTTTTGTGATGGGGAAAGTTCACTTATTGTTGTTATCTTTTGATTTTTCTTTTTTTTCCTTTTTCTGCGAGAGATGTAATGGGGGTTGACCTATAAATAGCATTTCTGTTTCTGGATGGGAGATGTAATTTATCGGGCTGTGTGAATTGCATGAAATGGGCGTTTGATATTAAGTCTCATTGAAATTAATTATGCGAGCAGTAAAGGATTTTTGCTGTTAGACATTGGAGAGTTTTTACTGATTTTGTGGGTTGTTGAAATATCAGAGCTTGAGAGAACATTTTTCAATGATGATTTTGGGTCTGGGCTCGTTACATGATTTTTTTTTTCTTGGGCTCATTACTTTTTTCTTTTTTTTTACTTGTGAGAATTTGTGAGTTTGAAATGCGAGTACAGAAGTCTGTGTTACTGTAAGTTTTGGATTGTGTGTTGTGTGTGACTTTGGTGAAGTTTTTTTTTATTCTTGGAGAATTAAGTTAGAGAACTTAATATTTTTTTTTTTTTTGTCAGGATGTGATAATGACTTATGATTTAGTGATCCTATGGAGTTCCTTCACGAGTTGAAGTTAGAAATTAGTTCAGTGGTCATATTAAATGGAGTTAATTGGGAGACGTTCAGTTAGTATTTTTGGGAATTTTTGAGGTCATTATTTGATAGAAGTATGTCTGGGGAAAATTCTTTTTTTGATTGACAGATGACTTGACTGACATACTCAAATACACCATAATCGTCATTCGACGCTAGCAAGGACGCCCGACCAGCTGTTGCTGTTGTATGCCTAATTAAGAGAGTTTCTACAAGTCTACAGAGTTTTACAGCGCTTCTGGACTATAGGAGCCATTGGATGTCTTCCGCAGGGGGACGTTTCGCCTTCCTACAGCGTGTTTCTACGAGTCTGTGCAGTTGCAGACAAAAAGGAGATCCAAGATGGAGAAAAAGTTTCTACACCCAATTGTTATTATAGCCCTAGTGTGGGTTTTTTTTGGAGATAATGCGTGATAAACATTATGTTTTGCTGCTGGAGACGTGCAGTTATTACTATATTTTGTGTTTAATGAGCCGGCCAATGTGATTTTTTTTTATATATTGAGCTGTTTTATGTACAGACTCATCATTTTTAACTTCCTTAGATACAGAGTGGTCCGAGCAACAGCTTAAGAATACTGATAACTCTATTTTGGGTTGTGTGATGTTAAAGTTCCTTACTAACCAGGTCAACGATTGTCCTGTAGTTCGAGAAGGTGACTTTGAAACCAGTTGAGAGTGGTTTCAGGGTGTGGACAAAGGGCGTGAGTTTTGTCAGTATGTGTGCGCCATCTTTCGTTCATATTGGAAGGTAACTAGCCAGAACAATGGAGACAGTTTGCTTTGGAGGAGAAAGAGCCTGGAAGGCTCTATAACGTGCTTTTTTTTTCTGTGTGAGATTCCAGGCTGCAATGTTTAAGAGTTACTGTGCTTTAGCCAAAGATATGGCTTGTCTGTTTTTTTTATTATTTTGTAAAGATGTTCTATTTCATTTGATCTTTTGACTTTGTCTTTACAATTGTGTATGCTCATTAGTGTGTTCTCCTGTTCTTTTTAAACAGGTGGATCTAGTGAGGGGGACTGTGTGGGGGCACTATATTTTGGAGAAGAGATTATTTTTGTTTGACTGTTACTTTATGGACTATTATTTCATGGGGGTTATCTAAGTTACTTGAACTTTGAGTTATCATTCCATTTTAGTTATCTTGTAAGAATCTGAGTTATTCAATTAGTACTTTACTTTGAATAAACGTATATTTTTGTAGTTCCAACTCTGATTTGATGACCTAATGAAATGGAGTGGAGGTTATCGAGACGAGAGAGAGAGAGAGAGAGAGAGAGAGAGAGAGAGAGAGAGATAGGAGAAAAGTGTTACCAGAATTAGTTTGCCTTCTGCTTTGGCTTAACGCTTACCAAATGTGATACGAGACTCTTGTCTCGTAAGATATATATATATATATATATATATATATATATATATATATATATATATATATATATAATATATATATATATATATATAAATGATATACTGGATATCCATTTCCGTTCAAGTCTGTTTATTTATACAGCTTTCTTAGTTTATTAACTTCTGGATGTGCTCCCACAGCCTTTTCTTTTTCTTCTTTATCAACAATGTGAATTTTCTCAAAGTATCACAACTCTGTGTCATTTCTTTTTGTCCATCATCTATGCTAACAACAATACCAGGTTGCTCTCCATTTGTATCTCAGTTGCATTCCTGATTTCAAGGTAATGAAAAGCATAGTATGCAAGCATCAAAATATTCAAAAACAAGTTTATGATCCGCTCCGTAATGACCAAAGCAGGTCATAGAGCGCTAGAGTTACTTAGAACAAAAAAGAGAAATGATACGACGAGTCAGAAAATGAGAAATGTGAGAGAAAATCTCGAAATGAGGAATGAGAATCCAGGACTTCATTCCAGGCATGCGTGAGATAAGATGGAATGCAGGCAAAGATGACTGGCGCTTAATGAGATTCCTCTGCACTGCCTAATCAAGGAGAACATTTGAACTTGTTGAATAAAAGATTTCCCGTACCAGTTTCAGAGTAGACAGAAGGTGAGAAAGAAACGGGGGCAAGGATTTAGTTAAATGAAATAGGAGGAGAAGAGACGAGAAGGATCATTTACATAAAAGACAAGAGTCCATGATATTGTGTTTTCTAAAGTGACAGAGACATCTGGTTAAAGGTTGTCTGGTAGGGGGAAGTAAATTTAAAAAAGCTAATTAATAGGAACGATCAAAAGAAACTTGATTATATATTTTACTTTCCAGTAGTTTCCTTTCAGCCAGCCTTCCATAAATTTCTTATTCCAGTAGTAGTGGATAAAACTGATTTTAATATTCTTAATGAAAGAAAATAAAAAACAGGCTGTAATCAACAGCAACAGTGTGATGAAATATAATTTTACTCAACAAGGCTTTTAAAAGAAATTTTCATTTTATTGACAGAGAATTCCCAAGCCCTGCCAAGTAAATAATTGGTTAATATTTGTTCGGAAAGGAGAGCGTTGCTCTTTTTCCAAGATTCAGTATTTTGTTTTTTTTCCTTCGAAGAATTTCATGGGAGTTTCCATAGACGAAAACAAGCAGGAGGATCTAGTTATTGTTGTGATGGTTTTTAACCACGAGTCATTTTTATGTTCAATTTTATTATTGCGTGAGCCTGCTTTTTCTTTTTGTTCCGTGTGAAGTATGTTTACTTAGACTCATTAAAACATGAAAAGATGTGATTGAGATCAATTATATGAACTATGGATAATGCTGGCGATAATTTTAAGTCTCACAGATGCTCGCACTTTACAGTATGCAGTGTATAGTGAACTCGATATTGAAACGATTTTGGGGGATTATATTTATAAATATAAAGGTCTCGCGTGTATAGGTGACAAAATTTAATAATTAGCTAAGTGTTACAAAAGTACTTAGTAGCTATCAAGATGAACTTGGACTGACATCCATTCTAACTTACAGGACTTTCATTCAACAAGCAATATGTACAGCATACCCATAGATCTTCCTTCTGGCTTTGGCGTTTCTCTTGTGGGTTTCATGTCGAATTCCTTGTTCAGTTGAAAGAGGTGGCTCGGGTATTTGTAAAAATGTTGTGGGATAATCGATGTTTAACCTACACAATGATGGAGAAATTAATGCAAACGAATAAAAATTGGTTCAATCAAAAGAAAGTTCGTGAAAAAAAATGTAGTTCATGTGAAACTGAATATGACGCAAATGATACAGAATATGAGAGAGAGAGAGAGAGAGAGAGAGAGAGAGAGAGAGAGAGAGAGAGAGAGAGAGAGAGAGAGAGCTAAAAACCTGTCAGATAGGCAATTATCTTTTTCTCCGTCGCAGAAAGATATTTAAATTTAACTGATATCCACGGAAGCGAAACAATTTTACGTCTTCAATTTCCGATATATATTTTTTATTTGAGAAAGTAATTAACAACATGAATTTCTTTCCTGTTATGAATTTTAACCAGTTTTCATGAAAAAACTAAAAGTATCAGTGAAAAACGTGTTTCCAGAATCTAGTGTCATTATATCAGAAATAATCTTTTTTCATTATGGTATGGCATTCATGTTGACCAATAATGACTTTGGAAAAAAAAATAAGTGAAAGATTTATCCTATAAAACAGAAGAGAAGAAAGTAATGAAGTATTCCAGGAAAAACTTATGTCAAAAGAGAGAGAGAGAGAGAGAGAGAGAGAGAGAGAGAGAGAGAGAGAGAGAGAGAGAGAGGTTGGGGTGACCCTTGGAAATCGGCAACAGAATGTGAGATCGCTGTAAATTGTTAGTTACGTATTGACAGAAAGGTCTTCATTGTTTTTCCAACCCTTATAACATAATGTACTGAAAAATAAACTGCATTTTCATTATGGAATTGTTTCATCAGTTCTTAAAAAAGATAACGTCTTACTAATGAAGTTTGGTTTAAAATAACGAACCCTTCGGAGGTGAACAACATTGACAGCCAAATCTCAGACTTTTCCTCTATGGATAGGATCTAATTAATGAATTTTTCTTTTTTCTGTTAGGATTAACGAGCGTATTTCAGAAACATCGATGTTTACTAATCTTTTTTTATCTAACCTCCCTTGAAAGTCTGTAGCGATAAAATGGCTTTACTTTTTAAATCGACATTGTTATATTGCTCAGTCATCATTAAAGGTCTCTGCTGCCGTTGTCTTTTCACTGTTGAAGTGTTTTATAGCTGAATTTTTGCACGAGAGAGAGAGAGAGAGAGAGAGAGAGAGAGAGAGAGAGAGAGAGAGAGAGAGAGAGCTTGCACGTATGAGGAGTAATTCATCACAGACAATTCACAAGGATATTGAGATAGGAAGAAAACGCACAAATGATTCGTGACCAACAAGTGAACAGCAAAAGAGAGAGCAAGAAGAGAAGTATCTAATGATAAAGTTCTCCATAGCTGTTCTCTGTGCAATATCAGAACAGGTATAGAAGCTTAGAGATAATATCTTGCTGAATACCCTCAAAGCATTTCCATCCCGTCACGAAAAAAAAAACGAATATCTCTTGTTGAAAAGAAAAGAAGAACCGGGCTAATGAAAGTGGAGATTGGATACTTCTTCGATATGATCCGAGAATTGAAGTTCTTTAAAATTGTTCCCTTCATCGCATGTTTCTTTTTAATTGTTTATGGCTATTTTTATTTATTTTCTTTGCTTATAAAATCATATTCTCACACTTCGTTCCTTTTCAAAATCCTTCCTGTGTATCTCAGATCTTATTCTCATTTCAAGTTAAGTTTTTTATTTATTTTTATGAAGAATCGCTCTGATATTAGAAGTAATGGCCTTACAATTAAAAGATCTTGTCATTTTTTTGTATGTATATTGGTTAACCATATTTCTTGAAGATTGTTTAAGATCTGTCTTACACATTTCTTCGTAAATTCCTTCTTTTTATCACTTGAATTTCTTGATAGACATATTCACATATAGTAATAAAAAGAAATTTTTCATGTTGCCAATTTTGTACATATAATCATGTCTTCAAGTACACACACACACACACACACACACACAGACACACACACACACACACACACACACACATATATATATATATAATATATATATATATATATATATGAATATATATATATATATATATATATATATATATATATATATATATACTATCGACTACAAATGCCTCCTTTAATATCTAATTCGCTCTACCTCGGAATTAATATATTTTCATATATGTTTAACCGAGGGGGAATTTATTAAGCGATAATAGAATTGGCGATCGACAGACGCGAACCATCGACCTCTCAATTCTAGGACTGGCAGTGAAGCCCCAAAACCACCCCGCCACCACAAGAATACCGAGGTAGAGCGAATTAGATATTAAAGGACATTTGTAGTTCGATATATGTATATGAATCACGGTAATGTGATATATATATATAATATATATATATATATATATATATATATATATATATATATATATATAATATATATATATATATATATATATGTATGTATGTATATATAGGCATTAAGCTACAAATAGCTTTTAAAGAAACTTCTGCGATACGAATTAACAAGTTATTAATATATATCGCGGTCACGTACATCATTATTTACAGCGCCATTAGAGAGAGAAATCAAAAGGCAATATGCTCCCAATTTCGGTTATTTACAAGTCATTGAACCCTCACTCTAGAGATCGCCACCCAATTTAATTGAAACGTCCATCAGTGCCACTATCAGAGAACATAAATCACTAAATTTTCTCCGGAATTTTCACCTCATCCACATACTCAGACTTCTTTATTTCTGACAGCCGAGAAGACGTTAAAGCACCTTTTACTAAATAGCAGTAATTTCACCCCCGTCCACGAGACTTTGCTGGGATTAAGACCTCCTTGGTGCCGATGGTTGCTGTTGCTATGTAAGATGCAAATCAATCGGTCGATCGCAAGAAAACGGAAGCGCCTCAGTGGCGTGATCGGTATGGTCTTGGCCTGCCACCTCGGTGGCCGCGAGTTCGATTCTCGGTCATTCCACTGAGGGGTTAGAGATGTGTGTTTCTGGTGATAGAAGTTCACTCTCGACATGGTTCAGAAGTCACGTTAAGCCGTTGGTCCCGTTGGAATAACCACTGGTTGCATGCAACGTAAAAACACAAAACAAACAAAAGAAATAAACACGCAAGAAAAAGGGGTTTTAAGATAAATCGTCTCTTTGAAATAAAGTTGAGAACGAAGTGATCAGTACAGTTTCTTGGTTATTTTTCTGCCATTTAATTTAGTTGGTGTTCGTCTTTGGTGTGATTTTCGTATTAATTTTCATCATGTAAATAATTAGGGAGGTTAAAGCAAAAGCCATATACGACATGGTGAAAATTTGGAGCTGCAAGAAAAAAAAAAAATAAAAATGCTGTTTTCTGTAACTTAGTTTTATATGGATGATACCTGCGTTCAATGTTTTGCGTTAGTAGGGAAAAAAAAAAATTCAACTCGACTCAACACCCGACCCCCAATTTGGCGATAAACCCCATAAGCTAGCCTTGTATTAACCTCACGTACAGTTGGACACAGGTTTCCCTGGTACACCTTCTTGAGGGACTTTCGAAAAAATTATATGGTAACAGTGTTTACTGAGGGGGAGGACTCTTCCTCCAATAAGCTCCTAGAATTCTTTCAGTGGGAGGAGTCATTAGGTAAGGTAAGAGAAACACACACACACACACACAAACACACGGAGTAAAAGAAAAAAAAGAAATCTGAGCAGGTTATATCACTGTAACTAAGATTACTGTCTCACTTTTAATATAAGTTTGTTTATTAAGATTCCATTTAACTTTCGTCTAAGACGTTATCTTTCCACCGTGTCTGTTATTTTATATTGGTCATATTCATTACGCAATACTTAAAATATATCAAAATTTTAGAGTTATATTGGTATTGGAGAGAATCAGGAACATCATAACAGGATATTTTAACCTTACACGTAAGCCAAGTTTATACTATCGTTTGCAGTGCGTTTCCTACCAATAACCATAATAGGAAGCAATAAAGAGAAGCGCAGCAGCACTTCACTGAACATACTCAAAAAACTCAGTGAACGTGTTGAAAGAGTGTGACACCTTAGCTCCTTTCTCTCTCTCCTTTCTCTCTCTCTCTCTCTCTCTCTCTCTCTCTCTCTCTATATTACTAATTTAAATTGTGGACCAAGTCAATCTAGAAAACCACCCAATGTGCTAAGTATGGCAGTTTTGATATGTCATTAACACCCTCTAATCTTGACTAAACTAATATATGCATATATATTTTTTCGGGGGGTCGGGGGGAGTGGTGTCGGGGATTGAGTTCTTGTTGTTAAGCCGTCTTACAGGTTTTGGAATTCTAAAATGTAATTCAAACTGACAAGCTTCTTGCTTTTGCTGTACCGATGTCCTCAGCCTGGTTTTGCTACAACTGAAATGGGTTGGGGCCTAGGGGTGTAAGGTGGGCCCTGTTGCGACCCCGATGAGTGGACGAAGTACTAGATATGCTCGTGGATAGAGTGTATGGCTAACGAAAAGCGCCGCTTGAAATATTTTTCTTGTTTATCTTTAATGCCTGCGAGTTTTTAGATTTATCCTAATATTATAGTACTGTAGATTTCTGAATACAACAACATTTACAAGAAGAAGGATGTTATTAAACTTACTCTCTCTTGTAAATACATATAGAATGAAAAAGAGAGAGAGAGAGAGACTAGACGTTACTGAGGATCAAAATGAAACTACTAGGGTCAGAGAACATTCCACAACTTGTAATGGACAGTGAAGAAGGACTCCCCAAACTTGGTGCAACTTTCAACCATTCCCATATGGTAAACTTAATTCGTTTGCCAATGATAAACAATTGTTGATATTCAGAGGTTTCATGTATTCATGGTTAGGTTTTTATTCCCTCTTGAATATACTGTAGAGGTTATTCCCTAAACGCCGTTCATTACAATAATTTATTACATGATATGGATAAACATATCTACTTGGCTTATATTTTCTAATATATTAATTGCGACATGTTTTAATGTCATACGGACAGAAATTCCTTTCGCTCTTATCATCATTCGTGTGAGGATAAGAGACAGACGTCTCTACTGTTAAACAGCCCCTTCAGTCATTTACCTGTCCATTGTGGAAAGAGCTATTTGGAGAAATGTAGTTTGATGATATTGTCCAAGGGTTCTCTCTTTAGATAATTTTTAAAGAAGAAATCCAGGATAGCGACATTCCTTTAGATTTTGAACTCCATTGAAAATATCAAATTCGCCTTTCTAATAAATAAATTATAATAATCATGACCTGGAGCTACACGATATTCATAGGTCTGTTTACGATTTTTGTTTACATCATACGACATGGAAGTTCAGCAGAAGCCATGGGGTAATCCAAACTATACATACTCAATTTTTACATTTATTTATAATATTAGTGAGAAGTCCAGCCACCTTCCTTTTAGATCACCTCTTGCAATCTGTTAGGCATAGAAGATTCATGGTTTCTGACGATCTGTGGTTGGTTGTGGAAGACCTTCCATTGTGTTCCCAGTGGTCCTCTCCCTCTCAGGCTTCCAACACTACCAAATTAGCCTAAATATTCTTATGAGGTTCATGTCTGTATCCTTACTTGGCCAATCAAGCAAATGCAGATCCTCTCGACCTTGAAACAGATTCCTGGACTATTCTGGCCGTATGGATGGGGCAGCGGTCGTGAATGAAAATGACAGGAGCAGGTGGGAGGAATAATTCCGCTGTTGAAGTGAAAGAAAGTTAGAAATCCTGAAGATAATTTCCAATGTATTTTTCACCAGTGAACCTCCACTCAATCCTGGTGATATCCACCATACAATGTAAGAAGATCCAGCCCCACACGCTTACTCTGAAATAGTCCATTCCTGGTCACCCGCCTCGTAAATGTTTCTTCTGCAGTATCTGAAGGGAAAAAAATCTAATTTTTAACAATTTACGGTTTGCTTTTCGTAGTAATAGGGAAAATAATGCTATATCGTTTGGGAAAATAAAATGCTAAGTAAAAACCCTTGCAATAAGTTAAGAATGTTTATTCATCTGCAAGGATTAATACTTATAATAGTATTAAGTTTGATCTGCAACGGTCCGTTATGATATGATATTCTTTAATTCAGTAAACAGGCTGTACTCTATATTTAAGTTTGCTTACGTAATTATTCATAACATTAATAATGCATTTGCTTAATGCCTGAAAGCTGGCCATAGTAGAACTAATGGGGGGTTTTCAATGAAGATTTTTTATTTTCACACTTCTCGTGTCAATATAATTTAATTAGCGGAAAATACATGGTTATTGACAAAATTATTATCTTTTGATTATAATATTACCCTTGCTTATAATTATAATAATCTGACTGTTATTAATGATTATAGAAACTCGCCTTATATTAACTCGGTCTTCACTTATGTATCCTGCCGTGACTTCTGCTAGTAAAAGACCTTTCGTCACTGCATACGACTCGAGACCAAAATTCCATATCCTCCCCCACAAACTGTTGAACAAAGGCAAGACTATCAGCACGATGCCGTTCGGCGAGAAATTCCTTCTTGGCAGGAATTCTATGAGGTATTCCTGCCTCATGCAGACGTCTTCGCACCGTCATAGCCGAAACATTTAATGCCAGACGTTCACAAATAGCAATATTATGGTAAAAGGGTCTTCTGTTGCTCGTCGAATGTCGTCGTTATCCTAAACGGAAGTGGTCATTCGTGGTGGAGGTCTTCGAACTGAAATACGTAATTAACATGCAGATACTAGATAATCAAGATTAATTATAGCCTGTTTACTTATGGAACACTATTTGGTATCTGGGAAGTAAAGAGAAAGAATCACTATTAGAGTTCAACAGGACCAAGGCAACTGTAATTTAGGTTTCATGATTTTACGGGTTTGTAAGGTTTATTGTTTAAAAAATTAATAAATAAATGAAATAAATAAATGCTATCCAAAGTCGGTCAATTTCCCAGTCTAAGCAGCCTCTTTTCCATTTATTTACTGTTGTAGGGAAGACATCAAGACGCTGTGCAACAGCACGTATTGGAAGCCCACTTTCTCGTAGAGCGACGATCTGCGCCAGGAGAACCATATGTTGCTGTTCATTTGGAGACTATAACGAATACTACTAGCAGAGGACAGATAACCTATCAAAAATTATACACCACCTCAGTCTAGCCATGATTGGGTGACAAAACTTGTTAGCGTGTAATAGGAGTGCTGTAGCAGTGATATCGTTATCACTGAACAAAGTGATATATTAAATCACACGATTACTGGACTGAGTGATTGATTAGCTGTTACTGGCATTGCAACATCTCAGGTCATTACTGTCATTGATAACGTTTAAAATTCTGTATGTCTTCATAATGATAAATTGTTAATTGTCTCGTTTGAAAAACACTAAAGGTGGTGGTGTTCCTCTCTTAACGTGGAATTCCATTAATCTGCTTTCGGGCTGTTTTAGTGTATAAGAGGTTGGAGGAGGCAAACTTGTAATAAGTATTAATCATCATAGATGAATAAACATTATCTTTAATGCAGTGGTGTTTACTTAGCATCACATTTCCCAAACGATATATCATTATTTTCCCAGTTACGGAAAGCAACGCGTAAATTGTAAAAATTCAGATTGTTTTCCTTCAGATACCACCGAGGAAACATTTACGAAGTTGCCAGGAGTGGCTTGTAACGTAAATGTGTGGGCTGGATTTCCTTACATGGTATATGTGATATCACCAAGACTGAAGGGTTTCCCCAGTGGAAAATACGTTAAAATTCTTCAGGATTTCTTACTCCCTTCACTTCACCAGCGGAATGATCCCTTTCCACCTAGTCTGTCATTTTCATTCATGACGGCTGCCCCATCCATACGGCCAGAATAGTCCAGGAATGGTTTCTAGATCGAGAGGATTTGAATTGGTTGACTGGCAATAAGGGTGCAGACATGAATCCCATAGATCCCGAGAAAGATAAAGTCGATTATTAAATATTGAACAATTCACAGGTGCCCCGAGAGAAGCCGAAGTGCAGTGGAAAAATCACTGAATTTCTAATCAGTTTTTCTCCCATGTATACATAAAAAAAAAAAAAAAATCATTTTTGTTCCGTTATTTTTATGCTCATCCATTTCGTATGAAGTAGCTACTGTCGCATATCTTATGTAATATAAGCATTAAGCAGGTTAGGAGATTAATTACGTTTGCTTTATGTCTATTACAATAATTAGAATCATAATTACCTGACTTGTTATCGAATTACAGTTACAACTTCAATTACAAGATGGGGAACAATATCAAATACAATACAATTTTAATATTTCAAAATTGTAATCACAGCTACAAATACATATATAAAACGTATTACTCAATTACATTTCGCACACCTATTTAATTTTAAGAAATGCAGATAGTTTGCAAGTACTTTATACTTGAGTTTGGTTTCCTTTACAGTCAATTTCTGCAACAATTGTAATTTGTAACTTATGATACCTTTAGTACAAATACAAAACAAACATATCTAAAATATTTTAGACCTGTAGAAATTATCGTTAGACATCCTATGATTTGCCTAAGTAAATTTTTAGTATGTTTATTGTGGTGAGAAAATTATTATGTTGATTATAAGAAAATGATAACTGAAATACAAAAACTCAAATACTGGAAAAAAATTTCACAAAACTTTTTGCACAAAAAAAAGGAAATAATAAATGGAATAAAATTTTTTTTAGAATTGGTAGCTGGCTTGTCAAGATTCTCCCTAATTAATAAATATAATGAATGAGGAAAGCGACTCAAACATCTCTCCATTGCATTTGGTCAAGATGAGTTCTCGAAAAGTAAGAGGGCGGCTCTTAGGATAACAATCTCAAATAAAGTTTTCAATAACAATTACCATTAATATAAAAAACCAATGGAATTACAGTTAACCTCAAAACGTGTAATTAAAAACATATCAGATAAATGACAAATTACACCAAGCCTGAATAAAAGGTAAGGTTTATTTGTAATTGGTAAAGCTCTCTTACTGTGGGTTTCACAGACAGTGCAGTCACGTTTTTGGTCAATAACACTGTAATGAAGACTGTATCAGTACGAGATTTTGCTGTAATTTTTCGGTATAATCAAGGCTTTAACTCTATTGGATGTCCGGTAAAAATGCTCAACTTTTTTATTTGTAAACACATAGAGTAACTATAAACCAGTTACCTATTCAAACCCATCTGTAGGCAATTGGCGGCTCTCTCTTGCTAAAAAAAAAAAAAAAAAAAAGTTAAAAAGTTGCGTGACAAACGATTTCTGCTACCATGCGACAGCTATAGTTCCTAGACGGCCATCTCTTCTTCACCTTCGTATGCAAGCATATGGCTGATGCCCTGAGTCCAAATGAAGCTTGCGAAGGAGGTAACTAAACACAAGTATAACAGTAGATTTACCATCAATCACAGTGTCTATCGTTCTACTACTCCACCATACATGCAGATATCTCTTACTCCAATAATTATAATCATTTACTCATGACCCAAGTCAATAGTCACTAAAGAAAGAAAAAAAATTTTGATCTTAAGACAAAAATAGTAATAGCTACTACTACTGCTGCTGCTGCTAATAATAATAGTTAAAAAAATGCTATATTACTGGTTATGATTATAATAATTAATTAATATTGTTCCCTTGTTTTCAACGTAGACCAAAAGTAATATATCCATTGCCTAAGGTAAGGTAGTACGGTACGGAATTTGCACCTTTTTTTATGTACCTGAACTGTACCGTACCGTACTTCGGTAAAATTGTCGTTGCGTAATCGTACCATACACATAGGCTATAAAATATCAACCGTACCGTACCGTACCGTAATGCCAGCCTTGCTGGCAGGTAACAACAGCGTGAATCGTTTTATATATATATATATACAACATTTAAAATTATTATTATTAGATTAGATAGATAGATAGATACCAAAAAAATCGTGCAAAATATACGTAAACTAGTAATATTCGAGAGAGAGAGAGAAGAAGAGAGGGGGGGGGGGGAGAGAGGTGAGGGAAGTCTCTCAAGACGGTGTACCAGGTAAACCTGTGTCCAACTGTACTGTCACGCACAATAGTTCGTTCCCTCCGCTGATCCAGAGTGAACACGAATCCGCGACTATGAAACCCCGGAGCACATCCAATAGATGTTGCGCCGTCAGGACATGGAAGGAGGAGTGGGCAGCAGATAGTTTTCTTGAGCATAGAGTAAAGTATCCTTAATCTATTAACGTTAATTAAGAGAGTGGTCGTAAACATTTTGTTGTTGACGATACGGTGGGTTTGAGTGTAAAATAAAATGTGCATTTAAGGAAATATGCGAAATAAATATGAGACTAAAAGTGCTTAGGAACTCAGTATTTATGAAATGGCATTTCCTATAGATTATTAAATCTTATATACTGACATGACTGTCCACGAGATCGATACAAAACTTTCACCAAGTGTTAACGGTGGTGTTCTGTAAGCAGCAAGCCACCTCTATATATATATATATATATATATATATATATATATATATATATATATATATATATATATATATATATATATATATATATATATATATATATATCTATATAGGACATCTATATCAGCAAATTAGCAAAATTTTCAGTTCACTTACTTTATTGAGGTAGAACCATTACACACCAGATACACATGTCTATTACTTATACAATT
>NC_087207.1:89612948-89617948 GCF_015104395.2 Macrobrachium nipponense
CATTGAAGTATCTACAACTGTATGTCTTAGGCATCTGTAATATTTTATTTTATTTAATTTTACTTTCGCAATTTCTATGTTTTGCCATGTTGTTACTTATTACATTCGTTTTGCTTTGTTTTAGTTATCTCTTGTTACTTTACAATATCACGATTTATATTAGATTTTCTTCCTGTATTGTCTTTGATATCGTGCAAAGTGATCTCTCTCTCTCTCTCTCTCTCTCTCTCTCTCTCTCTCTCTCTCTCTCACTGCCTGTCTGGCGTACCGTAGCTACGGTAGAATGGAATTAACGCCGACTTACCTAGTTCTTTCATGCAGGGAGCTCTTCATTGAGAGACACTGAAGGGAGTATTTTTTTCCATAAGTTATGGTAAGGAAAAATGGACGCATTAAAGTCTTCTCCTTTTATGCCACGAGAGTCTTAACTGAATCACACCGCATTATTTCAAAGCGCGAACATTCTGTGCCACCTGCCAGCCTCTCTCATTTTCGGAATTGAATTATAAAAGCGACGGGGAAAGAAGTGGCTTTCTCGTTTTTTTTTTTTTCCTTTTTTTCCTTTTTTTAATGCAAGCGAATCCAGATTTCACTCGCTCTTCAGCTTTTCGACATCTGAATGGGTCTGACAAACGGAAGAATGACAAATTTGTGTGTTTGTTTATTGACTTTATTCTAATAACTGGTCTCTTCTTGCGGTATTTCTCGTTACCTGTTTCGAATGAATGCCATAATATTCTTTGGTAGACTGAGTTTCAAGTCCAATGACCCTTGTGGTGGGCTTGTTCCGCGTGAATAGGGTTCATTTTCTGTATAATATAATAATAATAATAACTAATAATAATCAATAATAATAATGATAATTATAATAAAAATGCGCCTTAGTCAACCATACAAAAAGCAGCAAAGTAACGAGAACTTGAATGGGATAAAGCTACCAGATGGGAGCAACATCAAACACATAGATGAGACAGGATACAAATACCTGGGAATAATGGAAGGAGGGGATATAAAACACCAAGAGATGAAGGACACGATCAGGAAGAATATATGCGAGACTCAAGGCATACTCAAGTCAAAACTCAAACGCCGTTTGAAATATGATAAAAGCCATAAACACATGGGCAGTGCCAGTAATCAGATACAGCGCAGGAATAGTGGAATGGACCGAAGGCAGAACTCCGCGCATAGATCAGAAACCGAGGAAACATATGACAATACACAAAGCACTACACCCAAGAGCAAATACGGACAGACTATACATAACACGAAAGGAAGGAGGGAGAGGACTACTAAGTATAGAGGACTGCGTCAACATCGAAAACAGAGCACTGGGGCAATATCTGAAAACCAGTGAAGACGAGTTCCTCAAGAGTGCATGGGAAGAAGGACTAATAAAAGTAGACGAAGACCCAGAAATATACAGAGACAGGAGAAAGACAGACAGAACAGAGGACTGGCACAACAAACCAATGCACGGACAATACATGAGACAGACTAAAGAAACTAGCCAGCGATGACAATTGGCAATGGCTACAGAGGGGAGAGCTAAAGAAGGAAACTGAAGAATGATAACAGCGGCACAAGATCAGGCCCTAAGAACCAGATATGTTCAAAGAACGATAGACGGAAATAACATCTCTCCCATATGTAGGAAGTGCAATACGAAAATGAAACCATAAACCACATAGCAAGCGAATGCCCGGCACTTGCACAGAACCAGTACAAAAATAGGCATGATTCAGTGGCAAAGCCCTCCACTGGAGCCTGTGCAAGAAACATCAGCTACCTTGCAGTAATAAGTGGTACGAGCACCAACCTGAGGGAGTGATAGAAAACGATCAGGCAAAGATCCTCTTGGACTATGGTATCAGAACGGATAGGGTGATACGTGCAAATAGACCAGACGTGACGTTGATTGACAAAGTCAAGAAGAAAGTATCACTCATTGATGTCGCAATACCATGGGACACTAGAGTTGAAGAGAGAGAGGGGAAAAAATGGATAAGTATCAAGATCTGAAAATAGAAATAAGAAGGATATGGGGATATGCCAGTGGAAATCGTACCCATAATCATAGGAGCACTAGGCACGATCCCAAGATCCCTGAAAAGGAATCTAGAAAAACTAGAGGCCGAAGTAGCAGGACTAATGCAGAAGAGTGTGATCCTAGAAACGGCACACCATACTAAGAAAAGTGATGGACTCCTAAGGAGGCAGGATGCAACCCGGAACCCCACACTATAAATACCACCCAGTCGAATTGGAGGACTGTGATAGAGCAAAAAATAATAATAATAATAATAATAATAATAATAATAATAATAACAATAATAATAATAATAATAATAATAATAATAATAAGAGCAAAGTTTTATTTTACTATGTATATCATTCCTATTTTGCATCTTCAAATGAATCATCTTCTTTATCGGGTCTAAAATATTATCACGTTAGATATTCACTTTCCAATAAATATTTTTGCCCTTTCATTGCTAATGAAACAGTTGACTCTCAGTAATTTCAGAAAACAGCGCTTGTTTGACTGTTTACAAACTGACTCCCGTATACCCCGTCCCTGCATATTTCTAACCGATCTTTTTTTTTATTATTGATTTTGGGAGAGGGAAGTGTGGTCGTCCTTTCTTAGAGGTCAGACATGTCACTTACGAAATGACAGATCCTTCAGTAGAATTACGAACGGAGAGGAGAGATTGGTGAAAGCTTGACCACACAGAAGGATTATACGACCGCAGTCAGTAAAAGAAATTGAGGTGTGTAGACCTCATAAGGTAAGATACAAAATCTCCAAATCATCTCTCTCTCTCTCTCTCTCTCTCTCCCTCTCCTCTCTCCTCTCTCTTCATTCAAAGTATTCCAACACATCCCATGTGAAGGAGAGGTAATCTAATCCTTCTATATAATATCAAGATAAAGTCTGCAGTGCAGCTGGAACCCTCACAATATATGAGCGCTAATCTTGAATGTCTATCAGCAATCCAGCGACGGGAGAACGATTTTCCAAATCTCACGGATTCGGGCGAACACTCAAATATTCTGAATTAACGGGAGAGGAGGAAAGTTAGTTTTCCATGAAGTCTTCAATAGCGAATGGAGCAAAACGAGATGTCTTTCATTTTACAGATAATTCGAGCGCGAGGAAATTATGAGCCACTTTGAAACACGAATACCGCATAATCGTTTGTTAAACTGAATGCAAGAGAGAAACTCTCACGTTTTCTTTACGCTGATAATAGATCGTACTTTGTGGTTTTCTGAAAAGAAAACTATTTTGAGATTGCTTTGTCTGTCCAGCACTTTTCTGTCCGCCCTCAGATCTTAATACCGACTGAGGCTAGAGGGCTGCAAATTGGAACATGGATTGCCCAAACTTCAATCATCAAACATACCAAATTGCAGCCCTCTAGCCTTGGTAGTTTTTATTTTCTTTCAAGTTAAATTTAATTATAATCGTGCGTCTGGCAACAATATAGGGCAGCCCACCACCGGACCGGAGTTAAAGTTTCATGGGCCGCGGCTCATAAAGCATCATACCTAGACCACCGAACTATAAATCAATTTTCGGTGACCTTGATTATATGATGCATAGAAAACAAAAGTAGATATTATAAATACGATTTCATGAGGCTTACTGGTTACATATAGAAGACGAGCCACGTGTCTTCATAGAAGACGAGTCACGTGTCTACATAAAAGACGAGTTCACGTTGTATACATAGAAGACGAGCCACGTGTCTATATAGAAGAAGACCATGTGTATATATAAGAACGAGCCAGGCTTCTATATAGAAGATGAGCCATGTGTATATATATAGAAGGACAAGCCAGGTTTCTATATAGAAGACGAGCCACGTGTCTATATAGAAGAAGAGCCACGTGTGTATTTAGAAGACGAGCCAGGCTTCTATATAGAAGATGAGCCATGTGTATATATATAGAAGACAAGCCAGGCTTCTATATAGAAGACGGGCCACGTGTCTATATAGAAAACGAGCCAGGTTTCTATATAGAAGACGAGCCACGTGTCTATATAGAAACGAGCCATGTGCCTATATGGAAGACGAGCCACGTGTCTTACGACGAGATCTCAATTACAGAATAAAACATAAAGTCAAATAAAATTTTCAACATGTGGTGATTGAGAAACTGGTACGTCACAAAAACAGACGAAACTGAAGAGAGGCTCACGGGGGTTTCCATCAAAGACTTAAAAACAACAGCAAAGTTCAAAGGCCTCCGTTGATATGAGACGCCCTTTTCATTCCTTTTCATTACCTGGAATGACTCCGGGACCGACTTTCCAGTTCCAGGTAGGTAACGTAGTGTTCTATCTTGAAAGTTTCTACATATCTCTCGTTAAGTGTTTGTTAATACCAAACATTCAGCATTCAGAGAGAGAGAGAGAGAGAGAGAGAGAGAGAGAGAGAGAGAGAGAGAGACCACAGTAAACAAATGAAAATAGCTTATCTAAAACTGTTTTCGCAACTCTTTCCTTGATCAAACGAAAGTGAAACTGCACCTGCCCTTCTTAGAGGAAAAGATCTCAGGCAGACTGCATAAGAGAAATCATTTCGCGTATCGCATGGCCAACCGATTTCCTCAGCGTAATAATATTTGTTACGAGCGTAGAGAAAAGCCGAAATTAAATTTTGAATAATACTTACGGTATCATTAAATGACACTTACTGCCATTCGTAGAAACGCTTACTGACTTTTACTACAATTGTCTGTAATCTATTGCCCGTAATCACCAAACACTTCTGGGAAAACGACGATTCTAAGAGAGATTTAGAAGTCGAAGTCTTCGGGAGAGTAGGAAGGGGACAGGGCGTACTCCTGGACATTACTGGGTTTTTATAGAGGCAGGATATGATAGGGCGAGAATGACTGACATCCGTAGCGCATGCGCCACTGGAAGGCGACGATGACGCAATCTCTTGACGAGCGAACGACATGGTACTGATGACACTTCTTTATGA
>NC_087207.1:89630448-89637948 GCF_015104395.2 Macrobrachium nipponense
ACCAAATGCCGCCACCAGATGTCTCTGCAGCAGCGTAAACAATTTAGCGGGCCGCACGAACTGAATTTGTTGACAAAGTGGCTGAATTAAATTTATATTCAAGTGCATGCCAGCTGATATAGCTAAATACTACTACGACGACCTGAGAAAGCCAGGGCCCATAGGTAAGTGATAGTGGCTTATGCCATTATCTTTCAATATCATTTTATAGTATATCCCAATAGCAATATATGAGAGAAAAGTACCATTATAGGTATACCTATAGTCTACGTAGGGAATAATTCTGCATTCTCTTTGGGGAATTGAAATATCTACGACCCTAGGAAGAGTTGCTTTAGTTGTAAGGGTTTTAATGTGAGCAAACCTTTAGGCTGCACTAAAATGGACGAGAATGTAGGTCTGTACAAGGTCTCAGCCAAAAATTAAGTAAACCTAATAGGCTTAGTACTCCTTACCTACCTAATTTAGAGAGCTATAGGAATAGAAAATCTTTAATAGTAATAGCTATTGATTACAGTAAAGCCTTTGACTCGGTAAAAAGGGAAGTTATGATCGAATTCATGAAACGGTTCAAAATACATCCAAAAATCATAGAGGCAGTAGCTAATATATATGAAGGGGATAGCACACTAATAGACCTAGGGGAGGGAGTTGAACAGGAAATGGGAATTACTAGTGGAATTAGGCAAGGGTGCACAGGTTCTACATCACTTTTCAAATTGATGACGTATTTAATAATTATGGAAAATGGAGGAGGGAAAGGAAGGGACAGGATTTGAAAACGAATTAGTAAGGATAGGGACACTTTTCTTCGCTGACGATGGGCTAGTTTTAGCAGGAAATATAGAAGATTGCAAGAATAAATAATAAAGATTTTAATAGATATAGGAAATAAAAATGGGTGGGCTAGGAAAATAAATAAGGAGAAAAGCAGTATCATTATTTTCAATATGAAGGAAAAACCAGAAGAGATAGAGGATATAAAAGTGAGGAATAAAGGTAAACGATTCTATTCTAGAAATCTGTTTAAGCTACAGAAAAAGGGAATGATGGATAAAGCACAGAAGTTAGCCAACCTAACCTATTCCGTGATAGAAAAAAGCTGTAATAAAGTTCTTATAGGTAAAACATTCTGGAAAAAATATAGCTCTACCATCAGTCTTATATGGAACCAATGTAGTTAATTTAACAGACGCAGAAATAGAAAAATTGCAAAGAATAGAGAATGGGGTTTATAGAAAAATATTAGGAGCATGTAGAAGTACAATAGTAGCCACATTAAGGGGGAAGATAGGAGCACCTTCCATGAAAAGCAGAATTATGAGTGGAAAGCTAAGTTATGTAAATAATACTATAAATGGGCGGAAAGAGTTACTGAAGAAAATCATTACAGATATGCAAGAAAAGGAAGGAAAACAGTGGAAAAGTACATGCATGAAATTAAAATCAATTTAAGACAATTGGAAGGAATGTCCAAAACAGAAATAAAAGTCAAAGCCAGAATCTGGGACACAGTGAAGTGGAAAGAAGACTTAGAAAATAAAGTGACCATAAATATATATAAAATGTGGAAAAGAGAAATAAAAGATGAAGAAATTTATGTCACTACTATTGGTTCGATACTTCTCTTTAGAACCAGAACCAACTCCTTACATTTAAATATAGCCAAAAGGCACCAGAATGGGAGCACCTGTTGTCCTTTTTGTCATAACATAGAAGAAGAATATTTCATTTCCTATTATATTGTTGTACTTATAAAGAAGAACGAATTAAAGCAATTGGACTTCAGCAACCTTATGAAGAAAATGACAGTTAATTGTTGGAAAATTTCTATTTACAGGTCATAATGAAATAAGAAAAGAAACCTTATACATGATGTGGAAAAAAAGAGAAAAAAGAATGAAAGAGCTCAACAATTAAAATTAACTCAAGATTAAGAGGCGCCGTTGTAAAGGGATTGCCTCGACCCATAACCACCATCACCTACGGCCATCCCGGCTAAGTAATTAAGTCAAGGGATATGAGGGAGAAGCCTTTAAAGGGGGTGTGGGGGCAAACCCCCATTTAGGTAATGCTTGATTGACTCAGAGATTAGGTTAGGCTAGGTCATCCAAAACCCCCAATTGCCATAGGGGCCCCAAGCATGTTGGGGCTTATAGAATAAAGGGTTACTTCCTATTTTACTGATCAAGGTTTTTTTTTTTTTTTTTTGCATAGATAAACCAAACAAAAGGTTGGTAACTTGGTGATTCTTACTAGGCTATTAAGGCTGTGCAAGCTTATAAAAAGTAGACACCTAAAGTTAAGACAGAGTGCCAGAAATTGGAAGCTCAGGTACCGGAGGACAATTTCAAAATTCCAGCAAAATTTCGAGGACATTTGAGGGCTGGAGGGTCGCCCCACTTGAAATTTATTAAGATATGTAAAATAACATAAAAAAGCTGCCATTTAAATTACTAATTCTGAAATTGTGAATTTCCAGGACATCTCAAAATCCTTAATTTTCAGCACTGAGTTAAGAAGAATAGAGGCTAAGGGTATAGAATGTGGGAACCTCTTCAATTTCTTTATTTATATAGAACTGTAGTCTAGCTTAGTATTTGGCTTTCTTAACCTAACCTTCGTAAATTTACAATAAATCAGCTTTTTAATGATGCCTAACATAGGTTATGTTGGTTAGATTAAGTAATATTAGGTTAGATTGTATTTATTTACATTAATGGTCAGGGGATCCCGCATTCTTAACCCTCACAATAGTGTATAGAATACGTAGATACTAGGCTAGTTATTAAACGAGGAAATGTCAAATAACAAAAATAATTTTTTTAACGTTGCCTCCAGTCCAAGTAATACTTAATTGACACACGGGTTAAAGTAAGCATTATAGGTTAGCCTAGTATACAAAATGTAGTATTTTTTTCCTCTTTGCACTAGCCTAACCTATAATGCTTAACCTAATTTCTGTATCTGTAAAACATTATTTGAACACTAAATTTTGTGTACTAGCACTGCTTAACCTAACCTCCACTTTAAACATCAGTTTTTCATCATAAGACATTTCCTCCCTTAATGACTCCTATCTATGGATTCTATACAGTATTCTCCCTAATTCTAGGCATCTACTTTTGTTATAAGCTCATGTGGCTCTAATAGTAAGAATTACCCCCCCCCCTTTTTTTTTTTAATAAAATAAAATAAGGCGTGGAGGACCTCTAGCATTGAAAGAAAAGTAATGGGTGATGTTAGTGCAATTAGTGTTTAAGGAACAAATATTCATGGTAAATATTAAGAAAGGGGTTGGTTCTATAGTACAAAATAATTTTTTTTAAACTCATTGTAGGTTTCAATGCTGTGATAATATTATCTTCATATTTTTATGAAATATGATAACGCACTGTATTTGTAAAACCAGTGCCAAAAAATAAATAATTCAGACCTGTAAATGTACAGTAGCAGCAAATCAGCGTTCGGCTTACAAACTCGCCTGGGCTATTGCCTTTTGCACGGTTCAGGATAAAATGAATGAGGTGTAGCTTTATATTTTTCTCAGGGTCTGCAAGTTCATTATCTATTACAGTATAATGGACTGAGTAGTGAGTTACCAGAACAGTTGATTTATTATATCTTGTAAAATTTCATAGCCCTACCCTATATTGTACTGGTATATTCATGTATATTATTTTTTGTTAATCAGTTGTTACTAATAAGGTACAATTAACTTGAATTAAAGATTTGCAAAATCAGTTCAAAAACAGTGTAGGCTGCAGTAACAAATACAATGCCTAATGTGAGAGAGATTGAAAACTACATATATATCCCTCTTTTTCAGGATGCGACTTGAATTGCTTATGGAGGTTGAGGCATGGCTGAATTGTGTCACGGCATCTGGTTGAAAAGGTGGAACTGCATCACAGTCAGTTTTTGGCAGCTAATACCGCTTCAGTGAAAATTATGAGGAAAAAATCAATGACTCCACAGAGAAAGGGAGATGGAAGTGTGTGCGTCCAAATTATGCTTTTTTTTTTTCCTTTTTTTTGTATATGTATCTACATGTTGGCATATTTTGTAAGGTTTATTTCATCTATATTTTCAGTGTTTGTACATGCATATATCTGTTACCAAAAGAAAAATATAAATAAGGCCAAAACAAAAGGTTCATGCGCTTGGTGGGATGTGATATATTTACATCTTTTGTTTGTATCATTCGAAGTGGTTGCAATCTTCAGTATGGTGCAGACTATTTTATGTGTTATGTGTGTTTTATAAAAATAGCTGTCCATTAGCACAAGTCTCATTTGTGTATGTATGTATGTACATACATACTTTATATATACTTTTTTTACTGTAATTTTTTTATGGAATGAGGGTGTTGTTACTGAGGTAAGAATCAATCTAGTGCATGTGTAGGTTATTTATATACAAAACAGAGGCCACAGTATTTGACTATTTTCCTCTTTGGAACATGTCAGTGCAAAATAAATGATAAGCAAGATTAAAACATTCATTCTACTGAGTTATTTATTGTATGGTATATGAACTATCATTTTATGGTCTTGAAAATTATCATTCAAACTATTGCAAGGTTCATGTAAATCTTGTAAATACATTTTCAGGGCCTCTATAAACAACGTTTGCATAAGGCAGTTAAAAGGTAATTATGAGGCATTTATAAAGCCTATTTAAGGTTCTGTATGGGCTTTTTGAAGGTTTATACAATGGTATTTTGATGCACTTTCAAGGCTTTTATCAAGGTTTATTACAAGCATATTTAAGGCTTGCACAAACCTAAAAGTGTACACGAAAATGGGTACTTTTTAGGTGTATTACAAGCACTTTTTAGGTTTGGGGCTTAAAGTTCGCAAGCTTGTAAAGTATGTTCGTCTGATGTCCTATGAACATTCATTTTCTGGGGGTTAAGATATTGTCATGGAAAATTAACAGATTATTCTCCAATATGGCAGGGTGGGCATTGTGATAGAGGCTGGCCTACCGCTTAATTACAGAATTTGTAGACAATATTATGCTAAATGTATCAAAGCTGAACTCATAACTCTGAATATTCAACCTCGCCCAAGAGACGCAGGTGCATGATGGCTTCCATTCCCACCCATTTGTTCAAGGTGAAGCCATGGGAAATGGCTGCTTAAACAAATAATAATAATCAAGGTGAAGCCAACACTCTACCGACCTCCCCCAACTATGGAATGCAGACAGGGCCATGTCTAAATTGCACTTTTCGGGCGCTGCTGCTGCTGACACACTGCTCCAAAAAAGAACCGCTCCTGCAGGTGCATCAGCCGTCGTTAGTCGTTATGACTGAACGTTATGTGGCTTCTCCCTTTTGTGACTACGAAGAAATTAGGGTAGAGGAGTTCCCTGAATGATAGAAAAAATTCCTGGGTTGGGTGAGAGAGAAAGAGACGAGAGAGAGAAACAAAAGAATGTAGAAACAGAGAGAGAGAATGACAATGATCTTTGTCAATCTGTCATTCAGCGTCGTGTTATAGGACTAGGCCTCGACTTTCTTTTTTTACTTACTCAACTGAAGAAATTCAGTATTTTTCATACAAACATTACAATATTAAATAACATATCTACCCCTTTTCTAAGTCAGTGCTCATCGAAAAATATATTGGCGTTTCAGTTAGGCTTAGCGTTTCCTGATAACTTTATTAGCCTTCACTATCTTTACTCGGTTTTGAGGTAAAATACGCTTTTGCTGAGTGGTCATTTATATATATATTATATATATATATATATATATATATATATATATATATATATATATATATATATATATATATATATATATATATATATATATATATATATATATATATATATATATATATATATATATATATATATATATATATATATATAATATATAATGCATTCTATGTACACACACTTTTAGGGCATAATTTTTTTCTCTGACAATCTTCGGTGGAGAACACGCGAAACTTCTTTCTTTCATTTATTGTTTTTTGTCACGACATCTGTTTCTCCACTCTGTGGCATTTTCAAGTGACTACGGATTGCAATTTGGATTTACAATAACTTTGTTGCTCTACGCTGATGGGAAATTAGACCTAAGCGGTATTGGTCCGCACAGACCCCTTGACATTTTATATACGAACATCAAGTAAGGAATTTCGTTCAAGATTCAGTTCGCGCTACTTCTCGAATATTGCCACAAGGTGACTATTGTGATAAATAATTTGGTACCTAAATGACTCAAACACCAGTTGGTGGTTACTTCCAGGAATTCGATTCACTTAGGGACCAAATCATTTATCAGTTATAATTCCCCTTCGGTGATTTTCCTGCTGTAGCGCTAATTGTATATTACGACGTTTGATCAGCTAAAAGAGTCTGATCTTCAATTTAAGTCATGTATTTCCTATTCAATTGCTCTGTTTATATGACAGTTATCAGAGTGTATATATGACTCTCTGTCAATGTTAAAATTCCCCGTAGCGGGATAGTGCCGACAGTATGTCTCACCGCGGTGCACAGTAGGCATTACTTGAGGTTCTTTGCAGCATCCTTCTTTGCTTTCCACCTTTCTTTCCACTCTCTAACAATTGTTTCAACATTATTTTGAGCTCTGAATGGACCTCTAGGTCCAGGGCTTGGCCTTTGGCCCAAATTTTATATTCCAATGTTCCACTGCTAAACTGACCTTTTCAAGTCTTTCTCATCATGTTCGAGGGACTTGGCCATTCTCATGATGGGCTGGCCATTTCAGTTTTACCAATATTTTCTACACAATTTACTGTATGAATAGGCGCAGGATGCGCTTGGGAAACTTACCATACTTTTGGTAATACAGTTCGTTTTATCACTGAAATGATGCAGTTCCTGGTTATACAAAATTCTTGGATCTTTAATAACATTATCTTTTTATATTGCCTTTGTTCTTCACGTCTGTCTCGTAATCGTTATCATAAGTACAGGAATGCCAAGCTATATCAAAGCTACCTCTTTGGGCTTCCAACCCTCGTATTTACCAGTCAGTTCTATCATTCCGTGACTCGGTAGCTATAAAGCTCGTTTTCTCGATTTTCTCTTCGAATCTCAGATTCATTAAACAGCCATTAATTTTTTTCTATAGTACTTTCATCACCCTGTATTTCAGTAGGGCTGTTACTGTCTAAGGTCAACACGGCAACAGTTCTTGCAAATCCATATTCATTATTAGCCATTAATCTTTTTCTCTCCTTTGCTTTGATTTCAATACAGCCGTCATCAGCCAGGGAGTCCAATCTTTCCTCCTCGAATACCTTTGAAGTTTGATAAGAATTCGAAGTAAAACAGCTTGTGAAAGAATGATGTTTTCTTATACCTTTGCTTTTGTTCATGGACCTCACGTGGCTCACTGTGGGCATTACTTAAGGTTCATTGCAGCGTCCCTTCGGTCCCTAGCTGCAACCCCTTTCATTTCTCTACGGTACATCCAATTTATATTATCTTGCTGTCCACCCTCTCCTAACAATT
>NC_087207.1:89642948-89667948 GCF_015104395.2 Macrobrachium nipponense
AAATAGGACTTAAAGGACTACCCATACTACACCCGAATTTTTGCTTGTAGAATGATTCCCCGAATGAAAATACGTTATTAGATGCACTAATTCAACTAACTTTATATTTTGTCAAGTGCCAAAGGGAAATGATCTGAATAGGGGGATAATTTTTTCCTTAAAAACTGAAGAACGTCCTGTACTGGTACTTTGTGAATAGGGAGTCTACGTCAAGGCTTAAAAGTTTTATGTTGTGAAGTGGTATATGTGCTTCTCTGAATTTTGTGACAAAAGTCTTCGAATGTTTGATGTGACTGGGAGAAAAAAAGTGCCTAAAAAAGGAGAAAGGAGGCCAGCTACCATTTAGAAATTTTGTAATTGAAAGCTCCGGCGCATGAAACGATGGGTCTGAATGGAAGATTGTCTTTGTGAGTTTTGGGGAAGACCATAAAAGTAGGGTAATTTTAGGATTAATTACTTTAAATTTCTCTAATAGTTCAATACTCTTTTTGTCTTGGCCAATCTTAATCTTACTTTCCGAAAAAATTCTGTGGGAACGTTCTGGAGGGGATTTTTCGTCAGTTTTTCGTAAGTATTGTGTCGCTAAGGAGCTGGTTGATTTTGTCGAGGTAGAAGTCTTTGTCCATTATTACAATTTGCCGTCTTTGTCGGATCTACTTATTATAACATCTAACTTTTTTTAGCGAGTGGATGGCTATCATGAATCTGCGGGAACAGGATATTTCTTATGAAGGTCAGTTAAAGCATTTAGTAACACTCCTTTTAAACATATCTCTTCACGGCTGTAGTTTTTGTCAGATATGAATTTATCAAAAGCCACTATGAAGTCTAGGTTGTTTTTGCGGTCATCTGGCATTAGGGCAAAGGATAAGCCTAAATTTAAAACTAAATGTTGATTTACAGTAAGGGGGGTGTTGGATAAGTTTTAAAACTTTGTCTTGTTGTTCAAGATTATTCCATGCGCTATTATCTATTAGGTTATTTAACTTGCGTAAAAGTCTGTTGGAATGAGTCACGCTATTATAGGCAGCAATGTCGGAACAGAATGAAATCAGATACCTGTATACGTGGTCCGTAGTGAGGAGGCGAAGATTAGATTGAGTTCCATATATCACTCTGCGTAGCACAAGATGATCGTTTCTCGTATTGGTGATTCTTTCTTCCAGGAAAATCTTGTGTGATAGAGGGAAGGGGTTTGATTGCAGAGTCCATCTCCCGAATCCGTACATTTTGGAAGTACTTGTTCTTTGAGGCATTCTTCCAAAAAAGTGTTTTTGGTTTTTCAGCCGGTGTAGTCTGTCAGTTCTTTTCAAACTTGCGGAAAACTGGCTTGACTTCTGGAAGTGAGTGAAGAATCGTTGGAAAGGCGGTTGAATTCCATAATGGCTGACAATGGACTGGTAAAAGTGTTCTGTAACAGCAGAATTCCATCTAATAAAAGGAGCCCATAAAAACACCAAAATGTAGAGAGAAAAGTACTATATTTCAGAGACTGCTGTCTCTCTCTTCAGGTATATGAATGAGAAAAGTTTACAGAAAAGGTGGTATTTATACAAAGAGATTCGTCCACAAGACATCGCCCAAAGACTCGGGTATATGAGATCCCATGCCAGGACTGTGACCAATCTTACATCGGATTACAGTAAATCACTTCCCCAAGAGATTAATACAACACAAACGGTCAGTTAGGTATGGACAACAGAAACTCCGCTATTTTCAATCATATAAATGAACATAACCATAGAATAAACTGGAATATGTCACGTGTAATTTATAAGCAGCAACTGCCGGTACAAGAGTCAAATGATGGAATCGGCCTTAATAAAAGAGAAGCAGGTAATGAACATCTCAAAAGGGAATTGGACATCAGACATCGTCGACGCAGTGTTCATTCAACCAACGCTTAAGAAGATTAAAGGAAGATTATCAGCGGGGGTGACCTAAATTGGCTTACTTGTGGACGAATCTCTTTGTATAAATACCACCTTTTCTGTAAACTTTTCTCATTCATATACCTGAAGAGAGAGACAGCAGTCTCTGAAATATAGTTACTTTTCTCTCTACATTTTGGTGTTTTTATGGGCTCCTTTTATTAGATGGAATTCTGTTGTTACAGAACACTTTTACCAGTCATATATATATATATATATATATATATATATATATATATATATATATATATATATATATATATATATATATATATATATATATATATATATATATATATATATATTATATTATGGTTTATGGTTTGCAGTTAACTTAGTTTTTATGTTCCTTTTTTATTGTGTTATGTATTTTAAAGTATTGTAATGTTTTAGGTATACTTAATCAGTACAGTTCTTAATGTTTCTTTTTTTTTGTATCATTTTATAGATAAGTGACCCTGATGATGGGAAAAGCAAGTATTCCGAAAGCTCGGCTGTGCCCTTGTTTATTTTTAAGAAATAATAATGTCTGGAATATTACCTCGTCTTCTGGCTATCCTGTTTCCTGCTTATATTTATATTTTATTATATATATATATATATATATATATATATTATATATCGGATATATATATATAATTTATATATATATATATATATATATATATATATATTATACTATATATATATATATATATATAGTATATATATATATATATATATATATATATATATATAGTCTCCAGTCGGCGAAGATAAAAATACTTCAGGGGGTACCATGATAATTAGTAGAATGCCATAGTTTATTAAAAACGTTTCGCACACAATTCTCGGTGATCATCAGTCTGTGAACAATAAAAGTAAATACATTATAAAAAGGAATTCACAAAATTACAAGGTAATTAAAAATTAATGGTTTAAAAAAAGCAGAAGTTAAAAGTTAAAAAAAATACGTTAAAACACTGTAAAAAGAGAGAGAACTAAGACACCAACCATCCAAGGCAAAAGACGAAGAAGGAATAGCAAAACCTGACGTCCCAAACAAAAAAGTCAGTTATGCCAAATACAGAGAGGGAAGCCGTGGTGTGATTGTTCAAAGAGGGAACTAGCCTTTTGATAAGTAACGACTCCAGAGTAGTTAGATGATCTGGGTCCTTTGTATATCCAATAATAGAGAAGTGCTGTTTCAAGACCTCTATTTTGCATATAGCAGCATGATTTTTTAATGTTAGAAAACTCTGGTTGCTTAATCTCTGGCCTGTATATATATATATATATATATATATATATATATATATATATATATATATATAATATATATATATATATAATATATATATATATTACTGATATCTTCTTAGGCACGAAGATATAGTAATTCAGTTGTATTCCACATAGGAAAATGAAAAAAGGTATATATCAGAAAATGCCCAACAGTTTGTCGTCCTCCAATGGACCTCTTCTTGGAGCGTTTATTAAGAAGAGGTCCATTGGAGGACGAAACTGTTGGGCATTTTCTGAGATATACCTTTTTTCATTTTCCTATGTGGAATACAACTGAATATATATATATATATATATATATATATAATATATATATATATATATATATATATTATATATATATAATATATATATTTAACACATATATATCTAATAGTACATATGTTATATAGATATATATATATATATATATATATATATATATAATATATATATATATATAATATATATATCTATCTATACATATACATATATATCTATACATACATATATATATGTTACGACCCCTTTGGCCGTAATACAGGTTCTTTATATTTCAATAATCACAGGGATCGTAGGCAGTAAGAAAGTACACAGGGTATGAGGAATGTGGACACAAACACCAGAACAAAATTAACAAGATTTAATTACAAAATACACTTAACACTAATAAGCCTTGTGAGAAGCTTAACATTAAATACACAAAATACAAGGAGCAAATAACAGCTCACAAGGACTCCTAATACTGAAAGCTAACCCTAACAAAGTAAAGGAAAGGACATAACATGCCAAAGGCTCAAATAATAATACTACGGGCCCAATAATGAAAAAAACCACTAACCTATAACTATAAGATTGAAGGAAGACTAGAGAAAATAAAGACAGGAAAACCTTAAATCTCCTACCTAACAGTGTTGGTACTAAACTTAAAACTAAATTCAAATAATAATCTGAGGGACAGTAAAATACCCAATACCGACAACTGAATACAACATACATATATATACAAATATAATTGATATTTAAATACGCAAATCCTCGCGTACAACGAAGTGCACAGGAGTTCACGGAAGTTGCTTCAATCCTCCAGCAGCTATACGAGGGAGCCCACAAATTGTCCAGGTAGACCCAGGGGTCGAGATCAATTCCGAGGGACAACACAGGATAATCACCTCTTACCTGGCAATTGCCTCCCTACGAGCCTCCTCACGAGCCCTTAGCTCTCCTGGACAAGCAGCTGAAGACGGACAGGACAGTTGGTTGGCGTAACGCCTCCTACGTGGCGGGACAGCGACGACCACGTCTTCCGCCAAATCCTCCGGCGGGAATCAGGAGTACAGGCGTCGCAAGTGACTATAACCTGCGCTATCACAGCCGTGATCAAACTCCACAATGCACATACGCCGTAGATGGCTCAGCACATCTACGGAAAACCACTTCCCAAGGAGGTCCGTCGGAGTATTCCTCCAAAAAGACGTGAGGTAAATCTCCAGAAGGCTGCCAACAAAAGAGCGTACGTCCAGAAGCTTAAACAGGCCCGAACTGTCTTAGGCTGGCCTCCACTCAATGCACTACAGTTCCATTCCAACTGGAAAACAAAATAAAAACAATCGTTAACACGATAGTTAGGCAATTCACAACAAGAAGAGATCACTTGGGCAAAACCTGAACGTTACGTTAACGTAAAAAAAAGCAGCTGTGAACTGAATATAAGAGAACATTAAAACTAAAGTACAAGGTGATTAAGAGAATAAACAAGCAATAAATTACGCTAATTGACTATATATATATATATATATATATATATATATATATATATATATATATATATATATATATACACATACATGTGTGTATGTTTGTCTTTATGTATGTCTGTGTGTACGTGATTGTGTGTTAACATGATAACTTTCGTTATTATTAAATGTAATTGAAATTATGATAGAAAAATATATACACATAACCATATATATCATATATATATATATATATATATATATATATATATATATATATATATATAATATATATATATACATATATATACTACATATATATATATATATATATATATATATATATATATATATGTATATATATATATACACATATATAGATATATATATATATATATATATATATATATGTATATAATATATATATATATATATATATATAATATATATATATAAATATATATATATATATATATATATATATATATATATGTGTGTATATATATATATATATATATATATATATATATATATATATATATATATATATATATATATATATATATATATATATATATATATATGTATATACGTGTGTATGAATGTCAGAGATCCCGCCAGATAAAACCCAGAAGTGGAGTTTGCTCAGCAAAAGAGCAATTACTTACATGGATATATCCAGAATTCTCACCAGTTCCTGTATTGTTTGCTCGAAGCACTTTCGGGAAATGGAGGCGCGTTCCATTTTTCCTTTTCATATGCCGGGAAACATCCATGAAAAATAAGAGAAAACTATAAATATAAAAACGTAACTGGAAATATCGTCAAATCAAGAGGAGAGAAGACAACTTTGTTTATCCGGAAAGATAATTGATGGTTCAGGGATTTTTTTTTTCTTTTGCTTGGGTGGCGGGAGAGAAACAATGAATTTGGTGGCGGAGGAGGAAGACGACCCAGCAGAAGTCTGGGGAAAGATAAGGGAGTAAAATACTGTCTCTCACCAAAGAGTACATAAGCCCCACCACTCACGAGGGAGGTTACAGGAAAAAATGAACATATGTAAGAACAGGCTTTTGTAGATTGGAGTCTTCGGAGCTATTGACTGATGGGCCTCGGACAATGAGGGAGATTATAGCAATCGGCGAAAGTGAAAAGCAGGAGATGAATTCCGCAGTTTGGCGGAGAAGAACGGGAAGTGCCATAATCTGTTGACCCCGAATGTCCCGAAACTTCGAAAGAGCAGTTTATAGTACCTGCCCCGCAATCCATTCTATAAAAGCTGTTTTAGAGACAAATGGGTAACAGATTCTCTCTCTCTCTCTCTCTCTCTCTCTCTCTCTCTCTCTCTCTCTCTCTCTCTCTGAGATATATAAAGAGAAAGTTTCTGCTCAGAGGAATGACTGACCTGAGACACGTAGTGAGGAATATTAAAGTGGGTGGGGGAGATTTTTGAAGTGGCAGCCTCTTAAGTGAAGCAAAGAGATATTTTAATGACTATAATATATATATATATATATATATATATATATATATATATATATATATATATATATATATATATATATATATATATATATATGATGGGGGGGAGGGGTCCCAATTGCAGATGTTGTTGGAGCAGATGGGAAATCTAATTACTAAAAAGTGTTGATGGTTCTCCTTTATTGCGTTCTTCTCGCTTTTCCTTAACTATTATCTAGAAATGTTTCTAGAGCTGACATTCCTATTAACTAAAACAAATATTGATCCTGGTGATGTATTGTTTGTAGCTCTCTTTCATTCCATATGATAATTGTAATACAATACTCTAACAGTTCCTCGTTGGACGCGTGGTTTTTGCACTCGGCTATCAATCCGGTGGTCCGAAGTTCGATTCTCTGCGCGGCCAACGTGGGATCAGAGAAAATTATTTCTGGTGATAGAAAATGATTTCTCGACATGATGTGGTTCGTATCCCACAATAAGCTGTAGGTCCCGTTGCTAGGTGACCAATTGATTCCTAGCCACGTAAAATATATCTAATCCTTCGAGAGCGCTGATAATCAGCTTAGTGGTCTGGTAAAACTAAGATATACTTAAATTCTCCTCTTCCGTCTTCGTTTCCTCATTTTCCTTTCCTCACTTACTTTTCTTCTGTTAGCCAAGTACCTGGCGACTGGTTTTGACCTATCCCACACAACCTCAGCCCTGGTAGTTGGAATGATGGAAGTTTTTTTTTGTGTCAAT
Organism: Macrobrachium nipponense; assembly: GCF_015104395.2. Taxonomy (NCBI): domain Eukaryota; kingdom Metazoa; phylum Arthropoda; class Malacostraca; order Decapoda; family Palaemonidae; genus Macrobrachium; species Macrobrachium nipponense. The sequence goes on from NC_087207.1 coordinate 89,650,105, forward strand.
TTCTTAAAAATGTCCAAAAGTGGTCGCATGTCACAACTCAAATTTTTAGTTTAGCTGTTGTGCTTTATCTAAATATAGGATTAGACGGGATTTTATCGAACAGTACAGAATAGGATATATAAAAAACAAGAAATAAATAAAAAACAATTTAGAAACCGAACTAAATACTTAACCGTGAAGTCAGAATTTTTTGCCTTTGTTTTTCTAAACAATAAATGTTCAACTTTGCAGGGAAAAAAACACCGAGTCAAAGGAAAGTCACTAAAAGGAGAGAGAGAGAGAGAGAGAGGTGAAGTTATTTCATCATTTTTTTTATCTTTTTTGATTTTGGCTTCGGACTCAGAACTTCTTTTTCCTTCTCACCTGAAGTCTTCAGGTATCAAAGGTTGCAGCCGATGCACCACAAGTTCTTTTTCATCCTTTTGATCGTCCTTTGTTTCCCATTCCTTGTATTTTATATAGTCATTTTGTTTCAATTCTTTTATTTTGAATGCAGAAAGAATTAGTCTTCTTTGACCTTATTTTTTCGATTTCGAACGGATGGATGTTTCTGTTTAGTTTTGACTAATTTTGAGCCCATATTTTCTTCGCTTATAAATTTTACTAATATTGATGTTTATCATTTTCATGGATATTTCCCTTTCTTAATTTTTCCTTTTGTATATGGGAATTACCCAGTAATTATATACCTAAGAGCTTTCTACTGCTATATAAATACTGGCTAAGTACATATATACAAAACCTAATTTTTTTATATAAATATAATTTTCCAATACTCGTGCATGAACTTTCTCATTTTTTATTTACGAATGTGATTTTATACTTATGTTGTTCCATTACTAATTTTTTAACGTATTTTGCATTATATTTGTCTTTGATTATGGATATTTTTTGTTTATCTTTGCTAATGATTAGCCCATTTTGTCGTCTTCTCTGTTTTTTTTATGACTGTTGTTAGATTCTGCACGTTAGCTGGTCGATCACTTGAAAGGAATATGAGTTATATAAATGTTTGCGTTCATAGATGTATTTTTTCATTGTTCATTTGGTAATTCCCCATTTACTTGCTCGTGTCATAACTGCATTTTCAGTCGTCTTCGTATACGCATTCCATGCAAGTTGAAGGACTAGTTCTACTTAACGAATGTTTGCAAACCACATATTTTTACCGTCTTACAAGTTTGCAGAATTTCCACTTATTGTCGTCAGTCTCTGCGTTTCGAATTATTCATGACAGAGCGCGACGGTGTTGAAAGTTGAAAAAGTTGAATCATTTTTCTTTTGCTTCTCACTGGAACAAAGAAAAAAAAAGTCGCACCAGAAGATGAGAGTGGAATCACTCTTGTCATTCGCTATTGAGAGGACGATGTTTTGACATTATACATATATATCTATTTATTAATCTAGCCCTCCCAGAGGATATCATTCTAGGGAACTTCAGAAGTTCAAGTGAAGATGTTATGTTTCACTATCCATACAATTCTCCATGTATTTTGATAATTTATTTACTTTTTTATATACTTACTAATTTTTTATTATTATTTTTTTCTTTTTTAATAAGTGCTCTCCTGTTGCTGTATTTCCCATTACCTTCTGCTATTTCTTTCGAATGAACACCTCGCCTTATTCTTTTAGAACTTGAATTCCAAGTCAGTGGCCCTTTGGTGGGTCTGTTCCATGTGAATAGGGTTCATCTTCTGAATAATGATGATAATTTTATCTGGCTGTAAGTACGTGAGTCTATATTCCGTCTGTGCTTTTATTTTAATGTATTCTAAGATGGGTTATGTGCTGATATTTTCAATTGATTTCCCTCCGTCTTAGCTTGTGCTTGTAGTTTTGATACTGGTTTCAAATTTGGTAGTCTCCTCGTTAATTGCTCAATAACCCAATTATTTGAAGTCTCAGCCTATACCCGTGTCCCATTTTCCATTTGTTTTATCCTTATAGGTTTTCTTTATTTAGTATTCATCAAACTCCCTTGCTTTGATTACCCTTACAGCAAAATGTTCACTCCTCGTTAATCAACTTGACTTTAAATCTGTCATGGCTTTTGTTTCAACCAAATAGTGATCGCATATCCTGTCACCCATTACTCCACTTACCATGAAATGCAACACCTTAGTTTTCCTTCTGCACTGAACTAAGACGTAATCAAACAGTCTTATTTGGGTTTGCTTTGCTGTGGCAACTATGCATTTCCAGCTCTGAAACCCATTCTTTAAGCAGTTTCCATAAGACTCTCCATTCTCTTCTCAAACACAATCACTTGGCAGTTTTTTTTTCTCTCCTTGGGCCTCTTAATCGTACCAACGCCATGTTCAAGCTAACACAATTATATCCTTCTACCAGTCATGGAGGTTTCCTCAATTCCACAAGCCTTACACCGTTCCATAGCTGTACATTCTCTCTCTCTCTCTCTCTCTCTCTCTCTCTCTCTCCTCTCTCTCTCTCTCTCTCATCTCTCTCAAAAGAGTTTCTGGTGATTGCTCTCGTATTGAAAAGAAATACTGTCTATCACAGTTGTATGACGACCAAATCCATCCTGAAATGCAACTAAAAACTCAAAAGGAGAGAGAGAGAGAGAGAGAGAGAGAGAGAGAGAGAGAGAGAGAGAGAGAGAGAGAAAAGGGGGGAGGGTAAATTAAATATTTTTCTTAATTTTGTGATTAATTTTCAGTTTTTTGCAGCTTTTAGTAAGACAATTCATTTTAATACAATTTTAGTGATTTCTCATCCTTGTCAATTTTTCAGCCTAATGATGAGGTTTTATATATCAAAAGCTCTTTTAGTAAAAAATGTTCTTCCTGATCTTGCCAATATTATTTATCATTAAGCTAAGATTTCCAAGTAGACGCCCAATTACTGAGACTATATATACTATGTTATATATTTATATATACATATATAAGTATATATATAATGTATGTATGTAATATACGTATATACTATATTCAGTCTATTGAAGTGACATCGTATATAAATAAGGAGCCAACCATACATTTGACAGTCACACACACACGCGCGCGCCCATTTTCTAAACCGTGTTTGGAAGGCCTCACATTTATATTCTGACACGAACTGCGTTTTAGCTTTCCTGAAACAATAAATATTAAACCGGACAGGAATACATTAACTTACATCAGACTCCAACCATTGAGCATTATTCTGGAATTAATACTCAGCAAAAAAATTGTAGGGTATAAATTAGTAAACATAAATCTCTCTCTCTCTCTCTCTCTCTCTCTCTCTCTCTCTCTCTCTCTCTCTCTCTCTCTCTCTGTAAGCAGAACCTCATTTTTTTTCCATTCTTCCAGTAGTTATGTTCGTTCCAAAATGAAATTGCTTTTACCTGCCCCAGGGACTGCGATTCTGAAGACCGATTGCCTGGGTGTCAGCGCTGCCCTTTTATGAATTTTCAATGCGGTTCTTTGGTCGAAAATATTTTCTTTTCATAAATATGATAAAGAGAGCTCACAACAATCTGATTTACAAAATTTTTTTTGCGCTCAGTACGTTCATAGACAGGGAATATATATATATATATTATATATATATATATATATAATATACTATATATATATATATATATATATATGATATATATATATATATTATACATACATACATACATAGTAGCACGGAAACGGTCCCAGGGATTTATCAGATGTAAGGCTATCACTGTACCATCCACTAGCACTACTGACTACTGTGTGTGTGTGTCCGTGCGTGCGTGCGTACGTGTGTGTGAGGGTATAATGTGAGTGTGATATTTCAGTAGGTGCACATGTGGGTTAGCTAGTGTTTAGCTTTCATTTTCACGTTACCTGACTCGTTGCTAAGAACCGAAGCCTATTTACTTCCCTTCTTAATACCTACGGGAGGATGGAGCCCATTAAAATGCACCGGAGTTGATCTTTACATAATTGGTTTCTGGCAGGACTTCCTTATTTGAGAAGCCATTAATTATTTCGTTTAAAGCTGATGTCTCTGGGGAGTGGGGAGCGTGATGGCAGTGTCAACAGGTTGAGAGAGAGAGAGAGAGAGAGAGAGAGAGAGAGAGAGAGAGAGAGAGAATTAGTTAGTACTAATCCTCCACTTTCTCTTTGTATATAGCAATGAACGTACTGAACATTTGATGCTTCTTAGTGTTTCGCCATTGCTCCAAGTGGGGCAACAGAAGTCTTTTCTGTTAATCTTAGGTTCTTTGTGAGAAGATGAAACACTACAATAAGAAGGCTCTTAGTTCATCCAGATTCACAAGGAGTTTTGTTTTAGTTTCTCTCTCTCTCTCTCTCTCTCTCTCTCTCTCTCTCTCTCTCTCACACACACACACACACACACACACACTACACAAACGTGCACACACAAAAGTACGTAGTTGTTTCACTTTTATCTATTATTGGCTCCTGGCCTATAATTCAATATTACGTTTACCTTATTCTGCCATTTCACTCTTGGTTGACGAGACAAAATTTTTTTTTTAGTGTTTTTCTTTTAATTTTTTTCTTCCTTTCTAACAAAGCGTTTCCATAATATTGGAAAGTCACGTCTTAAATAAAGGCAATGTCACTGAATGAATTTATAACGAGAGTTAAAATGACCCTCGTTTAAACAATTGGAGAGAACTTCTAACTGGGAACTTAACCTACCTTCCATTGTCCCTTTGTTTGTCATCTCTGAAGCTAACTGAAAAATCAATTATCAAAACTCGAGGCGAATTCAAACTCCCGCTATTACAAAAAATATAATCTTTATTTCCCAAAATAGCTAACATGAAAATGGAATCAAATGAGTTAAAAGAACATTCCAAAAATCGTTAAACTACCATTACTCTTCCCGAAATCATATTTAAGTAAGTACCCCCTCTTATCTATTCCTCTCCGGCTTTTCTTAGTCTTTATCAATACAAGTCAGCACAAGTCTAGAGATTCCATTTTTTAAATGGGGACCTTTAATCCATCTGAAATGAGAATATAATTATCAAACAATGAAATGTTAAAGTTCATCAATAAATGGGTGTCGCATATCACTTCCCTTTCTCTAGAAATTGAACTCAATGTCACTACATAAAAGGTATAATTTTTCAAAGTCTTTTTCACTTTACCTTTTCCGATGGATTTAGCGCCTCCTCGGATCGCCACAGTCTCTTGTGACCACTACGATAGTTTGTCGTCTAATTCCCCGTTAATTCACATACAGAGATGATATCCCATTCACTAGTTCTAACGATCGTGCATATGTACTACGCCCACCAACAGACGTCCGGATACACATACGCTACAGAACACACGAACGCATGCATGCTAGTCTATTCTGTGTTTCCACTTTCCCATGTACACGTTTTAACTGGCGCACATACTCGGTGACCTGAAGTGACCTTTCCTTGCGGTTTACCTCATATCTCTGGAATGCGATCACATCTCGTCTTCCCGCGACTGGCGTGTTTTCGAGTTGTCTCATCTCAGCATCTTGAGGAATCCACAGTTTTGCATCTGTCTCTAACGAGCAAGTGCTAAGGTTATTAACCTCATTTATTTTAATATATATCTATTTATTCCTCTGATCAGTGCCTTAAGAAATTACTATGCATTTTTTTTCTAAGAGCTACAGTAAATAACACATTTTACTTACAGTAACAAATTATTTTTTTTACTTTAACGTTTTTGGTTACTTACAGGTAACCAAAAATGTTGAATGAACATACGATTTATACAAAGCAAGTTGAAACAACTGTTAGAATGATTAACGACTCGATGTTCGATATTAACTGATATAAATTTTCCAAAAACGACATTTTCATTCAGAAAACACGAAGTGCAAGAAACTTCGAAAGAAGTGTAAATGGTTTTGAGCCCTTCGTCCATTCTCAATTTCCCGCTCCTATTGTCGAAAAGGAAAGAAATATAGCTACAAGTCCCCCAGATCCTTCCAGGTCGTTTGATGAAGGACGACTGCAAATGGCAGCGGTAATAGCAGCCGCAAACACTCAGGAGGAATCGTCAGAGACTTTCATGATCCCGGGAAAGGGAAAAGGGAAACTGTTATTCTTCTGTCAGTGAAGCCAATAGCAGCAGTTTCCCCGCCCACTTGGGTGTTTGATGAGTTATTTCTCTATTACAATTCCCTTTCTTTGGCTCATAATGAGAGAGAGAGAGAGACCTGGGCAAATGAAAGTGGCGTTAGCATCTTCAGAATTTTCTGAGCGGTGAATTTGTCCGTGGATTGATGCCCGAAATTTGTCTGTGTGTGTGTGTGTGTGTGTGTGTGTGTACACGTTCTATAAATGTAATGTTAAGTCTCTAAATACGTTGCATGTAATCGAAAAAAAAATATATGTGCTCAATGAAAGTGCATTTACATAGTTTTTGCAGTTTGGTTCAAATATAATTTGTTCTATCATATTTATTACTGTTTTTCAATAGACATTCAATATATCGATGCTATCTTTTGTCATTCTTTTATATTTATATTATTATGGACAGTCTCAATCATTCAATATATACTAGTTCCCCAAGTAGACTAGAAAGGCACAAGGCCGTCTTGCGACATTCAGACCTCCAGCAGCCTGAGTGACAGTTATGACTGTGGAAATAGGTTATATTTTCCCGAATTAACGACCACTCCCATGGCCATACTGCAGGTCTCATTCATCTATTAATAAAAAAATAGAAAATGGGATTAATTTATATCCAGGTTCATTTTTTCTGGCTCTCTGCAATATTCTGCAAAAATTACCAGAAAGAGAAATGATTCGCAAATCTCTGAAAAGATAAATAGTATATATTTCAAAAGTAATAGAACAGAGAGTGGAGGTGATGCAACAGATATAAAGTGGATGATGCAATGTGGTTTACTGCAGTTTCTCTTTTTGATGGAATAATCTTACACGCCAAGGGAAAGAATTTTCACTGCCTGTAAACAAAAATTCGATTACGGCATACTTCCCTTTAGTGCTTCCGGAGGTAAAAAAATTGAAAAGGCGCAATCCAGAAATATCTCTTGTTTTCATAAAATTTTTCGAAAGATTAAATTTTTTCCGAAATATTGCGATAGTCAGCCTTCCACTAACTGCTGCACTATAAGCCAATTCTCTTAAAGATTTTCCAGATTGTTCAGAATTGCATTGGAAGAGGTCAGGATTAATCTGGGCGTTTCTCTTTGGAGGCGGCCTGAAAATTGTCGATAACTCATCTTGGTGAAGCCATGAAAGTCTAAAATGACTTGGTTTAGAATAGAGTATTCCTGATCCTCAGCTGTGATCTATGCAGCAGTGAGCAACACTGAAAGTTACCTTTCCTCTAAATATATTATTTTTATTCTCTTAAATTAACCGAGCTGATTCGTCGTGGTAGATGGCTAACTCACCCTCGGTATGTGTGATGAAACTGTGTAAGGTTGCTTTAATTAGGCAAACGTTTTGAGGGTTACGTTTTCAAGTACGTGGGATGAGCTGTGGTCGGTGGGATCTAGACTCACTAGAAAATTGGAAGAGATGTAAGGGAAAAGCAAAATGATTTGAATTTGATATCCAGACAACGCCTGGAAATAGTTATGAATATCTTTTAGTGGAAGAGTTTCATTGTTCAGTTTTAGGTCCCGAAGAGGGACGAAATGGCTATCAAATATAAATGAAGAAAACGTCTCCGCTTACCGCCGACCTTAGTATTCCATGGATATTTCAAAAGGAAAGCAGAGAGAGAGAGAAAAATTAACGCAATTTCTCTCCCTAACTCAAATACCTGAAACTGTAATTCACATACTTAATTATCAGTTGTACACCGAATACGAAATTACGTGAAATTAGTCTTATCTTGCCGGCCGTACTTACTGCAAATGACACAGGTTTCGAAAAATTTAAAAAGGAAATGATAAGAGAATATGGAACCATTTTGTTTGTATTTCCTTTTTTCTTTCATTTATAGAACAACATTATTCTGAAATTATGTTTGAAATGTGTAATTTACCCTCCTAAAGAATTGTTATTAATTTAGGTGCGTTTCCCTGGATGTATCATGGACAACCAATTTATTTCCACATTTGAATGAAAAATATGTTTTGCTGATTAAATTACCTACTTGTAAAACATTTGTATAATTTACTAAAGTGTCCTGGTAAACTAGAACTCTCAGGAACTGTCGACCCGGATTCTATTTGTTGGTTCTGAATTTTAATTGTTCTGTTCACAAGCAATTAGCGTCTCCCTTCTCCCTTTCTCTCATTTTGCGTGAAATTTATGAAGGCAATAAATATCGGGACTTGTATGAGACTCTACACACACACACACACACACACACAGAGAGAGAGAAGAGAAGGAGACGATTGAGAAGAGAGAGAGAGAGAGAGAGAGAGGCATCAAGTATTTACCTATACCCCACTTTCTAAATCAAATTATACTGATATTCAGTCATCTGATTAATACAACTCAGCAGAGTAATATACATAAAACATGGAGGCTTATTTGGCATTCAAGATGTAAACAGACTTCCTCCAGATATAAAGCGAAGAAAGAAAGAAATGAATAAAGAGGGAGAGAGGAGAGAAATAACGAGAAACCTCAAATCATTGCTTTTATGAATTAAACGAATATTCTCGCGATTTCTGTAAATTTCTCCTTATTATTTTGTTTATATATTTTTAGCATTGTCACGCTTTGTGTTTTTTCTTAAGTGCTAATTTCGGATTTGAAACCTTTTCTTTTATTAGCATAATTTTTGTAACATTCTCAGTAAAATCCCATAATACTTTGTCTTAAATCTACGGTTAAAAATGTTGAAATACACTTATAAATTTCAAAGTGATTTTGCACAAGCAAATGGCCAACCCCTGATTTTTCATAGAGGATGATATCGCAGAATGTCTTTCATACAGGAGAGATAAAGTTAACGTTTCTGTTCGTGAAAGCAGTGTTAGCTGAGACCCTAGTTCACGCCCCCTCCCCTCTCTCTCTTCACCAAAAAGTTTCATATTAATACCCAGATAAAATTAATTTGGACAAGGAGAATTCTCATCCAGGTAGGCCAGAAAGGATCTCTCTCTCTCTCTCTCTCTCTCTCTCTCTCTCTCTCTCTCTCTCTCTCTCAATCCAGCGGTTATATTACCCTTCTAGCTCATAAAAACAGGTCCCGACCGTGTTTATGGGAAGGAACAGATGTCTACAAACAAAAGAAAGAATTCTCTTTGCTTCCTTCTTCGAGATAGACAGCCTTGTCATTCTTGTAACTCTTCTCATTAGAAAGTAAGAAATATCTCTTCTGAAAGGAACACTTTTTTTTCTTGATTTTCTTTCCTGAAGAGTGAATTCAAATTGTTTGTCAGAGAACTTACAAATGTAAGTGACTTTATTCATGCCGTATAATATTCAATCATTCCCTTTCACGAGAGAGAGAGAGAGAGAGTGAGTAAAACTTTCTCTTTATTTTCATCCCTTTGAGTTTGTAAGTTTGAGCTTCTTGGGAATGGATAGAACTTACTCTGAGGAGTGCTAACCGACTCGTAATAATAAACAATGCATTTTGAATATTAATGTTAAATACATACGTACGAGATATAGAGCGTCTTATGGACGTTTGATAACTGGTTAAGTATATCTTAGTTTAACCAGACCAATGAGCTGATTAACAGGTCTCCTAGGGCTGGCCCGAAGGATTAGATATTTTTACGTGGCTAGGAACCAATTGGGACCTACAGCTCATTGTGGGATCCGAACCACATTACAACGAGAAATAAATTTCTATCACCAGAAATAAATTCCTCTGATTCCGCGAGGAACTTGGATAACTGGTAATTTCCCTTTGGTTCTCTACTGATAACCTTAGCAGTTCTCAGATGTTAAGGGAAGTTTTCCACAGTTTTGTTTAACGGTCTTATAGAGACAATTTTCATTAGTTCATAATTAAGTTTGGTTATGAAATGTCTTATCCAATTATAGGGGTGAATAATTTTTTCGACGTGAGGCTGAGAGAGAGAGAGAGAGAGAGAGAGAGAGAGAGAGAGAGAGAGAGAGAGAGAGAATGTAAGGCTCAGCTTTTATTACAAGCAAGCTGTTTGAATGTCGTTCATTGTTTTAAATTTCATTTGACACAATAAAACAACAAATAAAATTTATTAGTGTGAGCAACTGAATGAATCTGACACAAGCTTCTTTTCCCCCTAGTTGATTGATGAAATGAATGACACTATAACGAAATAATTTTTCATTGTGTACCACAAAAATAAGAGGTCTTAATTGCTGTCTGTTACTATACTCGTCATATCGTTAAGATTCCTCAATAAGATTATGCAATTTATTTTAAAAGCCCCACTAACCCATTCTTCCTGATCCAAAGCATTGGCTTTCCCCTGAATAATGATCATGGCTTTGTCTCTCCTTCGTCAGCGACAGCAGCGTCAACAATACCATACTGCGACGAATGTCATTAGCGTCGAAGGCTATAGATTACTTTTCTTCCGAAGAAGACCGTCTCTGTGGATTGCTTTGTAGTGCATGAATTTTTCATTCCTAATTTGATGAACTGGAGTGGGCTATCTTTTCCCAATTCTGAGAAGACGGCCTTCAAAGATATTCATTTTACTCATCAGAGCTTCTAATTAGCTCATCTTTTGAGGACGTTTGGTTTGAAAATGGGACAGCACAGGCAAGTGAAGTTTTGACATGTTATAGGGTATAAAAAACTGAGACACTGGCTGGAAAATCCAAATACTTAAAGAAAAAAAAAAGGGAAGGGGGAAAGGGGGCTATGCCAGTTCGTCAAAACAGGGACGATTTTTCAGGTCTTCTTAAAAGATAAACTCTGTTCATATGGAACAAGCCCTCGGGGCCCATAACTTAAAATTATTATTATCCACTCGTCTCCACTGGGTTTCAGATATTGCTCCAGCACTCGGCTCTCGATTGACTTAGTCCTCTATGCTTAGTAGTCCTTTCCCTCCTTCGTTTCGTGCTAAGTATAGTCTGTCTGTATATGTCTTGGGTGTAATGCTTTCCTAGTTTTGTGGTCTATGCTGCGGAGTTCAGCCTTCGTCCACTCCACTACTCCTGCGCTGTATCTTATTACTGGTACTGTCCATGTGTTTATGGCTTTCATCATATTTCTGGTGCAGAATTTTGGCTAGAGTATTGCCTTAAGTCTGCATATAATCTTTCCTGATCGTGTTCTTCATCTCTGTGTGTTTTATATCTCCTCCTTCTATTCCCAGGTATTTGTATAGTGTCTCATATATGTGTTTAATGCTATTCGCATCTGGTAGCTTTATCCTCAGTCCCTGTCACATAGCCTTTTGTATGTTGCCCAAGGCACATTTTTCTATTCCAAACTCCATCCTGATATCTCTAGATACAATACTTACAGTCTATTTCCTTGATGTTCTTGCCATCCAGCATGATGTCGTCCACTTCCTTCTGCAGCATTTCTGTTGGTGGGGGTTGGTGCTTGTATCCTCTAGGTAGTTGTTTAGCCTTTCACTGATGATACTTGTTAGTAACTTCCACATTACTGGCAGGCAGTTGATAAGCCTGTAGTTACATGCTTCTTGTCTTTCTGTACTCTGGATGTTCTCCATGTGGTCATCCATTTTGGCACATGGTGGTTTGTGATACAATGCTGGAGTTGTTCTGCTACTCGTGGGTGTAGGGCCTTGAAGTATTATTATTATTATTATTATTATTATTATTATTATTATTATTATTATTATTATTATTATTATTATTATTATATTATTATTATTATCAGAAAGACGGTCCCTATTCACAAGGGAAAAGCCTACAACAGGAGCCATTGACTTGAAATTCAAGCTTCCAAAGAATATGGTGTTCATTAGAAAGAGGTAACTGAAGGCAATGGGAAGTACAGAAAGAGGAGATCACTTATTAAAAAAAAAGTAGATTGATAAACTGATAAATAAATAAATTATTAAAATACAAGGAGAATTGTATTTGGGTAGAAGTGCATTGCATCTTAAACTTCTGAAGTTTCAATTGGACGACCTCCTCTGGGAGGCTGTTCCAGATTCCAATGGTGAGGGGAGATAAAATGCCCTCAGGAACTCGTAAGTTCGACAGCGAGGTACGTAAAAATCTATTGGTAGCAGCGGAACCGGTTGTTTCAGATTTATGATTGACTTACTTCCACTGGGTCTCTGTTCTGAAGCCATTTTTTCTTTCGCCAATTTTCAGTGGTCTCGATATACACTCTCATCTCTGCAGGATATTTCAACAATTCAATTATTTCATCGATGCGGAATGAATACATGATGCATTGTTATTACGGACAATATCCATCCTGAAATGTTACTGCATCTATATTTTAGATAGTTTTTATTATATAATTGAGGAGTCCTTATTACAGAATATAAGAATATATACGTTCAATTTGTATATACCGAATCTTTGCTAGCTTTTATAAAAGTAATTTAACTGATCATTGTTATTTCATTCTTATCATAAAATATTCCTTTTTCCCGTTCATGTTATCAAATTAAAATAAAAACTTATAAAATTCGTACAGATCAGTTACTGACATTGGACCACAGAACCAGTTTGCTCTTTTGTTCTTGGAATAAAAAACTCGGAACTTCTTCCCCTGATTTCCATATCTAATTTTTAGTTTTCTGAAAAGAAAATGATTGTGCTGTTTTTTTTTTCTTGTCCGGCCTCAGATCCTGAAAAAGGTCTGAGGCTAGAGGGCTGCAATCTGGTATGATGATTCATCCAATCCACCCACCGATCATTAACCATATCATATTGCAGCTCTTTAACCTCGGTAGTTGTTATTATATTTAGTGTTGAAAGGTAGCCCATAATCTTGCGTCTGGCAACGATATAGGCCAGGCCACCGCCGGGCCATAGTTAAAACTTTTCATGGGGGTGCGGCTCATACAGCATTATACCGAGACCACCAAAAGATAGATCTATTGTCGAAGCAACTTTGGCGCATTTTGTACTTATTTTTCATAGGGCCCATTTTGTCATCACCCTTAAAAAAAACAAAAAAACTATTAGTTGTAGTATTTTATCTTCTCGCTTTCTCTCCCCCCCATAAAGCAGCGGTCTGGGGTTCATACCTTTAACACAAATCCTTTTAATCAAATTTGTTGATACCTTACTCATGTCATGAAAGCTTTCTTTTAACAAGCGACATGTAACGATCAACTCGGAAATATTACATTTCTTGACGAAAAAGAACTACTGATTGGTCACAGTACTTTTTACGAAAATCTAACCCTGTTTGTTCATAGTACTTCTGACGAAAATCAAGTACTATTTGGTCATAGTACTTCTGACGAAAATCGAACTCCATTTTTTCATAGTAATACTTCTGGCAAAACGAAGCCGTTTTATGGACGCGTTCCAGTGAACAGATATTCGACAGAGCGTGATGGCTCCGATATACAAATAAGTTATGTTTCTTTCACAATTTTCTCCCTGAGTATATCTCGTTTCCTTTTATTTTACTAGCTTTTTACACCATCTTCTGGAATCATATGTCAAAAAAACGTTATACAACGACTCGTTCACATATGGTTATATATATACGTATATGAATAACTTGATCACGAAATATATAAAATGAGGTGCTATGTATAAATAAAGGTGATGCCACGGAGGAAAATGATAAAGACGAGAAAATTGCCCAGATCTTTCGGTCTACACGACCCTTTACCTGAGGCACAACTGATCAGAACAGAGCAAGTAGGCTAGTATTCAACTGACATTACATATAAGTATATATATATATATATATATATATATATATATATATATATATATATTATATATATATATAATTCGAATGAAATGCTAGTAATTGGATCACTGCTGGTAAAACTCGAAGTTATGCTGGGGAAGGGAATAAGTCTGTCCAGGTAAAAGCTTCAAGTACAGTGCACTCATTGGGTTCCAACTTGCGTTTAAATATAACTTGCATGATTCAGTGGTAGCGCTCTTGCCTTTCAATTGAAAGACCTGGGTTCGATCCCAATTTAATTAAGAAATTATATATTACTATATATCCGTTTTTTTGTGTGTTTGCGTGTGTGCTTAGGTGCGAGTCGGACTAGTTAATGAAAAAAAGGTAATTTTAAGTGGTTTTAGAATAAAATGTAAGAATGTTTTTTTTTCGATGTTTTGGCTATCATCAGATAATCCATCAACGCACCGAATCATTTCAATCAATAAGGAAGAAAATTTTGTTATGCTCATCATAATCTCGAACTATAACTTAACAAAACTCACATATTAGTATAGAATTTTGAAATGAAATGCCTTCTCTGATTTTGTTGGACTGGATTCGCACCAATCCACGACAACGCGCCTATTTAAAAAGATTTCCCCTAATAAGGACATTCGAACTCTGTTTGCTACTCTCGCAAGTTCCTTGGTTCCCATTCCTCAAACGTTCTTTGGTTCCCATTCCTCGAAAGTTCCCTGGTTCCCCATGAAGAGAAATTGCCATTAAGTAAATTCCCAAAATATAATGGAAGTTAAAACAATGCGGAAACTCGATGTTTCCTTTTACTGGCGATAAAGTGGAAACTTCGGAGTTTCTTTAGTTGATTTTTTCTAGATGGGGTGAGACGGTTCTGGAGGGGACAAGGGGTTTGGATGAAAGTCTATGTAGGGTGCCCAGTTCCCCCGTCTAGAAAAAGCTAATTTTCTACATGGATGAGACCGTTTAGAGACAAGGGGTTTGGGTGAAGAATAAACTGGGGTTCTAGCTCACCCATCTAGAAATAACTAACGGGTTTGTCGAACCGTCGTACGACAAAAGAAACTTCGAAGGGAACAATACCTAGAAGCATCCAGAATCAATGTCTTGATATACCTATAATACATATTACATCAATCTCTCTCTCTCTCTCTCTCTCTCTCATATCTTGAGAACGCATTTAATCAGGATGGTTTACGTGATAACATCTCCGAAAAGTCTTACCTTTTGCAGAAACGCAAAGCGTTTTCATTACAACTGGAAAGGAATTTCTTCTGTAATACTGGAGTTATTTCTGGGAGGAAGGTTGATTAACACTACCTGTGACATCTCAGAGAGGAAGGGGTTCCGTCACATCATTTTTCATGGTTTGGAACCGAGAATTCGCTGGAGATCAAAGCCTAGTCCTCTGCATTTTTGTCCTGCTCTGTTTTGTGCCGATTCCTCGAAATTCTTTGCCAGGACACTTAGACTCTTCGAATCTTAAGAATCAGTTTGTGCCTCAAATTGGCTGAAATTTTTCTTTTTGAAGAAATTCTTTGCGTCTATTAAACAATTTCCCGAGAAATCTAGTCTGGAAATCTCATTCACTGAGGAGCATATACAGTGGTTGGTAGAGGCTAGGTTTTGAGATCGTTATTTAATATTTTACTAAAATTTTTATTTATTTGTGTACTTCTTTTTAACTTATCTGTTTTTCTAATAACTGATCTCTTCCTTCTGTTTTTCCCATTACATTCAGTTACTTCTTTCGAACGAGCACCATATTTTTGGGAAGCTAAATTTCAAGTCAATGGCCCGGTTTTGTGGACTTGTATTTCAATAAGGTTCATCTTCTGAACAACAACAACAACAACAACAACAACAATAATAACTAATAAGTAATAATAAAGTAAGGACTCCTTTTGGTAAAATCTTTTTTTTTTATTTCTGGGTCCCTAAAAGAAGAATGCTATGTTCACAAGTGATTCATGCCAAGATACTCTGGGTACAAATCATTCACTGGGTATCCTGAATTTCAATCTCCCGCAGGTATCTTTCCTTTAGATCATTCACGGAGGTCCGGAATCTAAACCATCCCATTTGTATCTGGGATTGAAGTTATGCCATAAATATCCGGAATTTACACAACGCATTGACTATTCGGAATTCAAAGGGCAATCGACTGTGATGTGCATCCATAATTGCAGAGGATTCTCTCTCTCACTTTATGATGGAATTTTTGTTCTGTACGTGACTGTGTGGACATGTAGTTTCAAGTCCATGAAACTTTTGTACCTCTTCTCCTTCGGTGTCATAGAAACAAATCTGTCGCAACTGAACCTTCAAATTCTGACCATGTCCTTACATGGAAGCTCACTCTTAGAGTTTTGTAAAAGAAAACTATTGAGATGGCTTTGTCTGTCCGTCCGTACTTTTCTGTGCTTCCTCGGTCTTGAAACCTACTGAGGCTAGAGGGCTGCAAATTGGTATGTTGATTAGCCACCTTGCAGTCATCAAACGAACGAAATTGCAGCTCTCTAGCTTTCAGTAGTTGTTATTTTATTTTATTTTAATTTCATGTTTAGCTATGATCGTGCCTCTGGCACCACAACAACACAGTGCTCCACGGCCGGGTGAGTTTGTTTTATTGGCCGTGACTGAGTTTCAAACAGCATTATATGCTGTACAGAAAACGATTTTTTTTTTTTTATCAAATAACATAAAATTCCTTTGCTTAATCCTTTCGTGTTACATATAACACAGAGAGCTTAACTTTTCTTGTTTTATTCAGAACTAAAAAAATAACCACTTTTCTTTAGAAAGGAAAGAAAAACCGAATAAAAAAAATAAAGAAGAACTTAGCCAAACAATTCAGTGGTGCAGTTTTGTGTATAAAAAAGGGAAGTCAGTCAGTCCCTCTTGATGAAAGTAGGAATCGTAGTGAACCGAGTGATTTGATAAAGTGGGAATGGGAATACGGCTGTTCCAGGGCATCGTCGATGAAAGGTAACCGAGAATTGCTTTCAAATTCTTGTTTGAAATTCTCCGTGATCAGTTAACGATGCGAGAGTGAGGAATTTCGCAGATCAGACTCTTATTGATTGCAATGCTTTGGTCGTGGGACAGAAAAATATATATCAATAGAGAGAGAGAGAGAGAGAGAGAGAGAGAGAGAGCGAGAGAGAGAGAGAGAGAGAGAGTTTTTGTTCGAGTCTTGTGACTGAAATGGGTATATTACTGTTCTAAACAGCAAAAATAGATTCATCACCAGCAATGTATGTTACACCAAGAAAAGTCTTTAGTTTTTTAGTGTTTACCTCCCGTATTATTTATTCTTATGGTCTACCTTAAAAAACGAAAACCAAATACGTTGGTAAGTGAATGAAATACGCATATTTAACATATGATAAACTACATTTAAAAATTTTTTCGTGATGTATTATTTGTATCGCCAAACAAATTTTTAGTTTTTCATCTTAGACGTAATTGCGTATGCAAATGGACTGCTAAAATATTAAAATAATACTCTGAACTCTGTATTTTTAAAAAATTCATACGATTTTTCTTTCGAATTTTAGTTATTTGGCAACATTGTGTTTGAAGTTACTCGAGTAATTGTTTTCATTAATTCGTATTTTCATCCTTGACTGGAAAGCATTGACAACATACCGTGTTAGACATTTAACTTTTTTTGAAGGATTTTTCTTAAACAAGTAATTCATTCACCAAAGCTTTGACTAAGGCAAATTATAGTATTTAGAAACCCCTTTGTCAGCGTTCTGTAGACTTTCGGAGTCTCTCTCTCTCTCGGGGATACCAGGTGTCAATCATGTTTCCGGGTTAGAGTCCCAAGTCGGAACTGGTGATATGTCGGAACTTTCGTCTGGTCTTGATGTCTCTGTTGACCTAAACGATGAATAATGTACTTAGGTTTTCGGTCGAGATAGGATTGGAAAGAGGAGGGGAACAGTAAAGCGAAAACTAGTAAAATATGCACCGAATTTTCTTCGGCGTAATCGAGTTATCTGTACAGCGTATAATCAAGGCAGCGAAAATAGACTTTTCTTTCGGTGGTCTCGGTATAATGCTGTTTCATTAGAGGATGGATGGATGTTCAGCAGACCAATTTGCAGCCCTCTAGCCTCAGTAGTTTTTA
>NC_087207.1:89675448-89685448 GCF_015104395.2 Macrobrachium nipponense
ATATATATATATATATATATATATATATATATATATATATACTATATATATATATATATATATATATATATAGAATATATATATGTTCATGAATATGTATAGATGTGTGTGTGCATGTGAATGCCTATTTTGGTGTTGTTCCTCATGAACGTAAAAAGTGCGGGAGAGAGAGAGAGAGAGAGAGAGAGAGAGAGAGAGAGAGAGAGGCGTTAATAATTCATATCTAAGACGCACATTCACTTGCCTGAAGCGGAACGGATGAGCGACACTTTTGCTATGCAAATTAATGCACTGATAAATAGTTCAATAAATTTTAATCAGCATCTCGCCACGGCCATCAGAGAGGGGCTAAGGCTCCCCTATTAATAGCCCATTCATGATTCGATTTCACGCGTCGGTTAAAGCAAATCATTCATCAGTGGAACCGTTTCATTTAGCCCGGAATATATTTCATGAATTTCAAGCAGTGATGAAAGCACCTTCATGATATTTCATAAAAAAATTATGAAATGATGATTAAGGGATGTTGGAATGGGTACGAATTATTTATGAATATATGAAAATGCAATAGATGTAAGAAATTCATATGTAAACATTAATGCAATTTTGTGGGGGTGAAATTAGTAGGGTAATATTTGACCACGCCCCACCAAAAGAGGTAAATTTATTCTTAAAGATTTTCAAAGCAAATCGTTCGTCAGTGCAACCATTTTATTTCCCTGGAATATCTTTCGTGAATTTCAAGCAATGATGAAAGCTCTTTTATAATATAAAATAATATTTAAGGGCTGTTGGATTAGGTACGAATTATTCTTGAATATATGTAAATGCAATAGTTTTAGGAAATTTATATGTAAAAACTATAATAATTTTTTTCTTTGAGGGGGGCGGGGGGACGGTCATATTTGACTAAGTATAACTGGGTTAATTTACTCCTAAAGAATGTTAGTAGCTATGTGGATAGCATGCTGAGGTCATCTCGTGTCCCTGAGACGGTCAGGCATGATTACCCAACTGTAATTTTACACTTGATGACAATGGACTCCATAAAAAGGCCATCTTTACCACGAACACATTTAAAAAAGGGGTTACCTATGAATAGCATTTTTTTTCTTTTTAGAAAAGTTGCTTCATTACAATAATAATAGAGGAATAATGTACATTGCATGTCTGTTAATCCCTGCATGGGAGATCTTGTAAAGGCGATTGATTATGAAAGATAGTTCATAGTCATTTCACAATAGTCATTTGAAATAACGCTCTCTCTCTCTCTCTCTCTCTCTCTCTCTTCTCTCTCTCATAACCAAGCTGAGTTCCATGTATGAATTGAATACCATTTTGATGTGAATGTTGCACGATTCTCTCTCTCTCTCTCTCTCTCTCTCTCTCTTCTCTCTCTCTCTCTCTCGTAACGAGACTAGATTTGGGGTTCTTGTTTTTGAGCTGAATGTTGCGACGATTCCACAACTTCAAGCAAAAGACGAGTCTTTTACATCATAGGAGAAGAGAGTAACGCGGATTATTAGTGAGGCTTCCGTTGTTGTGAGAATGTAATAAGCTTTTCCAGCGCCGCACTTTTCCACCTTTACACGTAATAACGATGGAAAACTTTTGTTCCTCGGATATCAGGAGAAACTTTAATAGTTAGGGTATTAGAGTTTAATAGTTAGGGTATATTTGAGTTTACTAGGTTAAAAAAATTCAATTACAGGAATCACTATCGCGACAATAAAATATCATGAAGGCAGAATAATGAACATTATAAAGGATGTAGGAATGTGGAAGAGCCTGATTTATATCCTAAAGATTAAATGGTTTTCACTGTGGCAAGAACATGGCAAAGATAAATGAAAAATAAGGTAAATCGTTAAAGTGTTAGGATAACACGAGCATCTTCCCAAGGATCGAGTAGCTTCAAGGCGCAAAAAAAAAAACGGTAGCTGTTGATAAACGACTGTCTGAAGGGCAAACAGGAAGAAGTATGTATACCAGATCTGTTTTTAGTCATTAATGTAATGGGTTTCTGTGCGTGTGATGATAGGGTAGCTATTAGGAGCAAATATCTTGATTAAGAGCATCTCTTTACGTAAACAAGATTACTATTCAATTGGAAATAAATAATCCACATTTATTTTCCACTGGGGATCTTTTCGTACAATTAGCATGTATATTATTTAAGTCTATGATAGTTTTTGTGGCTAGTTCTTACAATGACGAAAGAGTCAAATTTTTCACGAATGTGTTAGAAGATCTGGGTTATTCCGCTGGGGATAACGTTAGCAAGTCTATAATACATTTTGTGCCTGGTTCTTACAACGATGAAAGAGTTAAATTCTCCACGAAGTGTATTGAAGACCTAAAGCATGTACGTATGATCATTATAACGTCGATAGTTATAGCCTTGTCTCTTAAATCGTAAAATTGTGCATTACTTTGTGAGCGTGTCGAGCGTAGAGATTGAGAGATATCACTTTGCCGCAAACTTTTAGGTTGACGGAAACAACAACCCCTGGCCAACTGGGATACCCAGATTTAGTTGATTTTATGAATGTTTTATTTCATAAGGTATAGAGTCAGCGGACTGGGCTGGTAAGGTAGAGGTAGTTCGCTGTCTATCATACAACATGTTGCAGTTCGTTCAGCACAATACTGGAGATATCCAATTCCCTAACCGTCAGTTTGAGAGTATATTATTTCATACCTGAAATGGACTTATTTAAAAAAAAAAATTTAATAATGGTTTCCCTTTCTTCGAGATACTCCCTGTTATTCCTTTGATATGTATTATTTACACGCATACCATACAGGCTGTTTTTAGGAGATGTATTTGTTGTAGTGAAACTAAAGTACACGTGTAAATCTTACCACACACACACTTATTTTGAATGATTTTAGTGGCTATCCTTCTTGTACTACAAAAGTTTTGGTTCCTGTATGGTGGTTCTGTGAACACCAGATAGTCTGTGGTATTGTCCTTGCATTTTTATACATTAGCATTTATCCATGTATTTATTATTTTTTAAAAATAAGCTAGGTTTATTCTTTCTGTATTTCCCCTTACCTCATCTCACTTTATCCTATTGAAAGCCGTTTTCTTTGGAAACCTGATTTAAGGTCAATAACGCCTGTGGGCTTGTTCCATATTATTATTATTATTATTATTGTGTACGCTGGAAACAGACCTTCTTTCAAAC
The DNA here is from genome assembly GCF_015104395.2 of Macrobrachium nipponense. Lineage (NCBI taxonomy): Eukaryota > Metazoa > Arthropoda > Malacostraca > Decapoda > Palaemonidae > Macrobrachium > Macrobrachium nipponense. The sequence goes on from NC_087207.1 coordinate 89,678,643, forward strand.
AAGTTTTATTAAAAATAATGGCAGAATTCACAGAATTGATTTTGTACAATATTCTTTCAATTCTCCTTATGATTTTCCTTTCTGGCACGCTGGTATTATAAAGCAGCTGTCCAATGTTCATCGTGCTGTAGGTCGTCAACGGAAATTTCGGGCGGGCTGGTGTTATCAAAAGCAAAACTGGTTATCAGGGACAGGCTCGGGTCGTCAACAGGTATACAGGTGGGTTTCGTAGGTCGGGGAACAGGCCGTAGTCGTCAGGGGTCTATCCGGTATTTCTTGTTTTTTCTTCTTTTTCTTTTGGTTTTCAAGGCGTCTACATGTTTCGGCCACCTCGTTTGGCCATCTTCGGGACGGGATCGCTGAGTGCAATGGTCTGTGTCAGATGTATTCACGCTATTTATTGCATTCGGTTGGCTTGAAGAAACAGGTACCTCACTTTTCATTGGGCAATACCTGTGACGTCACGAGCGATGTCATCAGGGGGCCCGTTGCTGGTTGGCTGTCCTCTTCGTGGGCGGAGCCTCATCCTTATTGGTGATGGTGGAGGTCCCCTCGAAGGGCGTGCTACCAGGTCGTCCTCAGGGCGAGAGCTTGAGCTGCGATCACCCTCAGGGTTACTAGGGACGTCCTCAAGATGAGAGCTAATGCTTCTATCATCCTCAGGATCCCTCTGGTGCGATGGTCGTTGTGGGGCGGTGTCTGCTGCTCTCCTGACGGCGGTGGGGAGGAGGAAGGTCTCCTGTGTGATGTTCAAACTGGGCTTCTCCCTCCCGATGTGCAGCGCTTCTAAGATTCGCAAACGACGTAGATCGGGTGCCTGGTCGATAACCTCGAAGTTACCGACGATGTCGCTGCGTCGGATTCTTTTATTATGGGCAGTCCTTGCATGATTAAATACCGCTCCTTCCTGCGCGTGACAGGAGATCCTCTTGGAGAGGCGCATTGACGTCATCCCGATTGTAAGGGCATCTTCCATCGGCGGTATAAAGAAGACGAGCGAGCCCTACGTGAAATAATCAGGAATCACGTTTCCCCGACCGACAACAACAAGCAGATCAACTTGATCATATTTTATACAAGTAAAAAAACATGCAGTCTTATTATGAAAAATAACCCCGCACCGTTGTAGGATCCCTTGAAGAGGACGAACGTCATTTACAGATACACGTGCCCAATCAGTGTCAAACAAAGAAATTATAATTTTTGAAGTGCTAAAAGAAGAGTGTATAATTTTTGGATGTGTAAAAAGAAGAAAATATAATTTTTGATGTGTGTAAAAAGAAGAAAGTATCGTTTACTTTTGTAAAAAGAAGAAAGTTTAATATTTGATATGTACAAAAAAAGAAAGTGTAATATGTGATATGTAAAAAAAGAGAAAGTATACTGTTTGATACATAACAAAGAAGAGAGAACCTTTCGGAGTTTCATTTTTATTTTCCTAAACAGTGCTTCATAACATCACAATGGGGTACCTGTCACAGTACAATTGCCTAACCGGTATCGGCTTCAAGAATTATGAGTCGCAAAATAATTCCTCGCGGAGTGAAGTGAAATAAAAATGAACTATAAAGCGCAATTCCTCATACCTCGGTGGCAAAGGTTGGCTCAATACCTCCTAGGGATGTAAAAATCAACAGGATGACTACAACTGAAATTCATAAATATATCGCAAAAACTTATATATGATCTCGAATAAGTAACGCGCTCCCTATGAGAAAGAAAAGATAAAAAATAAATATGTGTATGATGCGAGGGAAATGATAAATGTTTAGTTCTTCAGGGAAGCTAGAGAGAATTTTACAGGGGACTCAGGTCCTTGAACACATCGTTTATTAGGGTAATTGAGGCGAAGCAGGTTTCAAAAATATTACCCTGAACACAGTAAGCTTTACACCAATTGATTTCATACAATGAATAACCGACAAAGAGAGAGAGAGAGAGAGAGAGAGAGAGAGAGAGAGCCTGGTTAAGAGTACAATGGTTTCCATTTCTTGCCCACCTTGTGTCAGCGAAGCCTTCAAGAGCTGGCTTTAGTTGGCTGCACAAAGCCTCGATGGACTTGTCCCGTTCCCCCGAATAAGCGTTAGTGCTTGAAAGTGCTCGCGAATCCTTCCGTTCTCGGTATTTTTCACGGTCCATTCTTTCCAGTGAAAGCACAGCTACTGCTTCTTTAACGTCCCGGACCGTAGGCATTCGAAAACATTTGTGCTTGCGAATACTTCTGCTGATCTCCAGAACTTCCGAGATATCGTAATGGAGGTGTGATGGAGTGGTCCCATTCCCAAGTTCAGCCCAAATGAAATGGATGGCGTTCTGGTGCCTTTGAGACTGGCAAGCCATTGAACATCTCTTATTTCCACTCAAATATCGGTTCTCATTTTCAAGAACCAGTTATTTATTATTTTAGTCATTGTGGACGAATACAGATTTGCTGTATCTAATCCTTTTCTTCCAACGGCAAATTGCGTCCCCTCAAAGATGTGGCTATCGAGAAGCAACAAAGATGATTTTCCGCTTCATGCTAAACATTAGCAGTTTTTAAGACTTGTAATGAAGGTCCTACAGCATTAAATCGAAATTTTCTACGGACGAAGTGAACACTTTCAAATCTATCTGAAAGAATTTCGTATTTTATTAAATCATTGCAAGAACAATCACTAACTAATAAGGTAGATGAATTACGAATTATTATCAAGAAACTCATACGACCTTGCCGACATGTCCATTTGACACTCATACGAAGGATGGGTAATTGTTTTATAAAACCTAAAATATATTCCGGAAAAATAAAGAAATCGTCCCTATCTCGTAGAAATGATAACAAAATTCACCATACAAACATCACCTCTTCTCTGTTGTACACGTGATTACCTCTTTCTTGAGGGACAGCTTTTAAAATTAAGCTATTTTAATGTACATACGCACGACAATATGTATATGTATATGAATATATATATCTATTATATATATATATATATATATATATATTATATATATATATATATGTATGTATATATATTAGTATTATATCATATATATATTTATATATATATACATATATATATATATATATATATAAGAAAAGCACATCAACTTGAAATGATCTTTGTCTGGTGTCTTAAATTTCAGTATCATATTATACATGAGAGAGAGAGAGAGAGAGAGAGAGAGAGAGAGAGAGAGAGAGAGAGAGAGAGATTAAAGCCGTAAAGCTCTTCTGGCAACGGAAAGATTATGTTAATTCTCCCCAGAACGCCACACGAGGGACAAATTTGAATCTTGCATAAATCTGTCTCAGATGACCTCTTTTTTCTCACCCTGCCAACATGTTCAACATATTGCAAGGTCACCCGACATCGATAAATACAAAATGAAATTAAATGAATCTTTATCACATACTCGCTTGACTTTTTTTTTAATATTCACACTTAGCCAATGAGAGACAGTCAAAATGGTCTCTCGTATTAAAGAGAAATGATAGGAAAATGGTAGTGTCCTGTGAAAATGAAAATTCTTTGCACTATAATTTCATTAACAACGTCAAAATAAATCACTACCTATGATAGACATGTATGTATGTGTGTGTGAAAGTTTAAGAGAGAAAGTCTTTAAACAAATTGTTCAAGAGAAAGTCTTCAAAAGAAAGTTCCGAAGAGAACATTTTTAAGAGAAAGTCTTCAAGGGAAATTTTCCCAGAGAAATTCTTCAAGAGAAAGTTTTTCGAGGGAAAGTGTTCAGGAGAAAGTCTTCAGGAGAGTGATCAAGAGAAAGTTCCCATGAGAAATTTTTCAAATGAAAGTTTTCCCAGAGAAAGTCTTCAAGCGAAAGCTTCAGGAGAAAGCCTTCAACGAAAGTCTTCAAAGATAAAATTCCCAAGAGAAATTCTTCAACTGAAAGTTTTCAAGAGAATGTCTTCAAGCGAAAGTTTCCGAGAGAATAAACTTCAAAAACAGCCACAGACACAAACAGAGCTACCAAAAAGAACGACTGAGAAACCCCTCGTGTAATTTGTATGAAGGGAAGCGACTGAAGGCAGGAAAGTCACATTCCAATTTGCGACAAAAGCGAAGCCAAACTTCTACCTAGTCAGTGAAAGCCTTCGGAAGCAACAGTTTACTAACTTTATGTCCTTGAAACATCGAAGACAACAACTGTCAGTGCCTGAGTTCCCAACAACAAACCTCCAAAACAACATTAGTAAGTATAACTAGCAAATAAGACTTGAACATTAGAAAACTAGCAGTCCATCACCAAATGGCCCTCTAACAATGTGATTCAACCTTGACAAAAATATTAAGCAGTATTATTCAATGATTGACGTCAGACCGTCACGACACTCTTCTAAAGTAATGGTTCTCAACCAGTGGGGGAATTTCAGAGTTTCCGAATGGGAGTTGTGACCAGAGATTGACAGGCTCACACTGGCTCTAGGACCACACAAAACGCAGTGTGCATCCGCACTACTGAGAGGTCACGCCAGGCTTTCTCTCCGCTAACTTGTGTGTTTGTGTTAGCATTTTGTTGTATGTTATCTGGAATGCGCCTTTAGAGGCAGACAAATTTGGATAGACAAAATGACTTATGATGAATGGGTGCATGAGAGTAAAAAGGTTGAGAACCCCCGTTCCAAAGAATGACAAGTGATCATATTAATTATTTGGAATTCAAGACATGTATCAAATAGCTCTGTATCAATTCATTTCAACATTTGACAAAAGCAAAAATTATAAGTGTCACTCAGTAATTAACGTTGGGTCGTTATGACACATAAACAATGATTTGGAACATAGGAATTATTTTGAAATTCACGTTGTGTCCATGATTATCAATTAAAATGTGTCTAGAAAACAAGTGAAGTGTTAAGATAAACAAATTAAGTCAACCCTTGGGTAGCTATTGCAGTCCTTCTTTGTCCTAACACTATTCTCTTTGAAGGAAAGTGTTAAGCACAAAATTTTTTTCTTTCACCGATTTCTATCGTTTACCGTGGAGTAGGGAAAGATATGGAAAGGTTGGCTTAAAATTTCCGGACCTAGCCTTGATTGAATTCTATAGTTTTTTACATACTTTTTTTTTTTACTTATGAGCCTCGTTTAATTAATGAGAGATTACGTACATGTGTAAATACGAGTGTTTTGTATTAAATATATGTTAGGTAGATTGTAACATTTTATATAGATCATTTGTAGACTATAATGGGTAATTCTGTAGTTTTGTGTGTAATAAGTTAGTTATTTTAATCTCCAAGAATTTTTTGCAATTGCAAATCCCTCCTTAAATCTCAAGTTTTTTTTTCTTGCATTAACAGTCAAACCAGAAATCAAGACTTGATTTGACCAAATTTGCGACAAGACAAGACAAAAAGAAAAAAAAAAAAATCACAAAATTATTTACAAAAGACAAGTCATATAGTAACAAAAAACTGTTTTATCTATAAAAGGCTCATATATCTCTCTCTTTCTCTCTCTCTCTATGTTTTTGTCTAAAACTAAAGATTTTTACATGCACAACTCCTTCTCTCTCTCTCTCTCTCTCTCTCTCTCTCTCTCTCTCTCTCTCTCTCTCTGTCTCTCTCTCTCTATGTTTTTGTCTAAAACTAAAGATTTTTACATGCACAACTCCTTTCTCTCTCTCTCTCTCTCTCATCGTCTCTCTCTCTCTCTCTCTCTCTCTCTCTCTCCAAACCCCTATTTATTTCCTAAGGTTCAATTTTCAAGGGTGAAACATACGATCATTCCTCAAGTGAAGGACCGTCTGAAGCAATTCAAACGGAAACATCTGCAGGGAGCGCAGCCCCATTCTTCCGGGAAATTCGCCAGCATGCGATCCATTAAGTGCTGTGCTCTTTCAAATGTTACACTCCTCGCGTTCTGTTCCTTGAGCAACTGTCTTTGGGTAGTGGAAGGGCTTCCTCGACAAATTTTAAAATCGTATACATATAAGCATGTGTGTGTATGTATTAATGAATAGTATATAAGAACAGGCATATGTATGTATTATATATATATATATATAATATATTATATATATATATATATATATATATATAATATATATATATATATATATAATATAATACATACATATGCCTGTTCTTATATACTATTCATTCATACATACACACACATGCTTCATATGTATACGATTTTAAGATTTGTCGAGGAAGCCCTCCCACTATCAAAGGCAGTTGCTCAAGGAACAGAACGCCGAGGGACTGTAACATTTGAAAGAGCACAGCACTTAATGGATCGCATGCCTGGGGCGAATTTCCCGGAAGAATGGGGCTGCGCTCCCTGCAGATGTTTTCCTTTCCGTTTGAATTGCTTCAGACGGTCCTTCCACTTGAGGAATGATCGTATGTTTCACCCTTGAAAATTGAACCTTAGGAAATAAATAGGGGTTTGGGTTTGAGAGAGAGAGAGAGAGAGAGAGAGAGAGAGAGAGAGAGAGAGAGAGAGAGAGAGAGGATTGTGCATGTAAAAATCTTTAGTTTTAGACAAAAACACAGAGAGAGAGATATGAGCCTTTTATAGATAAAACAGTTTTTTGTTACTATATGACTTGTCTTTTGTAAATAATTTTTGTGATTTATATATATATATATATATATATATATATATATATATATATATATATATATTATATATATATATCCTTTCAACATTTTAATTGCCAATTTCCCTTTCAGCCTGAATGACCTCATGGGTCGTAGAGCTTGGCCTTTAGCCCAAACTCTATATTCCATTCCATACCATTGTGTCTAGTAGAGGCGAAGCATAGATTTCAAAGGAAGACCGTGTAGAAAG
>NC_087207.1:89702948-89739391 GCF_015104395.2 Macrobrachium nipponense
AAATTTGATGCTGGGCACTAATGCGTTTAATTTTGAAAGGAATTCATTAAAATTGCCCCACCTAATATCCCAAAATGTTAGAATATCATCTACATATCTCACCCACAGCATGTTTTTGGGTTTTATTGCATTTATTACTGTAGTTTCAAAGTATTCCATGTACAGATTGGCTAAAACATGACTTAAAGTATTACCCATACTACACCCGAATTTTTGCTTATAGAATGATTCCCTGAATGAAAATACGTTATTAGATGCACATAATTCAACTAACTTTATTATTTTGTCAAGCGCCAATGGGAAATGATCTGAATAGGGGGATAATTTTTCCCTCAAAAACTGAAGAACGTCCTGTATTGTACTTTTGTAAATAGGGAATCTACGCCAAGGCTTAAAAGTTTCATGTTCTGAAGTGGTATATGTGCTTCTCTGAATCTGCGACAAAAATCTTCCGAATGATTAATGTGACTGGGAGAAAAAGTGCCTAAAAAAGGGGAAAGGAGGCCAGCTAACCATTTGGAAATTTTGTAATTGAAAGCTCCGGCACATGAAACGATGGGTCTGAATGGAAGATTGGCTTCGTGACAACATAAAACTTTTATGCCTTGACGTAGATTCCCTATTTACAAAAGTACCAATACAGGACGTTCTTCAGTTTTTGAACATCTCAAAAGGAGCATGGGATTCAAATGTCATTGACAAGTTTTTCATTCAACCAACGCTTAAGAAGATTAAAGGAAGATTATCAGCGAGGGTGACCTAAATTGGCTTACCTGTGGATGGATATCTTCGTATAAATACCATCCATTTTTTTTGTAAACTTTCTCATTCATATACCTGAAGAAGAGGACAGCATCTCTGAAATATAGTACTTTTCTCTCTATATTTTGGTGTTTTTATTGGCTCCTTTTATTAGATGGAATTCTGTTGTAACAGAACACTTTTTTTTTTTTTTTTTTTCACAGTCATATATATATATATATATATATATATATATATATATATATATATATATATATATATATATATATATATATATATATAATAAATAAATAACTTGATCACGAAAGTATATAAAACGTGATGCTATGTATAAATAAAGGTTTTTTGCCACGAAGGAAAAAAATGAAAAAGCGAGATAGCCAAGTACTTTTTGGTCCTACTCGGACTGTTTACTGAGACAAACTCAGTAAAGGGTCCGAATAGGACCGAAAGTACTTCGCTATCTCGCTTTTTCATTTGTTTCCTTCGTGGCAAAAAACCTTTATTTATATATATATATATATATATATATATATATATATATATATGTATATATATATATATATATATATATATATATATATATATATATGTGTGTGTGTAAACATTCTCGAGAAGAAGTGGAACGAGTTTGGAAAATATGCAACTAAAGGGTCTTTGGACCAGTACCTTTGGCTAGCAACCTATACAGGGCGATACCTGTGGAAATCCAAAAAGTTTGTACTCTTATGGAACTCTTCACTACTAACGAGGAAAATTTGCGCGATAATAAACAAAAATCAATAAGACAATCAAAGTAGTATTTTTTAGGACCATTGATGTAACATTATTTCGGGCCTTTAATTTGGTGAAAGATACCGTAGTTTCATTGGCAAAAATTTCTGCGCTAGAAAAAGATATTTTCAGGTAAAAGGCAAAAAATTCTCCCATGGTTGGTATGAAAATAAAAATCTGAAATAGTCCACATTTATAGTATTTAAACTAAATTTTCCTTCTCAGGGAACGAGCTTTATTAATCTAGTTAGTGATATTTCAGTTTTGCATACTTTTTATCCGCTATCGTATTTTTATTCCTATGTGCAGAGAGAGAAATAAAAAAAGCGGTATCACTTATTTGTTAATGGCCTCTTTAGTTTCCCGTAAATGAAAACTATTGAGATGTCTATATGTCTGTCCGTCCGCACTTTTCTGTCCGCCCTCAGATCTTAAAAACTACTGAGGCGAACTCTCAATCCCAGAACTGGCAGTGAAGCCTAAAACCACTACGCCACCGCAAGAGATATAAGTTCATGCCGCCTCCCAACTGAAATACCTGTCGCGCGCAGGTATTTTTGTTTTTGGAGACTGCACAAGCCCATCTCGTCCTCGGTAGCGTAGTAGTGCTTTTGCCCGCACGTAGTCATTATATCAGTCATATCACATTACCGTGATTCATATACAAATATCGAACTACAAATGTCCTTTAATATCTAATTCTCTCTACCTCGGAATTAATATATTTTCATATATGTTTAACCGAGGGGGAATTTTATTAAGCGATAATAGGATGGGCGATCGCCAGGCTCGAACCAGCGAACTCTCAGTGATATGACTGATATAATGACTACGTGCGGGCAAAAGCACTACTACGCTACCGAGGACGAGATGGGCTTGTGCAGTCTCCAAAAACAAAAATACCTGCGCGCGACAGGTATTTCAGTTGGGAGGCGGCATGAACTTATATCTCTTGCGGTGGCGTAGTGGTTTTAGGCTTCACTGCCAGTTCTGGGATTGAGAGTTCGCTGGTTCGAGCCTGGCGATCGCCCATCCTATTATCGCTTAATAAAATTCCCCCTCGGTTAAACATATATGAAAATATATTAATTCCGAGGTAGAGAGAATTAGATATTAAAGGACATTGGTAGTTCGATATTTATATATATATATATATATTATATATATATATATATATATATATATATATATATATATACACATACAAACATATATATGTACATTGAAGATGACTGTATTTCATTGTTGTTCCCTTCCATAATCCATAAAGGGTGATTCAACATTTAAAATGTAAACAATGTTGGCCTCCGCTATCAATAGACAGTAAATACAAACTATATCATAATTTTCTAAATGGATCCACTGCCGGTACCATTTCATGTTTTATTCATTCGACAATTTTTTTTCTCTAAGTAGCTTATTTTTGTGATTTTTTTATGTTGTATTCTTACGAGTTTTATGTATGAAATATTCTTTGATTATTATCATTAACGTCATTTTTATTGTTATTCACTGAAGTTCTACACGAGTGTTTACATGTAAGGAGCAACGAAATATTATATACAAACATCATTCTTTTTATCTGGGTGCACCATAAATATAGCAACAGTACTACGTAGCAGACGAATACAAACTCTTATCAAAAATAGATTTCATGAGGTCGAAGACACAATTCGACTTTCTCTTTATTGTTTTTTATGCACTTACGTTTATGTGGGCCATGAAATAACCATTGTTTTAATCCCGAGGGGTTGGCACCACTGTTTCGAATCAGCCTCTGACACAGGAGTGCCAACGTTTCCCGTATTTCCTTTTTCCAAGGTCCTCCTAAGCACCTCTCACAAGGCTACGTGGAGTCTTTATTGCCTCCATTACTGCTGCCATTGGAATTTATCCATTTTAATTGAACTGGAACAGGCTGGGAATTTGCGGAATGTATTCCCCCCTCACCATTTCATTCCAGGAAATTGAAGTAGGCAGAAAAAGGCCACGGCTCTTTACACCGCTGAAGTCGTTCGCTTTCTGGCAATTTCTCCATAATAAAAGTACCTTTCTGACTCATAACTACATTATATATATTCCAGTATAGGTGGGTCTCTTACGAGAATAGAATTTTTAGCGTTTTTATAAGAGAATAAATATCTGCATCTGGATTTCTGAAAAGAACAGGTGGGACATATAATCCCTACCTACAGTGCAGTCAGTACACCTCACCGGGCACACTGTGAGCATTACTAAAGGTTCTTTGCAGCGTCCCTTCGGCGCCTAGCTGTAACCCCTTTCATTCATTTTACTCTACCTCCTTTCATTTCTTTCTTGTATCGTGCTATCCAGCCTCTCCTAACAGTTATTTCAGAGTGCAACTGCTTTGAGGTTTACCTCCTGTTACACCTTTCAAACCTTTTTGCTCTCAATTTCCTTTCCAGTCCTGAATGAACTTTTAGGTCCCAGTGTTTGACCTTTGGCCTTAACTCTGTATTCCAAGTACATCAAGAGTTCGATAGAAGACTCGCATTCATTAGATATTTTTTTATAAACCAAATATTACAACAGAAAAATCTTTTCATCAAAAAAAAAGAGGAGAGAAAAACAAACCTGGGTAATCAACGTGAGTGCAAATGCTGAAGAAAGGTGATAGAGATAAAGTAACATCATTAATTTCTGAAAGTGTTTTCGTGCTGGAATAACGAGAGAGAGAGAGAGAGGGGGGGGGGGGGGGGGACTCAAAATTAATTCGGTGCAAGAGCAACAGGTGTGTTACTTGAGAAAAATACTTCAGGATTTTTCCTACACAAATGAAGTTCATTAATAAGACTCATTCGATACCAGGAGAAAATCTTAAGTATCATCAAGGTACTGAGCGGTTTTATGATATGATGATATTATCTTAGTATTTGCTCCCCGTCCTCTCTTACATCACGCTGCAAATCTGGTAGTTTGGTCATCTTTAAACATAAGTTACTCTCTCTCTCTAGATATATATATATATATATATATATATATATATATATATATATATATATGTGTGTGTGTGTGTGTGTGTGTGTGTGTGTATGTGTGTGTGTGATATGTGCGTATATATATATATATATATATATATATATATATATATATATATATATATATATATATATATATATATATATATATATATATATATATATATATATATATGTGTGTGTGTGTGTGTGTGTGTGTGTGTGTGTGTGTGATGTGTGCGTGTGTTGTATATATATATATATATATATATATATATATATATATATATATACAAATGTTTCACCTGCAAATAAAACGACTTTGCCAGCTTGACTGTCCATCCGTACGGTTTTCTCCCTTCAGAACCTTAAAAAACAAAAACTACTGAGGCTAGAAGGCTGCAAAATGATATGTAGATCATCTCCCCTCCAATTATCATAAATACCAAATTGCAGCCCTCTAGCCTCAATAGTCTTTATCTTATTTAAGGTTAAAGTTAATCACAATTGTGCGTCTGGCAACGATATAGGCCAGTCCTCCACCGGATCATGTCTCCTACAGCATTCTACCGAGACCACCGAAAGATAGATCTGTTTTCGGTGACCTTGATTATACGATGTACATATAACTCGATTGCGTCGAATTTTTACATGTTTTTAATTGAAGATATAGCTTCCTCCATCTGACAAGGTCTTATACAGTTTTACTGAAAGCTAGACAAAGGAGAGGAATCATCCCATTCGAAGCGTCCTAAGGAAAAGCCTAAAATCCCCAAGGGAATCTGTCCAGACAAATCTTGCCCAATACAAAATCGAACCAAGATTTGGTTTTGGGTAGGAATGGCTTTATTCCTCGGATGGAAATCCCGACATTCGTTGACTAATTTCATGTCAAGGGCAAATTCGCATCAAGGTATTTCAATATACTTCACCTTATCCCCTCTAAATTGCAGTGAGAAACAATATTGCAAGGTTGGATCCAGAAGCATCTTCTCATCTTTCAATCCAGTATTTCATACCAATTCCCGATGTTATCTTAGGAAAACTGGAAGAAGTGACTGGAGGCAAGATAATTTCTTTCCATGGTCTTAGGAAATTTGGAAAGAAAGTATATTTAGTAATTTAATCTTTTTAGTCAATTAATCTTCCTCGTGTAAAGTGAAAATTCGTGCCATAATGAATCTCTGGAGAGGAATGGATTTAGTCAAGATAGATGAAATAGCTCTCTCGAAACAATGATTATTTGCTATACTCTCCTTTGGCAGCTGTCATAGTTTTCTTTTTTCTTTTTTTTTTGGTGGTGGGGTGGGTGGGGGGGTGGGGGGGTTGCACAGTGGGTGGGCAGTTGTTGGCTAATTTATTGTTAATGAAGTCAAACTATTGGTAAGATTCATCTGATGTTTATACTGAAGGATTTTGTCGGGTATTGAAACTTTTCTTCAATCTACGGAAATTGAGTAGCACCAATATGCAGTAAACGCTCCTCGCTGTTGAGTTCCTCAGTTCCAGAGCTCATTTGTTCCTCACACCGTTGGACTGTGGAACAGTCTCCTTGAGGATGTCGCGCAATTGGAACTTCCGAAATGCAAGCGAAGATTCAATGCATGCCTGCTTGTATGCAATTCAACTTACATTTCAATGTTTGACCTACAATTTTGTATATTTATTTGTTGATTTATTTGCTTTTTTCTCAACTGATCTCCTCTTTCCGTATTTCCAATTACCCTCTGTTGCCTCTTTTGAATGAACACTATATTCTTTGAAAACTTGAATTTCAAGTCAATGGCCCCTCCGTGCGTGCTTGTTCCTTATGAATAGGGTTCATCTTTCTAATAAACATAATAATAATGATATTGAGGATACTTTGCCACACACACATACACACACACACACACACACACACACACACACACACACACACATATATATATATATAATATATATATATATATATATTATAGATATATATATATATATATGTATATATACATATATATATATGTATATATACACTTTTCAATTATGTTTGTTGTTTGAGAAAGTCGAAATTTGAAACCGAGTATGGCAATTCATGTGGCTATATTTGTATGCAATGCGGTTGCGGACTTGGCTGATTATGCAAATTTACTATTTGCATAGTAAATTTAAAGTAAACTTTATAGATTACTTCAAAATATTTTTGTGAATGTCGTGATAATTAATCCTATTCCAATTTCAGTAGTTGGCTTTTGTAAAAGAGATGTAAATGTTTTACATGAATGTCTTTTCCTTCCATCATAATAATTTGTAATGTTCTCTTTCAAGGATAAAAACCTTCTTATTCCGTGTATTATAAACTCATTTTCAGTTACTTGGGGAGTAAACCTACAAACTAGTTTGTTGTTGTTGTTGTTGTTGTTGTGGGGAGGCGGGTAGGAAAGCCTAAAAACGTCTAGGTAAAGTGCCTTGCGTTGAGTTAAAGATACAGGAAGTTTAGGATAGGATATTTATGATTTATTTATTAGAATGAAAATGTAAAATAATAAATAATTTGACTGTTAAACAGTACAGAAAAATTATTTCTAATAAAATATAGCTTGTTTATTTCAATTTTCGTTGGTGGAACAACCCTCTATTTGACAGTAGATTTTAGCAAGCGCCCTGAGGAAGCTGGGGGTCCAATCACACTTAAGCAATTGCAAAGATGGATGGATTATGGAATTTAGGGCATATCCCAAGCTCTGGGACCTATAAGATCATTCAGCGCTGAAATGGAAGTATTGCGAGATGGAAAAATGAGAAATGAAATGAAAATGATAAACTGATGACAATCCTGCACTTGAACAGGACTGACTATACATCAGAAAAGGCCATTTTACTCTCCCCCAGCATTCCGATCATCCAAAGTTATGAAAGATCGTTTTGGCAAGGGCGTTGCAATTGCAAAGAGAAGGTTAAATAAATAAGAAGGAAGAAAGACAATATTAACGGAGGTATAGTAAAAAGAAAGAAAGGAGTTGCAGCTAGGAGCAAAAGGGACGCTGCAAAGAACCTTAAGTAATGCCCCTCCCCTTAAGTGGTAAGTAAGTATATGGTTACACAGCATTCAAGGCTCTTGGTTGATAAACGAACCAATCGGGAAAACAAATTCATTTAACGATTTAAGCATTAGAATCGTTCTTTCTCCATTGCATATCCAGGATGCAAATTCGTGAGGTCTATGCTAGTTTACACCAGGCCCGGTTATTTTGCCTTGCCCCTAGGTTAGGTTAGGTTATGTTAGATTAAGTTGAATTGGGTTTGGTTAGGTTGGATTGAGTTTGACTAGGTTAGGTTAGATTAGATTAGAACTTGGACAGTAATTTGGGTGTGGGTAACATTATGAGTTTATTTGCAAGAAAATTCTATGGTTAGTTTTTGAGATACGGCGTCCCACTTCTTTCAGGGAAAGGTCGCCCAGTACTCGGTTGCATCTCTGGAAATTGCATCCAGGACGTTTTAATAATAACAAGCGCCAATATACACGGAGAAAAATATAAGTTCTTCTTCCTTCTCTTATGAAACAAAATGGTAACTTTTATTTTTCTATTCTATTTTCTGTTTTCGTTTTCTTTTATCTTCGTACAAAAAAAAAAAAAAAAAAAAAAAAAAAAAACAAAAAAAAAAAAAAAAAAAAAAAAACGAAGCCAGATGCAAGAAGCAGTGAGATTCTAAAATGCAAGTTTAATCGTATCAGGTTTGCAATGCATCTTCGCCTGAACTTCTAAACGACTAGCTCTATTAAACCTTAACAGTTTAATGCTCATTTATGCATAGCAGGCCAGTTTCAAGTTTAGTTGAGTGCATATTACGCGCGCACACACACCACACGCACACACACACACGCACGCACACACACACACACACACACACATATATATATATATATATATATATATATATATATATATATATATATATATATGTATATATATATATATATATATATATATATATATATATATATATATATATATATAAAATATATATATATATATATATTATATACATCTATATATATATAATATATATATATATATATATATATATATATATATATATATATATATATATATGGAGAGCATTAGTTTTCACCTTGGCAATAAGCAGGTATATACGAGTAAACCAATGATTTCCAACCTGTGGGGCGCGCTCGTGGGGAGCAGGGAGGGCTCGAAGAACTGCCCTGGGGGGGGGGGGCAAATGCTTGATGAAGGGGGTGATTATATCTGAAAACTATTAATTATAATGGAATTCAGAATTTCAAGATACTGAGAAAATACTTTAGATATAAATATGAAATTTAGTTGTCTAAATATATAAACTATTTCAAATTTTATATTAGGGATTATTTAAACAATTATAAAAGACAATGATAGTAATGTTTTGCAATTATGAAAATTGTACTGATTACACTGCACTGCGAAGGTAAGCTTATACATACATACAAACATACTATATATATATATATATATATATATATATATATATATATATATATATATATATATATAATATTGTGAATTATTGACATGTGCCGACTATGCCAGTAAATTACAGTATTTAAGGAAGAGGGGGAGGATGGGGGGCGCAGAGAATATGCCAGTCAATGAAGGGCGGCGAGAATTAGAAAAGGTTGGAAACTACTGGAGTCAAGGCCAATACAAAGCCTCGACTGGAGTATACCATTCCTTGTACTCGCGTTCCTTCCAAGGCCAATCCGCTTAAACCCGGATTATCCAGGCTTCAGGAGATCTGGTGGATCATACTACACGATAACAATGCCTTCCTTTCTCCTGTCATCCCAGTTTCCATCATTTCCCTCATGCAATACTTCATTTAGAGATAAACAGGACGAACAAATAAACCGAAGAGGCAGTACATAGGCGGTCATTCAGTGCTGAAAGACAAATTTTGGAATAAAAGGTGTGATGGTAGGAAGACCACTCAGCAGCGCTATGAAACAATCGCTAGAAGAGGGTGGAAAGTAAGATGGAAGAAGGAATATGAAAGGAGGTGCAGTAAAAGGAATGAAAGGGGTTACAGCTAGGGGCCGAAGGGACGCTGCAAAGAATCCTAAGTAATGAAGACAGTGCAGTGACGGCCCTACCTCACTACGGGGCTAAATATTCAGTAACTCAGTAGTAATGATTTTAATCACATAACCGTGACATTTTTTTTCATACACTATCATTAAGCTACAAATGTAATTTAATATCCAATTCGCTCCACGTCGGGAATAATACCGAAGGGGTAATATCATTGATAACTGTCGGTGGTAGAGTACTCGTCGCTGAAGTCTTTGATTGTTGTCATTGGTGGTTCGACCCATCAGGTGACGATCACTCATCATTTATAATTCCCCTCTGCTGTTATTCCCGAGCCAGAACGAATTGTATATTAAATGACATTTACAGTTTAATGTTTGTGAATAGTTATCAATATCATCATCGGTACCGTGTGACGTCATTGTAAAACCGATCTGTCTTGGTGGGTTCTGGCTTTTCTTTAGGCCAGTTCAGGCGTGTTTCTGCTTCGTGCAGCCGTTTCGTGTTTACTGCAGTGATTAGTGTTTGGAGAATTTTTCTTTTGTGAAACTCCGGAACGTTTGCAACCTACAGGAAATAAACTTAAGGAACTGAACCCAATACTATTTGGGAGACCCATGTTCTCACGCTCAAAGGAAGCGCTAAAGGCGAGTTTTTGCTAAAACCTCTAAAATCTGATGGTTTCATTAGTGACGTGAAGCGCTTAGTCCGACGAAGCCTCCTTTCACCTGAGTGACGAAAAGGGTAAGCGTGTGTGGCGTACCCCAGAAGCAGACCCCCCCTTACAGAGAACCTCCTCAGGAATAATGTCAGGCACCCCCAGTATACCTTATGGAGTGGGGTCTTTTGCCATAGCGGTTTGGGGATGTGGGTTATTCTACCCCCAAATGAGACAGTGGCGATGGAAGTCGACTGCAGGCTTCTGAACCTGCTTTTGGAGAGTTCGTGTGAGAAGAGACCCCGACATCGACATTTCAGCAAGACGGTGCTCCTGACCATAATGCCAAAATAACAAAGGGGTGGTTGAAGGACCGCCATATTGGCTTGATCCCTAACTGGACTGGTGATTCTCCGGATCTGACGACCGCTGAAAACCGTCGGGCTGTAATGAAGCAGAAGTCAAGGGGTTCGGACGCGTCCTCTCTGGAGAAGTGGGTGGTACTGTGCGAATTCTGGGCGGCCCTCAAGGGGGTTCTCTTGACCCCGAAGTTTTGGGGAACCTTCCTGATTACAAGAGGGTCGGCCCCCTCAAAAGGTCTTCTGTAGGAAGAGGAAGAGCGTTGCTACCAATTAGTACTTTTGGTGAGTACACATGAGTAAACACTTCTTTTTCTTTGATTTTATTGGCTTTTTTTATTGAATTTTATCGATGTTATTAGTGAAACTGGGTTTGAAAGGGGATTTATAGTAATGCAGCGTTAGTAAATATAAATAAATTAATGAGGAAATTGTTTTTGGTCGAAGCATTACAAATGGAGGAAAAATCTCTTAATCATTTTTAAGTGAAAACATCGCAGTTAAACATCCAATTAACAGTTTCCCCGACATGAGGCCAAGATAGAGCTCTAGACAGAAATGTTGATATTGCAAAATCAATTTCGTCATTAATGACAAAAGAACCTTTTTTTTTTCTTTCGTCCCATTTCTTCCCTTATTCGATTGGGGTTTTCTTATTTCCTTATTTTTTCAAATATGTTTCCCACCTGGAATTTATCCAAATATAAGAGTCCACTGACTGTGTTGTTCGGTCTTTTTCTTATCACTCTCAAGCCCTATCTTCCTTTGGCTTTTCCGAGTTCATCCATCTGTTTATTTTTTTTTATTTTTTTTTTTTTTCATCCATCTGGTTTTTTTTTTAGTTCATCCATATGTTTATTTATTGATTCTTTTTATAGTTAGCGCAAACTCTACAACCTTAGAATTTTTATTTCGCAAGTTCTAGTTCATCATGAAACCATGCGTATAGCTATTCTTCATTGCGAGATGCTTGTGTATTTCCCCTTCAGTCTCAAGCACAACAATAATTCATCCCTCAAGGGGTTCATAAAACTCCCCTCAGGGAAGGCGTTCAAATGTGTTTCATTTCGCCTGCTGATATGGGAGAGCCCAAAATGTCTGTTTTCCCGACACGGGTCCCATTCCTTTGGACAATTATTTCATGATGATACTTTTTGGTGCCTGGACATCGCTTCCGTACGTGAGATTTCCCGAAGCTCTTCTGTGGCGCTTCCCTCTTCTCTCATATTCTTTCTTTCTTCATTTCTCCCGCGTGTTCACCGAACTACGGTATCATCTCGTGAGAGGATCGGATTTTTCAGAGTTGTTCTGTGTCATGCGAGGTCTCTCTCTCTCTCTCTCTCTCTCTATTAGACATGTGCTTCACATTGTGAAGGAACCCGGATATAAAGCTCTGGACTTGATACTACGAATAATATATCACACTGTGGCTAATTAAATACAATTATTATTATTATTATTATTATTATTATTAATCCCGGCTAAGGAAAGAGCAGAATAGGATGAACAGAAAGGGGGGTCAGGGCTTTGGGGAATCTTAATTATCTCTCGGCTTCTGGTTCCCAAATTCTTTTTACATGTAAAACATGAAGCAACAATTTTCCCAGGTGAAATGCGTAGCGGATTCGGAAGAGCAAAAAAACAAGTCTTTAATAAAGGGCTGATCTATTCCATGGAATCAAGAAAGAGAGAGAAAAAAGATTTAGCCTTTGTGCAAAATGACCTAATTACCTTTAACTGCTTCTTTTTTTTTTGCTTTTTTTTCTTTCTCCCAAAAAGATGAAAAGCTCCTCGCGACATATGAATGTCGCTGAGAAGTTTCTCGGGAGAGGAAACCAATCTTCGTTAAACTCATTTCTCTCATTTTCAGTTGAATAGAGTATCATAACCTAAAGCGTGATGTGCACATATGTATGTATATACATATATATATACACATATATACGTACATATGTAAATAACATGTATCTGTGATCGATTATATATTCGGTGAATATGCATAAATTTAAGTAAAACTACGCCCTTTGCATGAACGATCCAATTTGCATAGATTATAACCCTCTCTGGCGAGTATGTCACAGGAACATAATACAAACGTTAAATATGCCCTCGGAATTGAATGTGCTAAGTCTTATTTTCCTGAAAATCGAGTAATTGCACCAAAGAAACGGAAAAATAAAAAAAAATTGAATATGAAAACCTGAATCAAGCTCTGATGCAAAGACTGCTGATGAAATTTGCCTTCCATTGTAAACTGTTGGAATCGAATGACTCCAGTTCAACTTCACATCCGGGACTCTTATTGCGGGAACCTCAGGTTGGGTCTGTCTCTATTTTCCCGTCGTGGGACCCTCGTTTCATTTTGTTTTCCGGGAGATATATATATATATATATATATATATATATATATATATATATATATATATATATATATATATATATATATAGTGTGTGTGTGTGTGTGTATCAGTATATATATATATATATATATATATATATATATATTATATTCAATTATATATTATCATATATAATATTAATATTATATATTATAATATATTATATTAATATAATATATATATCATATATATATATATATTATATATATATTATATATATATAATATACTATATCTACTACACACACACTTATATACTGATACACACATATATATAGTGTGTGTGTGTATATATATATATATATATATATATATATATATATTTATATATATATATATATATATATATATATATATATATATATATATATATATATATATATACTATTCCTCATTTTCCATCTATCTGATAAAACAAATCATTTCCCTGACCAGCTACTCATGAATTTTCATAATCAATTTCATCCATAGTTGATATTCCTTTCCCACATATCCTCTGTCGTCCAAAAGCTGTATGAGTTTCATAGACTGTCGTTATTTCACATCGAAAGATGAGGAGTCATCATGAAATCATTTCAGGTTTGGGGATATATTTAATTCTGAAAGAATGCCTATTGTGGTTCTCCAATTAGTAGTTAAAAGTACCAGTATCATTAAATTCTGTTTAATTCGCTCGGTTAACTTCATAATTTTTTGTATGCAACTGAAATATACGAACACCCATTCCTGCACGAATAATAACTAACCCTTAAGTATTAAGAAGTCTTGTAAGAATTTCAAAATTAGATGTGAATTCCAGCTAATTTCGAAGTCAACGTAATACAGGTTCGAGATTCCTAACAAATGACTCTGATGTAACCGAAGAAGAATGATTCGCTTTATAGAAGAGAGCAAATAAACTTCATCCGCCCAGTTCTGTCATGTGGAGATGGACATTTCCGCTGAAGCTTGAACGTGAAATTTGATCTGAGCTCCTGCCACTGTTGCATATTCATGCGTAAATGCTTTGTTTCAATCGAAAGAGGAGAGTCTTGTCTTTCCTGCTGAGATGTAACCGAGAACAAGGGACATTTCGCTTTCTTATCGAGTGAAGAAGGGTCTCCAACACGTCCCTCTTGTGTTTGTCGGTATGCGCACGCGCAGTAAAAGCAGTCGTCATTGACTCAGTGAAATTCCTCAAATCTAAAACTTGTTGAGTGAAATCTCAGGTATTGTTAATGGGTAAAGTTTGAATGAGCAAAGTTGAATTGAATAATCGCATAGGAAAGAGAAAATCCACTAACTCCCGATAGACAAGGAATGTCAGGCAGAACTTGCTACGAATTGCTCTCTCTCTCTCTCTCTCTCTCTCTCTCTCTCTCTCTCTCTCTCTCTCTCTCTCTTTAAAAGAAAAAATAAATAAATAAAAAACTTTTAAACTACTGGCTTTTCGCCTTAACAGTTTATTGAGCCATTTAACAGAATTCATCATCCTTCCCCAAGTCAATGAGTCTTACCAGCTTCATTTTCTGGAAATGGCTTCCATGAACAAATAAGCTGAAAACGTAACCCTTTTTATACCCGTCTCGTGGGAATGTAACGAAAAGAGCCTGGATTTCAGCCCTAGCGTAAAATTAAAGCATTTGACATGTTTATGTTAGCTGTTTTCTTGAAATAAGCTCCGTGAAACATAAATCACAGGCATACTTTGAACTATTTTCTGCTGAACGGCCGACCAGTACGAAGGCATTTTTATTTCTTTTTACCCTTAGCACATTGTTAGCATATTCTACTTCCTTACCCCAGACCTCATTTGATACGAAAGCCACTAAATAAAGCCAGTACAAAAGGCTGGTGTTGATACAACTTAGATTTTACGGTGGGTTCTGAATCCGAGGTTAGCAGCTATTGTTCAATCCTAAACGCTTCCGCTTCACAGACGACCTTGTTATCGCTGCTCGAAGTTCATAATCTTATTAGCGATAAAAATAACCTCAAATCATTTTTATGTCGATAGGTAAAGGAATGAGGAAATTTTCGTATTCATTTTTTTTTATTTTGCTCTACCTGAAAACTTTGCTAACATATAGTATATCATAAAAATGCTAATTGCGCATTAACAAAATGGGCGATCCAAGTAAATTGCAACTAAAGTTTTCAATACTGAAAGACCAAACGATTACGTTGCATTTCAAGATGACGAATACATAATAATAATAATAATAATAATAATAATAATAATAATAATAATAATAATAATATAACGATGCTGTTAGTGTTAACCCTGCTTATTTGTGCATTGTACTAGTGCTTTCCCTGTTTCCAGGTGTATCAGCCCAAGGTTATTCCATAATGCTCTTCTCAACAAAATAATTCAACGATATGTCAGTATGCAGTGTTTGTTGTTATCCTATAAATGATAATTTTGCAGCTTTAGTTAATTAGATACAAATAATTGACCATTTATAGTAGGTTCACATCAGCCGTGCATCTGATGTCTAGGCTGTCGATAAGCCAATCACAGGGCTGGAAACCCTCAGTCTCTCTCGAGAGAGAGTTCACATAAGCAGGATTTTGTATATTCCACCTCTCCTGAGGGATGCTTTTGAAAGACGTATCCCTCAGGAGAGGTTAAATATACTTCCATCCTATGTGAACTCTTGAGAGAGACTGATTTTCCAGGTATGTGATTAGCTTATCAACAGCCAATCAGGAGCGTTGTAAGGCACTGGCCTAGACATCAGGTGCAATGTTGATGTGAATCTACTATAGTTGGCTTCATTCAAACGAAAATTATATAAAATGTAATTGTATGCTCTGCCCATGTGCTAGCATGCACTTTCATTCATGCTACATTTTTTTATTATTTCAACAGAAGCACGTTGCTTTATTTATACAAGATGCTAATACAATTTTCATTTTAATATGAACTTTGCGGGAACACTAATTTAGGGACTTAGGATACCCTGAAAACGGTAACTTCTTCATATATTTGTGTGTCTGTGTTTGTGCGAATGGGGGATGCAGGTTATTACACTGGACCTTATAATCTCAGGTAAACTGTATTGCAACCTCTTTGTCCATAATCCCAAAGGCCACACTATGCGTAGCTATCTTACGACCGATAAAGTTTAGCTTCATGTACCGAACAAAGTTTTAATTGTATTTTCGAAGTCGTGTCTAGATAGTGCTTGAAAGGAGTTTGAGATTATGCCCCAAGATATTGCATGAAAGGAGTTTGAGATTATGTCGCAGTATATTGCATGAAAGGAGTTGGAGATTATGTCATAAACTCTGTTAAGTCTTCTTACGGTATCTCGAGTGAACATATATATCTATTATATATATATTAATAATATCTTATATTATTCTATCTATATATATATATATATGTATATATATATATATACATATATATATATATATATATATATACATATATATATATATATATATATATATATATATATATATATATATATATATATATATATATATATATATATATATATATATATTATATATATAATATTGAGACTTTGTCATTTTTGTTTGAACTAGAAGTCTTTCTCAGTAATTAGCTCTTGTGAAGTCCGTCTTCAGAATAAAATGATAAAGGTTTCCTACTTTTACGAATGCTGAACCTCGAACTGAATTTTCCCACATTAAATGTGCTTGCTTTTCCCTAAATTCCCCTAAATTAATTGTGCTTTGTTTACCCAAAAGTTCCACAAACTAAGCGTTCCTACTTTTTGAGGCTTTGTGACCGAATTACCCAATTAGTTACTGATTTAGACATTTTCTCACAACGGGGCTTCCTGTTGTATTTGGTTGCAATTTTAATATGGACTCTGAATGCTTTGTGTTCTGTTAATGTTATTTAAAACCAACCAAACGTCCAGATCGGTCCCAAAGGATTACAAAGTTACCTAAGATTTTAATAAAACGGTTACTTTTGGCATGGAAGAAGCCCTTGAATTGCTTTCAACCCTCCTAGGGCCTCAGTCTCTGGTAAGCATGGTTTTGCTGGTATTTTTAGTGGCTTTTCTTCGAAGAGTACATATGCAGTGTCATGAGAACCTCCAACACCAGATAAAGTAGCTTCCTCGTGGTCAAAGTTGTCGAAGACGTCAATTATGAAGGAGTCATTCTTAAAATAACTTGGCATTGGAAATTGAAAAGAAGACTGCTTAACAGCATACTGTGCAAGGTTATGGTAGTGACGCATGACTTCATGGTAACTGACACTTAAACCTACACGATTTGAGTTTGTTTTCAAGGTTTTGCTTCTAAATTTCTGATGTATTGATTCCCATACTATCATTTGTAAAGGTGTTTTTCTAGCCCCATGATGAATATTGTAGTACATTATTAGTAATAAAGTTTGTGTTTTAAGATTCCATCGGTGTGAGTACTTCCCTATTTCTAATTCATCGTCTCCACTTTCGAGGATCTCACATACCTCGATTGTATTTTCATCTGTATTAAATAATGTACTGAAAAACTTTATAAATATCTCAGGTAGTTTTGATTCTGTAAGGTCCTGTGCATCACCAAATTTATCGCTAAGGCCAAAGTCTAGCTTCTTCAATGATTCCCTCAATAGATGAGCACATTCTGTAACAGGATTGCAACTTCTTATGACATCTGCTACTTCTTCTGTTTGAAGGACTGAAGAAAAAAGTATATGAGTGGTTTGTAGGCTTGGAAAAACTTCATTTCCAACCTAATCGGGTTTTTGTCTCATTATTGAAGTCTTACCTGCACAATCCTCCAATGTCATTTATAATTCGTTTTAATCGGGTCTTTGTCTCATTAGTAAGTTAATGCGATAATCTTTCGGAGATGATACGATTTCTTCACTAAATGATGATATACTAGATGTTAACATTTCTTTCATAAAAATGCTGGAACATAATATTTCCACGAATGATTAGTGATTATTGAACTCCGCAACAGTCCGTAACGTGTAAGGGTTATTTTATCTATATTTATTTAGTTTATTGTTATAATAATTTTATATATTCATTCACTAAAATAGTCTTAATTACTTATCTAATAATGATTCTATTATATTTATTTATTTCTTATTTACTTATTTGATAACGTTATCTAATAATGATTCTATACTATTTCTTTCTTTCTTATTTACTTATTTATTAACGATTCAATTTAATTTATTTCTTTAAATTATGTATTTACGTAACGGAGTCAGTACTTATCGACTAAATGAAATTTCCTGTCACTGACATATATCATAATTTCCAGAGATTACAGCAGTTCTTTTGCACATTCAATGAAATCACATAATTCAAGTTGAGTGCTGTAAGTCCTGCTGGGAAAACATTCTTCTTTTCCTTTACAGCAAATGGAGATCAAGTGCCACCGGCAGAGAAAAAGTCTGAAGAACCTGAGAGTTTCAATTTGGCTTTCCAATGGTTTTGAAATCGGGAAGAATTTTGCGTCACTCTCTCGCTAGCTCTTCTAGAGAGAGAGAGAGAGAGAGAGAGAGAGAGAGAGAGAGAGAGAGAGAGAGAGAGAGAGAGAGCGTTTTCGAAGAAATCTTTTTGAAATATGCAATTATCAAAAAATATCACCGCCTTTTAGAAACTTAATTTGAAAAGGTGGCTTTATAAGGGCTCTAGACTTTTATAAGTTGAGAAGCAGGTCTATTCTATACGGCTGTCATTGACATTATATTTTTATTTATTAAATGTATGTCTATAAACATCGGCTTTTGATCCTTTTCACAGGTGATAATTTTTCTATGAATAAGAGTCTGTTGGATTCCAACCAATGACTGCAAACCATTAGTTTCCGAGGAAGAAGGAACTTCCTCATAATATGTGTTCTTTTTTTTGTGACTACTTTAAATCCACAAAGAAAAGAGAACATCTCTCCTGCGAGGCTTACGAAGTGAAGGAATGTTCATTCTAACTCACTATGTTACGAAATAACTTCACAAGAAGATTACGAGAATAAAGTGTAGTCTTCCTCGAAAATAATGCACTTCCCTTTCTCAAGGGTAGGGTATGTCCGTTTCCCCGGGGTTACGACCTTCCTTATTTATTTTCTTTTATTACTGACGTTGTTCACCTGTGGATAAAGAAATTACTGTTTTTCAGGTGAAAATCGTTGACTGAAAATATCTCTCATACAGACGAATGCGTGAAACAAGTCTCATGAAGATGGAACGCGTCTTTAGTGACAGCATAAAGAAATTTCTGGACAGATTCCTCAGGAATGAAGAAATCTTTATGCGTCCCAGAAAATAAAGATTAATTCTCCCCCATGAAAATTATTATTCAAACTTAATGAAGACGAAAAAAAGAAAATAGTCCACAGATAAAATCTAAAGTTCTTAAAAAGGAAATCTTTTGAGAGAGAAGTGTGATTTTCTTACCCCTTAAAGGAACCTGACTGGGCAAATATTTTGAAGAAATCCAAGAGGTTGACTTTCGATTTCCAGTGAATATTAGCCCACTTAATACGCCTCCAAGAAATTAAAAAATCCAGTGAATGCAGAGATGATCATAAGAATCAATCATCATTGTTTTGAGTTTACTGTTTGCAAGAAAAATCATAAGAGGCTTTAAAAAAGACCGTATTATGCAAACAAAGTGAGTGGAATTTTTATTGTTTAAGAACCAATATTTTTATTTACTAAAATGAAACCTCTTGGAATCAGTGGACAATCATACACATGATAACTATCTTATAATTTCTTAAACGATATTTGGTTTTAAGTCACATGAAAGGTTGGGAGTATATCACACTCCATAATGTATAGTAGATAGTTCTTTACGAACAGAGTTTTTACTTTTTCCTAAATTGTTTGAAATACAATTGACTCCACTTTCTTCTTATATAATCAAACTTCTTCCAAGTGCCTGCTTGTTTTCAACATTTAATCGAACGAACAATTATTCTACGACATAACATCAGAAACAAAGTAGGCCTATGTAAAACACAACCGCATTCATTTTCAGATAATATATGAATTTAATGAATAACTCGACTCTGTTAGCAGTTTAGCGCCTGGACATCATCCTGTATTCTATCCAAAGCGAGCTTGGTAAGTCTCCTGTGCAAAAGCTGCAGGCCTATACAGCGCAAGAAGGCTACAGAAAATGAGGCATTATTCCGAACTCTATTCAGCAGCAATACTCGACTTTCGCCACCGCATTTCGCTAAGCTTAGCAACTCGATCAAGTGCAGCTGATAAGCAATTTTTGTTCGGAAAATCCGAGCAAATGAAGTTGCACTGAATATCACCGGTATTTCACTGGTTGACTTAAGCCTTATAGTCCTCCATATCGTATTTCATTCCATCTTTCATAGGGACACGAACGTTATTTGTTTAGGATTATTTGAGCCCAGAATGGGTTAGCAGCTGCGCGGGGCAGAAGGAGCTCAACTAAGATTTGGGCAGCTACGTAGCCTGTGGTAAGGGCCTGCTTTATTTTTCGGTTATTTCCGTTGAGTGTCGTCCCTGTATACCTTTACGTTCCACGTTTGATAAAAACGTGCAGAGAGATTAGATAGCGAAAGGGGACTTTTACTGATAATGGATTATTTGGCCCTGACAAACTAAGTAATAATTTTAGTAAAAGTATTATTTGATTATTTGACAAAAGGCCAGATTAAAATCGCAGACCGTCAGGTTTATTTCATAAGAAATCAAACATCAACAAATTAAATACGACTTGTATCAACCAGAATTTTAGAGCTTCACACACATTACAGAAATGAAAGCGGAAAAAAAAAGTTTATTTTTTTAACTTCGAAGGTTAAAAAAGGAGAGAAAATCTGGAACCGCACTAATCTGAATTTGCGTTTGAAAGGAAGTTTCCCTCGAATATGGATATTTCCCCCAGAGATGAGGACTCCTTCCATCCCGGTTCCCAACCCAATCTAGGTGTATCATGCATAAGGAAATATTTTCCCCATAAAATTCATCTTGAGAATTGAAACCCACCTTTAGGTAGCTCGAGGCTGGAGAGGCGTCTCTCAAACCATGAGCTTTCAATCGTATGATTTAATAAAATTATTCTTTACAGAAAACCAAAAAAAAAAAGCTACGCATAAATAAATTCGAAAAAAAGGTGAATTATAAATGTAAATGTAGTGATTGAAACGCCTGGAAATGGAGATGATACGAATTTCCTACGTTTGGAAAAGGTCTTTGTCTGTTTATTGAACGATGCATTATTATTCATGCAGTTACATGTTTGTGGTTGATTATGAATATTGAACGTTGTCTAGCAACGTTTAAATTGTATTTTCGCATCTTAGTCTTTGCCTGCTTCTAACTATTTTATATATATATATATATTATGATATATATATATATATAATATATATATATATATATATATATATATATATATATATATATATATAATATATAAAGCGAATACCACAGGAAAATGATACGTCAGAAATCCAAGCGCTTTCGTCTTTACTATGACATTGTCAAGGAGCGAATGAAATACAATGGGAGAGAAAGGTCTCAGGTACACAACAAGATCAAGAATACCAGATGGTTAATTGTCAAAAGGGTAAAAATTAAAAGAGATAATCCAGGATTATCGGATGTCGCACGGTCACAAACCTAAACAGATTTGACCCTAACCGAAATTACAAAGTATCTTTACAGTCCAAAACATGTAAAAACTGAATATATTAATTTTGTTGCTTTATATTTTATCGACAACTTTTTTCATTATGAAAGCATCAAGTTTAAATAAACAAGACTTAAATTTAGAACCTTTCCATTATTTGACTTGATGGAACAAAATTCATTGATATTCCTTCTAACTGTGTCATTACAAGGAATTAAGGCTCTTGCTTGACTCCAGTTAATAGGATGGTCTAAATCTTTCATATGTACGAAAATGCATTCGATATTTGCCCAGTTCGCGAAAAATAGTGATGCAGTTTGAGACGTTGTGAAAGACATTTACCGGTCTGTCCGTAATAGGACTTTATCACACTTTTGCAAGGAATCTCATATATGCAGCCTGGAAGATCTTTAGGAGAATTTTTTATTACTAAACTGTTGACATTAATATTACTGAAAACATCATTTATGTTAAAAAGCTTTAAAGTTCTAGGAATATCTAAAAACCTTTCATCATAGGGTAATTTTAAAATTTATGCTTACTAAATTCAAGTTTGTCATTAGTTAAATAAAATGTTTTTCTAGCTTTTTTCCATGCCAGATCTATATAAGATATATATATATATATATATATATATATATATATATATATATATATATATATATATATATACAGATATATATGTAAATATGTATGTATGTATGTATATATATACACACTG
This sequence comes from Macrobrachium nipponense, assembly GCF_015104395.2. NCBI lineage: Eukaryota > Metazoa > Arthropoda > Malacostraca > Decapoda > Palaemonidae > Macrobrachium > Macrobrachium nipponense. Next base: position 89,725,268 of record NC_087207.1, read on the forward strand.
ATATTCAGAACTTGAATTATTCAAAACTACACAATCTCATTATTAACTGCCCCTGCACCTACCCTTGTAGGTATACTTACATGAAACTTTCACACATAAATGAATTTCAAATCAAGCTGACATCACACCTACAAAAGACATCGTTGGAAAGTACGCGCCAGTTCGCGTGCGTGTTTTGCTATGTGTGAGAGAGAAAAAGGAGAAATCATAAAATCGATGCCTAAGGTCAAGCCATAGACATGAAATTCTTCTTCGTGGCTCGGTTTTTGATGACCAGTTGAAATCACAAGTGAAAAGAGGACGAATCCTGTGTCATAAAATGTATGATGGCAAACCGTTACAAGAAAAATGCAATATTTCCCTTCCGATATTGCATTGCCACCTCCTTCCAGACGGAACTGAGTTTAACAATTTATTTGAAGAGAAAGGTTTCGAAAAATATTTTTAAAACATCCCACACGGTTTTATGAGTAGATTCTCGGGCGGTGTGTTCTCCCCTAGAGCAATGAGAATACCTCATAAAGGAATTGTCCTTGACAAGCATTTCACTTTGTATATAAATTTGACGTAAAAAAACTGTTCAATTTCAAAATCTGGAACTGAAATAGACGGCGTTGTAAAATGTACTGGGATCAGTTGCTTATCTCCGATCTCTGGCTGATCTCTTACTTGGTAGAAATTCGCCGTTTACGATTTTAACTATGCTACGCTGATTTTATATCTGTTTATTTTGTTGAGTCAACAATTAAGGGAATAAAAGGGAATAAAAGCGCTGTATAATTCAAGGCTGATATGCGTACTGTGTCCTCTCTGTCTGTTTTTTCTAATTAAGAAAATAGAATATAGAGATGACAATTGTGAAAATTATCCCCTGCTTCCTCAGTAGTTTCTAAGACCTGAGGGGGGGGGGGGGGGTGGCAGAAAGAGTGCAGAGGGACAGACAAATAGCCATCTCAATAGTGGTACAGAAAACTAAAAATAACGTTAATGAAGTGTCCGAACGAGTGGTGGTTGTGCGATGGTTTCAGAAGAGACGGAATATGAAGGCCCTCCAGTGTCTAATCGTGATTTGATAATATTAAGTATTTTGAAGGCGAATTGGTCGCTCATGTTTGTAACTGGTCTCAGTAAATCTCTTTGTTGCGACTTCAGTTGACCTCATTGCACATGATTCCACTACATAGGTCAGCTTGGGAACATTAGTTTAAGGTACATCAAGACAACCTCCTCTGCGATCCAGGTCAAACCAGGCACCTTTAAGCAGACATTCGGGTGCATCTTCCATCAAGAAAGAGAGAGAGAGATGAGGATGTGAGGAGATGAGATGAGGACGAGAGAGAGAGAGAGAGAGAGAGAGAAGTTGAATCCCATCACCGATTCAGTATTCAGTCAAGAGACATGAATTGAAATATTACTCAGCAGCACAGGATTCCCATCCATGAAATATAATGTTACTCTAATACTGAAAACGTCAACAAACAAGAATTTGTCCATTTTCCTAACGAACTGGTCTACCTTTTAGTTTTCTGTATAAGAAAACTATTGAGATGGCTTTGTCCGTCCGTCCGAACTTTTTTTTTTTCTGTCCACACTTTTTCTGTCCGTCCTCGCATCTTAAAAATGACTGAGGCTAGAGAGCTGCAAATCGGTATGTTGATCATCCACCCTCCAATCACTAAATATAAGAAATTGCAGCCCTTTAACACGGGTAGTTTTGATTTTATTATAGAATTAATTTATTCATAATAGTGCTGCTGGCAACTATATAGGGCAGGCCACCACCGGCTCATACAGATCTATCTTCGGTGGCTTTGCCTATACGCTGTATAGAAAATTCGGTTTCACCGAAGAAACCGGCTCATTCTTTATATATATATATATATATATATATATATATATAATATATATATATATATATATATATATATATATGTATATAGTATATATATATATATATATATATATATATATATATATATATATATATATATATATATATATATATTGAAAGTACGTAGAATATAAAAGAATTATCCAACTCGTCCTCTTTTTAAGACGAAATACCTTTGGTCTTAACCAAATCACCGTCGTCAATTTAGGTGAAGTATCTATCTTATCTTTGTAAACAACAATTCCACCCCAGTGCTTTAAATGCTCCAGTACAATATCGGCCTGGAGGGAACCAGGAACTGGAATATTCACGATTCCATAATTCCGGAACGTACCGCAGCAGCGGTAGTGGGAGACCACTTTCTAATTTCACCGGAGATTTAATAGTAATTTTAGAATGACACCCACATTAGCGTGCTTGCAATAACTACAAGGAATAGCACACTTTGCTGTTCTAACTATTCATAAAAAAATTCCCTCGTCTGGTTGAAGATGGAGCTATGAAGACTTACTACGGTTCTCATGAGTTAAGGTGGGACCTTTTTGTCACATGAATGGGGCAAATTTGTGGCTGTTTCTTCCTCCTGCCTAACTGACAGTAAGACTATGTATCATTGCGTCAAAAATAAACCTATTAGTTCAGCATAATCTCAGATATTCACTTCTTTTGTCACTTTAGTCTAATTAACAACAACAACAACAACAACAACAATAATAATAATAATAATAATAATAATAATAATAATAATAATAATAATAATAATAATAATACGAAAAATGAGACCATAAACCACATAGCAAGCGATGATTCAGTAGCAAAAGCCCTCCATTGGAGCCTGTGCAAGAAACATCAGCTACCTTGCAGTAATAAGTGGTACGAGCCCCAACCCGAAGGAGTGATAGAAAACGATCACGCAAAGATCCTCTGGGACTATGGTATCAGAACAGATAGAGTGATACGTGAAAACAGACCAGACGTGACGTTGATTGACAAAATTAAGAAGAAAGTCTCACTCATCGATGTTGCAATACCATGGGACACCAGAGTTGAAGAGAAAGAGAGGGAAAAAATGGATAAGTATCAAGACCTGAAAATATAAATAAGAAGGATATGGGATATGCCAGTGGAAATTGTACCATAATTATAGGAGCACTAGGCACGATCCAAGATCCCTGAAAAAGAATCTGGAAAAACTAGAGGTCTGAAGTAGCTCCAGGACTCATGCAGAAGAGTGTGATCCTAGAAACGGCGCACATAGTAAGAAGAGTGATGGACTCCTAAGGAGGCAGGATGCAACCCGGAACCCCACACTATAAATGCCACCCAGTCGAATTGGAGGACTGTGATAAAGCCAAAAAAAAAAAAATAAATAATAAATAAATAAAAATAATAAATAATAATAATAATAATAATAATAATAATAATAATAATAATAATAATAATATAGAATATTACAATGGCTTTCTGCAACCAGCTTATGACCTCATGTTAAAACGGATAGAAAAATCACATGCACGCACATATATGTATATATATATATATATATATATATATATATATATATTATATATATATATATATATATATATATATATATATATGTATGTGTGTGTGAGTGTGCGCTCGAACTTGTGGTGTGCTTTTGTGTATTTGTGTGAGAGCGAGTACTTTGACCCAGCCACACTTATGCAAATTTCCAACAGCATATGTCAGCCATCTCGAAGATGCCCCAGGACACCAAGAAAGAAAACGGCCATAATTTATTCTCAGTCTTCCTTTTTTCTATGTACTTCTAACTTTGTTGACAACAGATCACAAGATTAAATGCTGATACTCGCCTCCTCGCCCAGTGACGAGATGCTTGCATCTGAGAGAAGACCTTCAAGGAAGGTGATGCTGCTGCTGTCGTTGTTTCTTTATGGATTTTCGATAGCCGGCAGCCATCCAAAGAAGGAAGGGACATACTTTTGCGGCGGTTTCGAGGGCCGGGATATTCAGATCTAAAAGCCACCCCGGGGGCCAGTATAAATCTAAAAGCGCCCCGAGGGGACTGAGAAACCTTCCTAAAATGTCAGTGGGTGGCCCCTGACCGCCTGTGGTCGTATTTCCCCTTAACATTTGAGAGGGGGAACTTTGCAGTGATATGCCGTTTGGAGAGGCGGTTCTTCTTCTCCAGGTTCCAAGCGACATTTACCGTCTTATACTTAAAGTGAGTCTTAGGTGTTTCGTTCGATGTAGCCCGCATTCACGAACTGAAATGATGTTCCTAATGCATAAATATAAAGTAATTTTATTATTAAACGAGTATCACTGTTCATCTTTAATCCTTTGTGGGGTGCAATTTTGAATTTACCTTTTGTGACACAATCATTTCACCCCCCTCAGAGTTTTCATCTTTTGTCTTGTTCATTGTAAGTGCGTGGTTCACATACTTCATCCATCATCAAAAACTCTCACAAACAGACACAGTATGCATATATATATAATAATATATATATATATTATATATATATATATATATATATATAATATATATATATATATATATATATATATTATATATATATTGCTACTTTCAAAATGCATATATCTCTTCTGTGACTGTATGAAAAATTATGTAGAATTGTGCAACATTTTTTCAAATTCCTAGATAGCTTAGAGATAGGATGTTTTAAATGTGTGTTCAGATTTCGCATAACATAATGTAAAAGAATAATATATATATATAACGTAGAATGTAAAAAGAGAGAGATTCTCTTTGTCCATTCGAAACTACGATTGTTTCCCCATTATGTCAGCACTGTGAGATTAGAGGAACTGCGAGATCCGTTTGCTTTCCTAATCTGTCAACACGTTTGATAAGCAAGCTCGAATCTTCAATGTGTTTTGGGAATCTGTCATCAAGTGAGATAAGGGCTTCTGCTTCGATCGATCGAGTAGAGTACATGTCTCTTTTTTAACAGACTGGATTCATACGTGTATGTCTTTGCCGAGTCCCACGTGCAGTTTACACATTTTATGAGTAAAGTTGCGTAAGATTTCGAAGCTTCTGGAAGCATTATTGTCTCAAAACGTTTTGTCATCTCCCCTGTCCAGTTTCCGCAAAGGAAGAGAATTCATTATATCTTAGAACTGCGAGGCGTTCAGATCTCTCTCTCTCTCTCTCTCTCTCTCTCTCTCTCTCTCTCCTCTCTCTATCTCTCTCTCTCACATCCTTGAGATTATATTAACGTAATGTAACTTGGTCACTCGTAACTTGAGAATTTCATATTTGATATTTCTTAGAGTTTATTTAGTGTTATTTAGTGTTTTTTTGTGAAATCTGAACAATCGTTGTTGTAACGGCGCCTGGTTGTTGTGAGTGTGTAAAACAAGCCTGCAGCAAAGAAAGAAGTTGGTATACCAAAAAGGTAAAGTGTGTTACATTTTTATTAGTTGCAACTAATATCTAATGGTTATGATGGTTTGGTAAGAAATTAATAGCTAATAACGGATAGGAACAGTGGTTAACTAATAACTGATAGGAACAGTGGTTTGGTAAAAACTGATGGTTACAATGTTTTGAGTGAAAAGATTTACACTTTTACACATTGCAAATTTTTTGTGTTTTGTGTTTGTTTCATTTTATGCATTTTTTTCATTTTCTTATTGAAGTGTGCCTTTTTATTTTGATACTGTCCATATTTTTCTGCATTTTCATATACATTCACAATTTAATGGACTTTGCACATTTAATTAAATTTAACACTTGTGAATTAATTTGCATTTACTTAGAATTCTTTTCAAGTTTTATTATTGTTTAGCACTTGTGAATTAATTTCAAATTTTCAATTATTGCCTAACACTTTTGAATTTCAATTGAATTAATTTTCTAGAATTTTGTGATAATTAATTATTTAATTTTACTTAATTTAATTCAAGAATTAATTAAACTTTACTTTGTTTTCCAGTAACAGTAATTTTCCCTGATATTGTGAATTTCACTTATAAACTTTGAGTTTAATAATAAATTTTTGTATTTAAAATTTTTAGAAGTATTTCATTTCTAACCAGTATATTTGCATTTGATTATATTGATGATAGGTAGAAACATAGAGTGGTAATTGATCGGCTTTCCTTCAATTTACTTGAAGTGACTTAGACCAGGGAAGTACTTAGACTTCTGAAATCAGGGAAATACTTAGACTTTTAAAGTTGTTGAATGAGTGATGCCCTTTGATTAATTTAATTACTTACAAGATTACCTCACACTTGTTTTGATGAAATTAGTCTGATTTTCTTTAATACTGGTAAGTTGTTAAGGGATCACTGTTGCCTTTAGAGTATTCAGTCGTTTAATACCTGTGATGAGGGTTCAGGTGTCTGGCTTTTGTGAGGTAACAATTGATGAATGGTAACCAGATACTTGGCACTTCGTAACTATATATATATATATATATATATATATCTATATATATATATATATATAATATATATATATATATATATATATATATATTATATATATAACATATAAGCAAATACCACAGGATAATGACAGTACCAAACGTTTCCACCTGTTTATTCAGGACGATTCCTGAATAAACAGAAGAAACTGCTTGGTACTGGCCTTCTGCCAGTCATTTTCCTGTGGTATTTCGTTGTATAATAAAGTCACGTGCATCTCCTTTGATTTTTAAGCATATATAAACATATATATATATATATATATATATATATATATATATATATATATATATATATATATATATATATATATATATATATATATATATATATATATATATATATATATATATATATATATATATATATATATATATATCCACATAACCTTACAACACTTGATAATCGAATTGATATTGAGTCGCTGAAAATGTTTGTATTCTTTTAAACAAAAGTAATTGAATTTGCTATAGCCAAATGGAGCTTAATTTCAATTCCCACGACCTTCATTTAATGTGACAATGATGTCACGTGACATTACGTACACTTCCATAGATATGTTCCATCCGCATTTGGTTCTCTTAGTTTCCATGGGATTAGATTGAAAGGAGCTTTAGATATTTTGAAGTAACCATGAATTTGGGTTGAGGTCAGTCGAATATTCTTAGCAGACTGCGGCAGGAGAGACCTTGACCCGAGGAAATGATTCGTGAACAAATGAGACTGAATCAAGCTCTGCTGATATTCTTTTTACTCTTAATGTCCGGTATAAATCTCCTTTGAGTTTCCTGGTGGCTATAGAGTCTCGCTCGAATGGGATTTGCGCAGGAAATTAGAACATTGCTCACAGAGTCATTCGAAATACTGCTTCGGGAATCTTCCAGAGCAACAATTTGCTGTAAAATATAGCAAGGCATTTTTTCCAAAGGATCTCCTAGCTGTTAATGAATAAAAATGCATATGGTTTCTTTCTTAATATATCTAGTAAAATTGTTTTACTTTCTTCATAGCTTTTTATTGTGTATCTATATGAGGATGTAATTTTAAAATTTCTTCTTTCATATATGTATATATTATATAATGGGCCAGTAATATATATATATATATATATATATATATATATATATATATATATATGTATATATATATATATACTATATATATATATATATATATATATATATATATATATATATATATAATAAGAGTTCAAAGCACAAAATAATTACATTTTGCAAGTTCTTTCTCTCTCTCTCTCAGATGGTATAGCTAAATTAGATTTGGAAAGCTCTGCCTCTCTCAGTCCCATGCAATACAAGAGGAAGGTAACCTTGTTTAAGTTTCATACCCCGGAGGACCTACCGAACGGAATTGTGTGGAACTCGGCAACGTTTCTCAGTGGATAGAACAATTTCCTTAAAAACCTGAATTTTGAACACCTTCAAAACTAGCCTGTTCCAAAAGTGAATAATTTTATCAGTCTTAGCTCTCTAGGTATCCAAATTTGATACAAAATAGCAATTACATTCATCTCAGGAAGGATATAGAGTGTCTCATTTTTAACGTCTAATTCTTACATTCTGAGTGTAATTCTCAAGATGATAAACATAGAAGAAAGGAATTTTTTAAAGCTTCTTTCTTAGTAATTCTACATCATATTCGAAAGGAAATAACAGATCAGAGATCATTCAGACCAATCCGGTTTTCAACGAGACCTGACATTCCGTTTGCTGGAGTTCCGCAGGATAGTAACGTGGCAACGATGTTCTTGAAAAAAGAAACCCACAAAATTACTTAGTATAACCTGTTTACTTCTAAGCATTTACATATTTTACTCAACACTCGAGTACTTTCAGGCCCTATCTGTAGCCCTTTGTCAAGAGATAGGGCCTGAAAGTACTCGAGTGTTGAGTAAAATGATATGTAAATACTTACAAGAAAACAAGTTATGCTCAGTAATTTTATGGGTTTCTTTTTCCATCTTCAGAAGTAAACTGAAATAAGTTTTAATTTGGTCCAACGATGTTATTTTCAAAGGTTACTGGTGACATAATTGTCGGCCCAGAAAACGAAGGCTTTACATGAAGAAGGTGAAACGATAACCTTACAGTTATTCAATCCTCAGTTTTGTTGGGTGAAGGTTATGCTGTCCCTCACAGACCTAACTTATAGTGCTCGCAATTAATCGGTATACATAAAATGTCATAGTGCATTTTATTACAAGTTTTTATTCACTTAAGTTTCGAGTAAAAACCATTTAATGTTGCCAAATACTGAGACATTATTCGGGTTTGCCCTTTACCTCTCTTTCCCCATAAAAAGAGAGAGAGAGAGAGAGAGAGAGAGAGAGAGAGAGAGAGAGAGAGAGAGAGAATTATATATATATATATATATATATATATATATATATATATATATATATATATATAATATTTTTTATATTTGTAGATCGCCTCGTCTTCCCAGTGTCAGTCATTTTTACTTATTTGCTAGAAGAGCAGCCATTTTACCCCATCCTTTAACGATCTGGGGGATTGGCATGTCCAGTCTTGGTGAAAACTAATCCTTAACGACTAGACCTAGTGTATAGGGTAAGAAGGACAGGTTGAAGGGGTTATATAGGCTTTGTGGTGGTCTTTATGTACTCCTAGCTTTAGACTTCTTTTCCCACAAATCTACTGGCTGTGTTTTTGCATCTTTCCAGACAATGCCATAGGCCGTGTGTGATCCCAGGCCGCTTGAAAATGCCCTGATGCGCCCTCAGTCTACGACAGCTATTCCGACAGAAGTGCTCGCCTCTCACTGACTTGAAGTCAGCCCTTTGTTTCGTCGTCGCTGGTTGGAGCCCTCCCCAGACATCAAGATACATGTGCATGCCACTATAGACTAAAGATACGTCCCGAAATTGCAAAATCCAACCAGCCCTATTCCTCCAAGACGAATCTTGCTATTTCCATTTTCAAATTTCCCTTTTATAACTCCTCTACTGAATGCCCTTTGTCCATCATCGCAGCACATGCTAATCCTGTGACCTGTCCAAGATTAAGTCTTCATTGAACATTTCATTTAAGCACTAGAGTTCCTCCCCTTATGTATGATTAAAGATAAGCACCCTCCATGGTGCATTTAGCTGAAATATTGAGCAAGAAGTCTTTATTTTATGTTGTGTTTAATCTAGGAATTCATTTCCAGATTGACCCTGTCGAGTCCGTGCTTTCCCTCCTCGCAAGTGCTTCCTTACCGCTAGATATTATCGATTTGGAAACCGACATTGCAGTAGTATTTGATTTTGGCCATATTTTTCATATTGGGAATAACAAGTGTTCCAGACAGTGCCCGGTCTCTCCCACGTGGCTATATGCATTGCCTTTATCTCAGGCAATGCAATGTTGCTTGTAAATAAATGTAAATTAAAGTAATCAGCTGAGTTTTCAAAGGAGACCTTGACCCTTCCTTTTACAGTTATTTAAGGTTAGTCATAAGCGCTCCATTTTCCCATATTTCCTCTTTTTTCGTCCTTTACGTTTTGGGCATAAGGCTACCCATATGTAAATATTCATATATAATATATATATATATATATATATATATATATATAATATTTTATATATCTTTGAGTACAAGTATTTTTCACGTTTATATACATACAATTATATATATATATATAATATATATATATTATATATATATATATTATATATATATATATATATATGTATGTGTATGTTTTAGGCTTTTGTTTTTTTAGCAACAACAACATTTGTTACCTTCGTGTTCTTGAAAAAAAAAAGTTTTTTCTTTCTTTCTTTTTTGCTGGGAAGGGAAGCTTGTAGGAGCACGCTTAACTTTTCCGATGTTTGTAGTATTTTTTAATACTGACGTATACTTATGGGGCGCTATTATTATTTTCATTTTCTCGTTTATTTATCTTGCATGTGATTCATGATTAATTCTCACAAATATGTGGATAACTACACTGTAGAAATCTTTTAATTAATAATTTTGAAGACTTAGAAGAAACACAACAGATTGACAGAAAACTAAAACTCACGCACCGTATCAATCATTTAAATCTAGCATGCAAAAAATGTTAACAGTGACTACCAACGCAAACTTCGTAATACCTTTATTCACGAAACTGATGACTGTGCACCCTAGCCTCATCTCCTAGAAAAAAAACGACCCCAGTTACCAACTCAGGAGGAGAAAGAAATGGCCCACCAGAGGCAACAAAACAGTTTAGATCTGAAAGGAAGCCAACATCCAATATTGGATCTCTTCTCAAAATACGAACTATTTCCTTCCCTGTGCTCACAGTTATATATGTGAGTTGTGGAAGACTGATTCCTTCCCTCACACTCATTTAGTCTTTTCATTTTTGTGAAACTATGGGGATTTTCTCCACCTCTGTACGATGAAAGTGTTCATTCCTCGTATGGCTTCCCCCTTTCCGATGGAATCGAAACCGAAAACGTTAAATCTACTTTAACAATCATAAGTTGAGTAAAGAAAGCTTAAGTCGTTTGCTATACTTCACAACACCTTTATTGGCCCCTTTTTAAATGAATGGATTTATACCATTTGTCTCTTTCTTTGGGTTTACTATAACGACTCTGAGATCAGATCACCTAAACCTCTTCGCTGGTTCAAGATATCAGTCCCAAAACGTTACAGTATATACAGTATACATGAAGATTAAACAACGAATGGCCAACTTAAAAATAAAAAAAATCATCCATTTTTTCATATTCTCTCTGAAATGATTCATTCAACCTTCTAGTGTGGTACCTGATTAAATTTGAATGAAACACAAAATGGATCGATCATCCGCAGCTTGTTTCGAATGACTTTGTCTAAAAACATTCAATTTCGTAAAAGTTTTGATACAAATACCATGACACTTAAAACCATTGATTACTGATAATTGAGACGTTTCTTTTACGCACTTATAATTTTCTCTAGATGTCTTAAGTTTCTGTACAGAGAGGAATGTTATGTAAATCGACAAAAAACAGAGGCAATCAGAGAAGTACATGACTTTTAAACCCTCAACGTACTGCCTAATACACAAAATGTAGGATGTGGTGGCTTGCTGGAATTTAAATGGTTAGAATGAAAGAGTGCAGAATTACAAAGCTGCTATTTACAAATTAAGACACGATCAACAGCCCCTATACAAGTAATATTTACAGAGTTCAGGAAATACACAGTTCAGGAAATACAGCGTTCTGGAAATACAGAATTCAAGATATACACTGAACCGGTATAAGAGAAATGTAAGATTGATGTTCTAGGAATAAAAGAAAGCAATAAGGTTTCTTAAAGAAAGAAGTGACAATGTCAATGCAAATTCTGGAAGTGTAAAGTCTAAATATGTTAGATAAACAATTAAATCAATGTAAGGCTTTCTTATTAAAGAGAGAAGAGAGAGAGAGAGAGAGAGGAGAGAGAGAGAGACGAGAGAAGAGGAGAGAGGAGAGAGAGAGAGAACAAAATCCGCGTCAGTCTATCGTTCTGGCAGACGGAGGAAGCAAATACTTTCCTCGTAAGTAATTAAACTTCTTGTGAATTGACCTCTCCTGGTCTGTCAGAGAAAGTCAAACAAACGCGATAGTTTTTCCAGAGGATACAATCATGATGGATGAAGAGTATCTTTCCCTCCCCTCCCAACAAACCACCCCTACACCAGCCCCAACTCTCTCTCTCTCTCTCTCTCTCTCTCTCTCTCTCTCTCTCCATGGAACGACACTAAAAATAATATTAATAATAATAAAAAGGCTTACTTCGTTTTAGTTTTCTGAAAAGAAAGTTAGTGTGCCGGCTTTGTCTGTCCGTCAGCACTTTTTTTCTGTCAGCCCTTTTTTTCTGTCAGCACTTTTTTTCTGTCCGCACTTTTTCTGTTTGCATTTTTTTGTCCACACTTTTTGAGCCCGCCCACAGAATCTCAAAATCTACTGAGACTAGAGGGCTGCAAATTGGCATGTCGAAACCCACCCTCCAATCATTAAACATACCAAACTACAGCCCTCTACCCTAAGTAGTTTTGATTTTATTTATAGTTAAAGCTGGCCACGATCTTGCTTCTGGCATCGATAAAGGATAGGCGACCACCGGGCCGTGGTTTAAAGTTTCATGGGCCACGGCTCATTAAGCACTATACCGAGACCACCGAAAGATAGATCTATTTCCGGTGGCCTTGATTATACGCTGTACAGCTACGATGAATCTTTCCGTCTTTGCAACTTTTTCAGTAAATACTGGATTAATTAATCTAATGTTTATTGATAGACGCAAGATTTAATCCATCCAGACGCACCAGTCTCAGCTATTTAGAGATTTTTCTTTCCTTCATAAGGGCCGCTTTTACGTTAAGCCAAAAGAAACCCGATTATAAGATCAAGATAAAATCAAGAGTACTTGAGAACACAGAAGTACTCATTCAATCACAGCGTCTACGCTTTCCACGTCGTTCATCAAAGTCTGAGCCCCGTTAGCTATTCACTTGTTTAAGAACCAGCACTTTTTCCTAGCATGAATTAATCGCTTTTCTTTCACTAGGGTCTTTTTCTCCCGTTCCTATTTGGCAATTTGACTGCCCATTTACGTGACTATTTTCTTTCCTTCTAAACCTCTGATTTCTCGGAAACTCCATTTTTTTAAAGTTGAATTTCCTTTCTTAGTTAAATGGCGATCTTGGCTAATGCTTATTTTCTTTCTTATAAGCAGTAAATGTTCCCCGCTGTCGAGCTTCCCATTTCCGTAGGTCTTTTATTCCTCACAATGTTACGGCTTTTATACACATTACTTGGCCAAGTAAGTAAAAAAAAGGTAAATAATAAAAGCTATGGGAAGTAAAAAAGAATATGGTAAATAAAAAGAAAACAAAAAATATGGGATATGAAAAAACATAATAAATAAAAAAAATATGAAGGTTTCAAAGCATGGTATGTACCGAAGCTGAGCTCGGAAACTGCTCGTGCAGACAGACACGCTGAGCCCACGTGTCGCGTCTCTGTCTAAGAGACCCTACACTCTGGAACTGTCTCCCCGAGGAAGAGGAGCAATGACAACCTCAACAGTTCAACCGAAGCTGCAATACACAATTACCATTAAATTATTACCATTAAATAATTCACTAAGTTTACTTACATTTTTATATATCTATTTATCTATTTATTAATTTATGTATTTTATAATGACTTATCTCTTCTCTCACTATGTTCTAATATCGTCCGTAACTTCCTTTCGAGTAGGCATCATATTCTTTGGAAGCTTGGAATTTCCAGTCAGTGGCTCTTGTAGGCTTGTACCATACGAGTAGGGAATAATAATAATAATAATAAAATAATAATAATAATAATAATAATAATAATAATAATAAGTTATATATTTTGCTTTCATCCTGTGTGATATTTGAATATCTACATTACTCTTTTCAATGAAATTCCTTTTATAGCACTTCTAAAGAAAGAAAGAAAGAAAAAAGTCATACCAACGACTACAGTGCCAACATTCACGTTCCTCTAAGCTTCCTCACGACTCCACAGCCTCCCTGGAAGTGCAAGAACGGAGGCCAACCACCCCCCTCCCTCCCACCCCCACCCACCCCCGCTACCCTTCACTAGCTCTATGCCTCTGAAAATTCCAGTCTTGCAAGCACTGCCTTTTTCGATCCTTATTTTCATTAATTTCCCTCCACTCATCTTTTTTCTTCTAATTTGTACAGCATCCGACAGCATTCAAAATCCAAAGACTCAATAACTGTATTTACCAGTATGAGTATCACT
>NC_087207.1:89739891-89747391 GCF_015104395.2 Macrobrachium nipponense
ACTCATTTAATTGAAACGTCCATCAGTGCCCCTATCAGAGAACATAAAACACTAAATTTTCTCCGGAATTTTCACCTCATCCACATACTCGGACTTCTTTATTTCTGACAGCCAAGAAGACGTTAAAGCACCTTTTACTAAATAGCAGCAATTTCACCCCGTCACGAAACTTTACTGGGGGATTAGGACCCCCTTGGTGTCGATGATTGCTGTTTGCTTGTACAATGAAAGATAAATCGTGTCTTTGAAATTGAGTAGAGAATGAAGTGATCAATATAATTTCGTGGTTATTTTTTCTGCCATTTAACCTCGTCGATGTTCGTCTTCGGTGTGATTATCTTTTTAATCTTCATTTCGTGTATCTAATTAGGTAAGATTAAAAAGCGAAGCAATATACGACAAGATGAAATTTTGGAGCCGCAAAAAACAGGATAAAAGTACTGTTTTCTGTAACTTATTTTATAATGGATTATAACTGAGTTCATGTTAGCTTTCATTCCTTTATTCCTTCTCTTTCACCCACTGCACCTTTACCATTAACTTACAATTATGTTATTTCATTTATTTTCTTATTTATTTTTAATGTTTTGACTAATCTATATCACAAAGCAAATTTTAAAGGTCGTGTCAAAATAAAGGTTTAGTAGCGTTCTCTCTCTCTCTCTCTCTCTCTCTCTCTCTCTCTCTCTCTCTCTCTCTCTCTCTCTCTCTTCGACCGTCTGATTGATCAGTAGATATTTGCATCGCCACGGATTCTCTGTTTATATTTGAATAGTTGCTGCTTCCTCCAAGCCGCCAAGAAGTGCTCTTATAAGACAGTTTAATAGATATGGAATTTATATCAAACTTCTGCGAAAGTGAATGTTTTGAGACACAAGTCATTCGAAACGATTTGAATAACACGACGCTATTTCTACTAAGCATCCATTTGTGTTTCATTCAAACATACGACCGAGTCAGATTCCACATCAGAGGGTTGAATTGAATAAGTCTTTTCAGATAGAATATGAAAAAATGGTTTTAAAAAATGGCCTCCTAATCGAGTGGACCATTCGTCGTTTAATCTTCATGTATACTGTAGCGTTTTGGGCCGATATCTTTAAGCAATAAAGACGTTTAGGTGATCTGATCCCAGAGTCATTTTAATGAAACCAACAGAGAGACAAATGATAGTTAAGGAAAGGCTTAAATAGGTACGTGTTGTGAAGCATAGGAAACCACTTACGCTTTCTTTACTTAACATACAGTTGTGAAAGTAGATTTAACGTTTTTTCGGTTTCGATTTCTTCGGAAGGGGGGAAACCCTACGAGGAATGAACACATTCATCATCACAGAGATGGAGAAATTCCCCTCAATCCCCATCGTTTCCTAAAAATGAAAAGACTAAATGAGTGTGAGGGAAGGAATCAGTCTTCCACAAATCACATATATAACTGTGAGCACAGGGAAGGAAATAGTTCGTATCTTTAGCAGAGATCCAATATTGGATGTTGCCTTCCTTTCAGATCGAAACTGTTTTGTTGCCTTTGGTGGGTCCTTTCTTCCTCGTCATGTGTTGGTAACTGGGGTCGATTTTTTGTCTAGGAGCTAAGGCCAAGGTGCACAGTAATCAATTTTGTAAATAAAAGTATTACGAAGTCTGCGTTGGTACTCACTGTTAACATTTTTTGCATGCTAGATTTAAATGATTGATACGATGCATAATTTGTTGCGTATGAATCTCTTGTGTTTTGTCTCTCTCTTCAAATTATTTGCTAAAAGCTTTTTACAACGCATTTATCCACATATCTGTAAGATGCTTTTTTGGGAAAACAGACATATAAGAAAATATATTAAGCTATATGATTTGCATCAAACAAATCATTAAGAGTGACATCCGATTGTTTTTGCGTTGGCTATCACACTCACACACACACACACACACACACACACACCCACATCACACACACACACACACCCACACACACACACACACACACACACATATATATATATATATATATATATATATATATATATATATATATATATATATATATATTATATATATCATATATATATATATATATATATATATATATATATATATATAGTGTATGTATATATATATATATATATATATATATATATATATATATATATATATACTATATATATATATATATATATATATATATATATGTATATATATATATATATATATATATATATATATATATATATATAGGTATATCTATATATCTATATATATATATATATATATATATATATATATATATATATATATATATATATCTATATATATATACTATATATATATATATATATCTATATATATGTATACATATATATATATATGTGTGTGTGTGTGTGTGTGTGTGTGTGTGTGTGCGTGTGTGTAATGAGGATATTTCCTCATTATTCATTTGGTAAACGTGTAACTCGAGCTTCAGGCAAACACGAACAAACCCAGCGGCTCGCGACTTTCCTTTCTCTCTCTCTCTCTAGCACCGAATACCTCTCTCTCTCTCTCTCCTCTCTCTCTCTCTCTCTCTCTCTTCACCTCTTTCTCTCCACTCTAACAGGTAACCAAAATGAGAGAGTTGCATTATGAAAGATACATTTATTAACAATGAATAAATAATGAATCAATCAAGTCTTACAGACTAACTTAATTCAATTAAAACCCCAACAGTAAAATGTCCAAATAGTAATGGTCACCAAGTGCCTATTTCCCCATCGGGACTCCCTCTCGGTCCCCCATACTTCTTGTCAGAACCGTCTGTTTCAAAGACATAGAAACACCCCATAAGTACACACACAAGTTTAACAATCAGAGATTAAAGATTGGATATCCTTATAAAAATGTCAAACAGATAACAAGCCACTCTTTGGCTAAAACAGTTCAAAACTCACCTAAGCAGCCGGACTATTTCACACACACTTAATAAAAACCACTTCGGAGAGCACCACGGCATCTTGCCTTTCTTCCAAAGACGCCTCTAGCAAAATCCCCCATAGACTTGTGTATCATACATTTTAACAGGAAGAGGCACACATTGCACTTACGAACGCGCACTTCGTTAGCGCCTCACAATTACTGGCTGCAACCAGTTTCACAAAGGCACTTTGGAAAGAGTTCATGAACTGAGAACATTGACTTGTCTTTCTATGCAGTTTTATGTCACACCACCTACAAAAACCATTGATCAGCTTTCCTCGGGTCGTTGCTTCTCCACATTTCAATAGGTTGCAGCGAACATATTGGCAATATATCATTAATCAAAACCATAGGCCTACATAGCTCGGCACCTCGAAATGCTAGCTCCCCCATAGCAAAATTGTCAAACAAAATAGCTTATGTAATATAAAACACATTGGCCTGCTCAAAATAAAATATAAGTAATAACTGCACGTCTCTGGCATTATAAAATAAAGTCTGTTACACTTTTATCTCCAAATAACACTAGAATTTTCTCATTTGGGTGGGTTTCTTGAATATCCCTCTTTGTCTGCAAACTTGCTGCTCCTGTAGCAGACTGTAGGAAGACGGAATGCCTCCCTCATTGTAGAAGACTTCTCACGGCTTCTGCAGGTCCCCAAAAGACACGCTGTTGAATTCTGTAGACTCTCGTGATCACCATCGTGAAACTCTTGTAATCACCATGGACAAAACGACAGCACCACTCTCTGCACGCTGGTGGACGTCTTGCTAGCGTTGGAACGACTTTTTGGTGTGTTAGTATGTCAGTCAAGTCACTGGTCAATCTAAGAAAATTAACCCAGACATACTACTTCTATCAAAACAATGATCTCAAAGGTCAGAAATACTAACTGAACGTCTCCCAATTAACTCCCTTTAATATGACTACTAAATCACAAGTCATTATCGCAACTCTCAAAGAAAAAAAACATCAAGTTCTCCAACTCAATTCTCCAAACTCACACATCAGCACACACACAACTCAGAAATCACAGCAACTCCACTGACTTCTGCACTCACATTTTAAACTCGAATGTTCTCACAAGTAAAAAAAAAAGAAAAAATCGTAATGACCCCCCCCCCAAAAAAAATTACATACACGCACAAACCCAACAAATATTCTTTCAGCTCTGATATCTAAACAACCCACAAAATCAGCAAAAATTTCCAATGTTTAATAGCAAAAACCCCTTTACTGCTCATACAAATAATCACAATGAAAATAAATGTCAAACTCCCTTTTACGTAAATAACACCCCCGATAAATTACATCTCCCAATAAATTACATCTCCCGTCCGAAAAGAAATGCTATTTAAGCTCAATCCCCAATTATACCTCTCAAAGGAAGAAAAAAAAAATAAAGATCCACAAGTGATTTCCCCAATCACAAAATACATAATACATGTATAATATGCATAACCCCCGCGTTTTTCCCAAGAATGTCCCATGTAAAGTTACGGAATTTCTTGACATCGCAACTTTATCGACTGGACATGTCCAGAAAGCAAACTCTTACAGATGCGCTTTTGTGAAAATGCTATTGTCAACATTTCCAAATATTGCAAAAATTCTGATTGATCACCATCAGAGGAAAAGAGTCAGCACATGGCTCATCACATCGCTTGTCAGCAGAAAATCCGCCTGCGGACGTATGTCCAAACAGCAGCACAAAAATGTCAGTCAGACACACAAGTTTGGAAAACTCATGATTCTATAGAAAAGGTCTAACTGACGCATTTCACAAAATTAACTCCGGGATATGACTAATGTGTTTCAAAAATTTGTCTCGAAGACTTAACTCTTACCATGACACTGCCCAATTATATGCCTCCAAAAATAATACACTTGTGAACATAAAAAAATGCACACATCTCCATAGGACTTGTAATGCAGTAATGCCACTCGCCTTTAAATAGTCACGAAACCAAAGAGAAAGAACCACAGAAAAGGGTCACCCGCCAAAGATTAATTCCACCTCCACACATAATATGTGACACCATATTAATGATAACACCACTCCGGTTAAAAAAAAAAATATTTCCTCCATTTGGTTAATAACCACCCCCCACACCATAATCACTCTTATTTCTCCAATGGCCACGTGTTAATAAAAAAAAAACACCACTCCAGGAATAAAGAATAAACACCCTCTATTTCGGCAAATACAAAATATTTACCTCTATTTCACCAATACTCCATGTGGAATAAAACAGGCTCCAAAAATATATCTCCAAAAAGGAAAATCAAAAAATGAAATCCTATCTCCAAAAAAAATGTGCACTCAAGGCATCTAACTCACACACTCACAAATATTGCCCCATAATCTCAAATATGTGTCTCCATTTGCAACAAAGATGGCTGCAAAATAATTGAACTAAACATAGCTCTCATCACCATTGGCAAATATCAAAAATGGCCAAAAATATATTTCCAAAATAATATATCTCAAATTATAACTCCAAAATAATATATCTCAATTCTCCAGAGAAAAGCTCAATGTTATAGTCAAAAACTATAAAACTCTCTCAGTTTAGCATAACTGCTAAAAAAAAAAGGGCAAAAACAAAAAACTCGGCAAATAAAACTGTCTAGGAAATTCTAGAAAAAATCACCAATGTGCCACAATCATCCATTATAACAGAACTCCCAAATACAAAGTGTCTTAGCCAAGACTTCTCTATATGCACTACGACATAGGTCACTAGAAAAACTTAACCAAGTTTCCTATCTCTCACAAAGTTGTCACAAAATACAACAAAGGTATTGTGCAAGAAACTCACAAATTTTCTGGAACACAAATATCCAGAGAAAAAAATGTAGTGCCATTACGTATGCATTCAAAACTATGCAAGAATTCTCCCGTAAATTTCTCTGCAGCATCAAATAGCTGAAACACAAACACATTCCCGAACAATGACTCTAAGTCACGAACTGAGATATTAAAAAATATTCACGCCAACTGGAGAGAGAAAAAAAAAAAAAAAAAAAAAAAAAACTCAAATTCACCCATGATAAAAAAAAACTTGTGTCAGCGATGGCTAACTTCTTAAAAAGGAGAAAAGAAAAATCTACGGCATTGTTAACTACCTCTCGGAACTCACCAGATGTCAAGCAATTATCTGCTGAACTCAAAAAAAAAAGAAAAAACAAAAATAATGTGTTGTTAGTTCCTCCCATATTCAAAAAAGATTTCACCACCCTTGATAGCATTACAGCACCCACGTATTAGTATAAAAAAAAAATCAGTATCAGAAACATTACTATTAGCAAATCACCAAAAATTGCTATTATCAAAATCACCAGTATCAGTATAAAAAAAATATCACCAACGTTAAATGCTTTATCCATTCACCAAGGAATTCAGGAAAAAATTCAGCAAAAGTTCAGCAAGATTCAACACAATTCACCAAGATTCAGCCAGATTCATCAAGATCAGCAAAAACTCATCGCTCGTGAATGACTGAAATATTCTCCAAAAGTTCACAAAAACCCGACAAATAATTAAGACAAGACTTCTCCCATTAATTCATTGTAATAATTCTCCATGAATAATTATCTGTAATAATTATAAAATAATCTCCCTGAAATATCTCAAATCCTCTCGTAAAAAAAGTCTCCCGCAATGATAATTATACTTAAGCAATCCTCCCGTGACACATCTCAAGTATAATAATTATCAATAATAATAATAATTCTCCATAGCAACAATTCTCTTGCAAAGATGTAAGTGTGAAATTCAATTGTATACAACAGTAATGCTGAATCCTATGGTATACCACCTTTGCCACACAACACAGATACACACCATTCACGGCATCGGGCATCACCATACATCACCACTCGGCACCATTTTTAAAGCAATCCCTCCAACAAAATTAAGAAAAAATTATAATAATCTGTGTCACCCCATTTTGTGTCTTCCAAGGCATAAGGAAAACATACAACACATCCCGTGCATGTTATCTACTTTTCTCTCATTCACGGAAAGAAAAATCTCTTTTTATTTCCTTTTCTCTTCATCCAAGAGAGAGAAAAAAAATCTCTTTTCTAAAAAAAAAAAGACTCTACGGGCGATTCACTTCATCAACTAATCAATCAGCTGATATCCTGGCATCCATTGTCAAGGCCAGACTCGTCTTCCAACAGCCCAACAAAGAAAAAAAAAAAAAAGAAAGGAGGAGTTCACCCACACTGAGAAAAAAAACATTTCTCCCCCCCACTGAGCGTTGAAAAACACCCCTCAGTCCAAACGGCATGCCAGTACCCATCTCCTTGCAATCCCCTCTTAGGGAGGCCTTAGTAGACCCTCCCCATGCACTATCACCTGAGGCAGGCCATACTCCCCTTGCCAATGCCCCTTAGGTATGCAGTACCCGCCATGCAATGCCTTCCTGCGCCGGTTAGCAGAAACGGCTGAGCCCGTAAAATTGTGTGGCCGCTCTATCTCCAAGCTAAATATGCTATCCAAGCACAGTTCACATGCATGAAAAAACATCTTTATACACCCTTATGTTA
>NC_087207.1:89752391-89775749 GCF_015104395.2 Macrobrachium nipponense
TCCTTGGAAAATGCCTTTCTCTCTCTCTCTCTCTCTCTCTCTCTCTCTCTCTCTCTCTGGAAAGTTATAGAAACTAAAAAGTAAGATAGAAAATGCAGACCAAAAAGATTATACTATCAAAAGAAAATTAAAAACGGGACTTGAAGAAAAAACCCTAGTAAATATCAAGCAAAACCCCAAACTATTATACTCATCACGCGAAAAAGATGAATAAAAGAAGAATAGAAATAGGCCCTCTACAAGAATTGAAGGAGATTAACGAATGAAAAAAAGGAAATTTGCAACATATTGGCAGAACGATATAAGAGAGAATTCACTAGAAATAGATAATGAAGATAATGATGTAGAATTAAGGGAAGAAATATGAATATTTAGCTGACATAGATATTAATGAAGCTGATATTGTGCAGGCTATTAATGAAATTAAAAATGGAGCTGCACAGGGCCTGATGGTGTTTCCTGCTATTTTGTTAAAGAAAGTAGTTCATTCTATCGCAAAGCCACTTGCAATATTTAATAAGACAAAGTGTAGATACAGGCATGATTTTATGATGACAACAAATTAGCATATAGTACTCCTACATTCAAAAGTGGATCAAAGACTAGAGGCAAGTAATTATAGGGCCTGGGTGAAGTCTAACATCACATATTATGAAAGTTATGAAAAGTTAATGAATAAAAATATTATGAAACATTTAATAAAAATAATCTGTTTAATATAGGACAACATGGTTTCGTACCCGAAAAAGAAAAAGTACAAACCCAAACAACTGTTAGTCCACCGTGAGAACATATACAAAAATATGAAAACGCGGAAATGAAACAGATGTGGTTTATCTAGACTTTGCAAAAGCTTTTGACAAGGTAGACCATAATATATTAGCGAAGAAAATGAGAAACATAATATAGTGGATAAAGTAGGAAGATGGTTAAAAGAATTTCCACACAACAGAAAACAGATAGTTATTGCAAACGATGAGAAATCGCATGAAGCTAAGGTAATTTCCGGTGTGCCATAAGGTACGGTGTTAGCTGCATTACTGTTTTGTTATTATGATTGCAGACTAGACAGTAATGTTAAGGACTCGGTAGTGAGTAGTTTCGTCGATGACACAAGAATAAGTAGAGAAATTACTTGTGATGAAAATAGGAACTCGCTACAAAGAGACCTTAACAAAGTATATGATTGGGCAGAGGTAAAGGATAAAAAAAAAAGGATGGTATTTAACTCTGATAATTTGAATCAATAAACTATGGAGACGGGGGGAGAAGGAAAGCTATATGCCATATAGGGGACCTAATAATGAGACAATCTCAAATAAGGAAGCAGTTAAAGACCTTAGTGTGATGATGAATAGGAACATGTTATGCAATGATCAAATAGCAATTCTATTGGCAAAATGTAAAGCAAAAATAGGAATGTTGTTACGGCACTTCAAAACAAGAAAAGCTGAACACATAATTATGCTTTATAAAACATATGTTCGTAGGTCCACTTGAATATTGCAATATGATATGGTAAACCACACTATCAAACGGATATTGCACAAATAGAGAGTGTACAAAGGTCCTTTACAGCTAGAATAGAAGTTAAGGACCTTGAATACTGGGAAAGACTACAATCATTAAAATTATATAGTCTAAAGAGGAGAAAGAACGCTACATGATAATTCAGGCATGGAAACAGATAGAAGGAATAGCCGAAAACATCATGGAGCTAAAAATATCAGAAAGAGCAAGCAGAGTAGATTAATAGTGCCCAAAACTATACCAGGAAGAATAAGGAAAGCACACAGGACATTAATCCACTACGCACCAGCATCGATAATGCAGCGTCTATTCAATGCGTTGCCAGCTCATCTGAGGAATATAACATGAGTGAGCGTAGACGTGTTTAAGATAAGCTCGACAAATATCTAAACTGCATCCCAGACCATCCAAGATTGGAAGATGCAAAATATATCGGAAGATGTTACTAGCAACTCTCTGGTAGACGTTAGGGTACCTCACACTGAGTGACCTGGGGCGACCCGAACAAGATGTAAGGTCTGTAAGGTCTCTCGGAACTGGCGAGAGTGTGAGCCACTTCCCAAATTCTCCCCGATTTCAAACATTGGAAAGCCAGATTTAAATCTCTCAGGTTCTCAGACTCTTTCTCTGTCGCTGCCACACTTGATCTCCATTTGCTGTAAAGGAGAGAAACAGTTTTTCCCACCAGTAGGAGAACGATTGTCGTTTTGCTTTGCAGGACTCACTTGCACTACGTGATTTCATTCAATGTGCTAAAGAGCTGCTGTAATCTCTGGTGTTTTAAAATTATGAAATATGTCAGTGATAGAAATGTTATTTACTCGATAAGTACTTACTCCGTTACATATATAAGATAAGAACAATGAAAATGAATAATTTTAAATAAATTAAATAAGATCAGTTTAATGAATGAATAATTAAAATAGATATAAAAATGCACCAAATAGATATAGGTAAAATAGATATAAGTAAAATAAGAATTAAACATTACTATCTGTCGTAGAGTTCAATATCCACTAATCATTGATGCCTCTTAAATGGAAATATGTTCCAACATTTTCGTGAACGAAAGATTAACATCCAATATACGATTTAACAAAGAAATCGTATCATCTCCGAAATGTTATCTCATTAACTGACTAAGAGACAAAGACCCGATTAAAACGAATTACAAATGGCATTTGAATAATTTAAATGCCAATTGCAATTTGTAATGCCAACAGTGCACAACGTGAGGTGCACTGACATCACTACCCCTCTACGGGGATCCTGAATAGATTTTCTGAAACAAAATCTGTGTATGTAAATGAAATTTGCTGATGAAATTCACAGAGTCATCTTATAACTTGACAAGGACATTGGTCAATCAAAATAAGCAAACAAGCTAACATTTCCTTCTCAGTTTAATGTACATTTTCCTCTTTGACCTCTCTTCCAAGGTTGTTCGCTTTCAGGTCAAGGTTAGTATGAGGCTATTTGCTTGTCCATATACCATTTAGCCATTACTTGGGCAATTATGTTTTCCCTCCCTGCCCGTCTCCTATGGCTGTTATTTGAAACTGTAAATGGCCGTCTTATTACCAGCACAATATTTGTGCAGGTAAGTGTTCTAGAACCAGGAACATAATGCACTATGGATTACGTTGTTCAGTTCATTTTAGGATACATCTACAACCTCCTTGAGACCCAGCTGCGATACTTTCTTGGTTTTTCCTTATTTGCTCTGCCGCTGAACCTGGACGTGTCCCTGTTTTTGTGAATAGTGTCTTCGGTGTTTCCCTATTTCAAGATTTTTGCCCCTAATTTAAGAATAAGTGCTTTTGTGACCTCTCTCTCTCTCTCTCTCTCTCTCTCTCTCTCTCTCTCTCTCTCTCTCTCTCTCTCTCTCCGTATTTCCTCATAGAAGACGCAAATATTTCTCGGTGTTGCAAGAAGACCGTTTACAGATTCAAATAACAGCCATTGGAGAAGGGCACGGGTAAAACATAATGCCCAAGTAATGGCAAATGATATGAACAAGCGAATAGCCTAATCTAACCTTGACCTGAAAGAGAATACCTTGAAAGAGAGGTCAGAGAGGAAAATCTACATTAAACTGAGAAGGAAATGTTAGCTGTTTTTGCTCATCTTGATTGACCAATGTCCTTATTCAAGTTATAAGATGACTCCGTGAATTGACATCAGGAAATTTCATTATATACACAGATTTCAACAAGTCTATTCAGAATCCCAGTAGAGGGGTAGCGCTGTCAGGCACCTTACGTGGTGCACTGTTGGCATTACTTAAGGATCTTCACAGCATCCGTAAGGCCCCTAGCTGCAGCCTCTTTCATTCCATTGACTGTACCTCTAGTCATATTCCTTCTCCGCCTTACTTTCCATCCTCTCCTAACATTTGTTTCGTAGGGCAAATGTTTTGAGGTTTCCTCCTGTTCCACTTTCAAACCTTTTATTATTAATTTCCCTTTCAGTGCTGAATGATCTCCTAGGGTCCCAGAGCCTGGCCTGTGGCCTAAATTGTAGGTATGTAATTATGTATTATATTCAGGATATTTTAACAATACTTTCTAACATATTTACCCTTTTAACAAAGAGCATAGCTACACGCTCTTTTCCATCATCGGGAACACTTATCAGCGAACACAGATTTTAATTATTATTATTATTATTATTATTTTTATTATTATTATTATTATTATTATCATTATTATTATTATTATTATTATTATTATTATTATTATTATTAATTATGTATTTATTTGTTTATTTTATTTCAGCAGACAAACCTGTTCAAATGAACAAGCACACCAAAGGGGCCACTGACTTGAAATCCAAGTTTCCAAAGAATGTTAGTTTGAACCTCCCACCGCAGACCCCGCACTGCCGCAGTAACTGAACATGATACAAAGCCAGTGATTTTGTCATTCCATTTTGGGAGTTCACGAACCTCCGTGACATCTGAGACGCATGCCACGACACTAACAACCATACCAGTGAACACACGTTTAAACTTTACCCAGCGCGTAAGGCTAAATTGCATCAGTTGCATAATGCAGTTATTTTCCAGTCTTGCTCATGGGACTGGAACAAATGAAGTTGCAGTAGTTCCGAACTGGAGGACAATTCATTTACCCTGGCCCCTTATGGCCTGTGTCTCGTGTTAAGAATTTCATTAAGAGACAAAATTTTTTTTCATTTCGTTTTTTTTTTTCTAAGGAGTATAATTGACTCTGATTATTATCTCGGTCAAATACTCAGTGGTTAAATATGAAGTATTTTGTGCCCCCTATCCTTGACCTATGATTGATTGTTGTTCGTAACTTGTTGAAATAATATCGAATACTGTATGCTCCGTATATGGTAAGATCATGAGGAAAATTCCACGACACCAAGACTGTTCCAGAGGTTTTAACTACCTGGACTTACTTTTGTCTTCTGGCACTTCAACTCACGTCAAGGCTTGCAAATTGCACCTCTAAGGGCAATTAGCGCTTCGCCTGATGCAGCTGGCTGCTATATAAGCCTCATCTTCAAGGTGTGAAATTATCCGTTCTTGTTTACTGTGTAATTGAAAGGAAGGAAGGAAGGAGGCATTTCCTTCTCCAGAGGAGGATTGTGAAGACGAAAGTTGCTTTGAACTAATTCGTAAGCAACTTTCGTCTTTAAAGTATCCTGACCATATATTTGAGAAAAGCAATTCTCAAAGCAAACGTAATTTTCTACCGACCCCTAAAGACAAGACCAGAGATACACCCAACAATAAAATAAAAATTCCACACCTGGACACGATTAAGTAGGTGACTCAGATTAAAGGGAAGATTATCAGCGGGGTGACCTAAATTGGCTTGCCTGTGGATGGACCTCGTGGTAATAAATACCGCCATTTCTGTAAACTTTTCTCATTCATCTACTGAAGAGGGAGTGACAGCAGCCTCTAAATATAGTACTTTTCTCCTCTATTTGGTGGTGTTTTTATGGCTCCTTTTATTAGATGGAATTCTGTTGTAACAGACATTTTTACCCATCGTTTTCGACCCTATTATTGAATTCAACCGCCTTTCCATGATTTTTCACTCACTTACAGAAGTCAAGCCAGTTTTTCGCAAGTTTGAGAAAGAACTGATCAGACTACACGTGAAAAATCAAAAACACTTTTTAGAAGAATGCCTCAAGAACAAGTACTACCAAAAATGTACGGATTCGGGGAGATGGACTGCAATCATACCCCTTCCCTCTATCGCATAAGATTTTCCTGGAGGAAAAAATCACCAACACAAAAACAAAACGACATCTTCATACTACGCAGTGTGATATGGTAACTCATCTAATCTTTGCCCTCCTCACTACGGACCACATATGCAGATATCTGATTTCATTCTCTTCCGACATTGCTCCCTATAATAGCGTGACTCATTCCAACAGACTTTACGCAAGTTAAATACTTTAATAAACAATAGCGCATGAATAATCTTGAGCAACAAGACAAAGTTTTAAACTTATCCAACACCCCCTTTACTGTAAATCAACATTTAGTTTTAAATCTAGGCTTATCCTTTGCCCTTATGCCAGACCGCAAAAACAACCTAGACTTCATAGTGGCTTTTGATAAATTCATATCTGACAAAAACTACAGCCGTGAAGAGATATGTTTAAAAGGAGTGTTACTAAATGCTTTAACTGACCTAAATAAGAAATATCCTGTTCCCCGTAGATTTATGATAGCCATCCACTCGCTAAAAAAGTTAGATGTTATAATAAGTAGATCCGACAAAGACAGCAAAATCGTAATAATGGACAAAGACTTCTACCTCGATAAAATCAACCAGCTCCTTAGCGACACAAACACTTACGACAAACTGACGAAAAATCCCCTCCAAAACGTTCCCACAGAATTTTTTCGGAAAGTAAGATTAATTGGCCAAGATAAAAAAAGAGTATTGAACTATTAGAGAAATTTAAAGTAATGAATCGTAAATTACCCTACTTTTATGGCCTTCCCAAAACCCACTAAGACAATCTTCCATTCAGACCCATCGTTTCATGTGCCGGAGCTTTCAATTACAAAATTTCTAATGGTTAGCTGGCCTCCTTTTCCCCTTTTTTTAGGCACTTTTTCCTCCCAGTCCAACATTAAACATTCGGAAGATTTTTGTCACAAATTCAGAGAAGCATATATACCACTTCAAAACATAAAACTTTTAAGCCTTGACGTAGATTCCCTATTCACAAAAGTACCAATACAGGACGTTCTTCAGTTTTTTGAGGGAAAAAATTATCCCCTTATTCAGACCATTTCCCATTGGCGCTTGACAAAATAATAAAGTTAGTTGAATTATGTGCATCTAATAACGTATTTTCATTCGGGGAATCATTCTATAAGCAAAAATTCGGGTGTAGTATGGGTAGTCCTTTAAGTCCTGTTTTAGTCAATCTGTACATGGAATACTTTGCACTACAGTAATAAATGCAATAAACCCAAAAACATGCTGTGGATGAGATATGCAGATGATATTCTAACATTTTGGGATAATAGGTGGGGCAATCTTAATGAAATCCTTTCAAAATTAAACGCATTAGTGCCCAGCATCAAATTTTAAAGTTGAATGGGAAACAGACAACAAAATTCCTTTTCTTGATGTTTTAATAATCAGAGACACAACAGAATACAAATTTACCACATTCAGAAAACTAACGTTCTCACTTTCATACATTCACTCTTTAGCTATCACAACATTGCTATCAAGATAGGTGTAGCCAACAACCTCTTCTTAAGAGCCATACAAAATTTGTTCCCCAGATTTCCTGAAAAAGAATTTAGCTAATTCGTAAGCACTTTTCGTCTTTAAAGTATCCTGACCATATAATTAAGAAAGCAATTCACAAGCAAACATAATTTTCTACGACCCCCTAAAGACAAGACCAGAGATACACCCAACAATAAAACATAAAAATTCACACCTGGACACGATTAAGAAGGTGACTCAGACCCTCGGAAAATCTAACCCTTTTGCATTTACTTACCCAAACATCTTAGCCAATCCCTGATTAACGTCCAAC
Source organism: Macrobrachium nipponense (assembly GCF_015104395.2). Taxonomy (NCBI): domain Eukaryota; kingdom Metazoa; phylum Arthropoda; class Malacostraca; order Decapoda; family Palaemonidae; genus Macrobrachium; species Macrobrachium nipponense. The sequence goes on from NC_087207.1 coordinate 89,759,979, forward strand.
AAAAGACATCCCCCAAGGACACTGGGGTTTATCAAATCCCATGCCATGACTGTGACCAATCTTACATCGGATTTACAGGTAAATCACTTCCCAGAGATTAATACAACACAAACGGTCAGTTACGTATGGACAACAGAACTCAGCTACTTTCAACCATATAAATGAACATAACCATAGAATAAACTGGAATTTGTCACGTATAATTTATAGCAGCAACTGCCGGTACAAGAGTCAAATGATGGAATCAGCCTTAATAAAACAAAGAGAGGCAGGTAATGAACATCTCAAAAGGAGCATGGGTTTTCAGATACGATCGACAAGAAGATTAAAGGAAGATTATCAGCAGGGATGACCTAAATTGGCTTGCCTGTGGATGGACCTCTTGGTATAAATACCACCCTTTCTGTAAACTTTTCTCATTCATCTACCTGAAGAGGGAGACAGCAGTCTCTGAAATATAGTACTTTTCTCTCTATATTTTGTGTTTTTATGGGCTCTTTTTATTAGATGGAATTCTGTTGTAACAGAACATTTATACCAGTCATATATATATATATATATATATATATATATATATATATATATATATATATATATATATATATATATATATATCTATAAGTCAAATCACTTACTGTGATTCAATATACATATATCGAGTACAAATGTCCTTTAATATCTAATTCGCTCTACCTCGGAATCAAATATATTTTCATATGTTTAACAGAAGGGGAATTTTTTAAGCGATAAGAGATTTGCCAGGTCACGTGGGCGGCAAATCTATTACCGCCTAAAAAATTCTCCTTCGGTTACACATATATGAAAATATATTATTTCCGAGGTAGAGTGAATTAGATATATATATATATATATATATATATATATATATATATATATATATATATATATATATATATATATATATATATATATATTAATGTATTATTATGGGCCCTTTACAAATGGCTACAAGTAGTATATACATTAGAAAAGAACAGTCTAAGTTAAATATATTTCCTTTCATTACTAGTGGCATTGTTTAATTTTTATGATATTTGTTATATCTTTTTTTGTTTTTTATTGTATTGTGCGGTGATTTTAACATATAGCTATTACTTTCTTTAGCCTTTTTAGCTAAATCCATTTCTGTAAGTTAAACCGACGGTCTGGGACAGCGATGCCATTATCTTCGCTACAAATAGGGAGTTAGTTGGGGATTCAGAAAGGAGGAGGAAAAAGACATTAGGAGATAAACGAAGGGAACCATTTCCATAATAATTATCTCTGAAACTGTTACGTAATATTTTTGTATATAAACACTTCGTACTTAAATTGCTAAACTTCAATTATCATTTTCATCATTATTATTATTCAGAAAATGAAACCTGTTCATATGGAACAACCCCACCAGGAGCCATTGGCTTGAAATTCAAGCTTCCAAAGAATACAATGGTGTTCATTAGGAAGGGTAGAGGTAGGGAATTACGGTGAGGTAAGTGGAGGTAAAGAATTACATAAAATAGAGACTCGTCTTATAATAAAGAAAATATAAATTTAAAAAAAAATATATGAAATGTATTAAAATGCAAGGAGACTGGTATTAGGGCAGCGATGCAATTGAGCATAGCAACTCTCTCTCTCTCTCTCTCTCTCTCTCTCTCTCTCTCTCTCTCTCTCTATGTTGGCATAATAGGGTTTTTGGGAAAGGAGGCAAAGGGTAGAGTGGTCTTGGGTAAGTGAAGTGAAGTGAAGGTTCCATTTGGACTAATGGGAAGGACCCTCTTCTAAATCAAGGTGTAATCCCAGATGTTAAATGCGGTTCCTTATCTCCTACGAACACGGGCGGTGGTGTTTACAACGACTGTATATGTGAAGTAAAGGGTTGCCAGATAAATAAACTGAATTTATCGTACCTCGTAATTAGCAGAATAAATGTGTGGCCCTAGAATATTACTTAGAATTCCACTATCTACGAGTCTATTATGATGGAACAAATTTCATATTTACGAGATCCTTAGGCGAAAGTATCATAACACAAGGCCTGAAACATTTTTATCTCAATACAAAATTATATCTCTACTATTAGCATAGCAAAAATATGTTCCAGATTTTTATTGGTTATCTTCATACTTTATATCCATAGGTCAAACAGGCAGGAGAGAAAAGCGAGACCAGATTTTGATTCCTTTCTCCTTTTATCTCCTAGATGACCAGATATGAGCGTAATATATGCATTCGTATTGTTAGTCAATTATTGTGAAAAAATGCGTTTCCTAAAAGCGCTCTTTTACAGTGTGTGTTTATGAATTCGTCAATGAGTTTTTAGTGTATTTTTATAATGATTTGTTTTATTGCGAACCTGACTGAATTTTTAGTATTCTCATTTTGTATTTATTTTTTATATTCCGCAGTGACAAATTTTTACTTGGCTTTTTAATGTTATTAACTGCCAGGCTATTTAAACTCAGAAACACAATATTTCTTTTTTATAATTCATTTTTAAAATTCCAGATTTATGTTTGTGGTTTCGAACTATAAAGATTATAAAATTTAGTCTTCTGTTTGTTTTGATTAAGGACAAAAAACAAAACAAAAAATAGTTGTCAACATTACGGGAAGAAGAGGCGACCAACATTCTCACAATTTTTAGAGAAATCAGGAATTAAGAAAAAACTAATCACATGTTTAAAAAATGGGGATAAAGTAGAAAATTAAATCCCCAGAAATAAAATAAACAGAAAAATGTCCATTGTACCATATTAGTTTTACGAAAAGTCACATTATTTATTGATTAATCGGGGAGTAAGCCTACAAACTGCTTTTTTTTTTATTGTTGTTGTTGTTGTTGTTCTTGTTCGTGTTAAGAAAGGTCTTTTGAAAAGCCTAAAAATGTTTGAAAAGGTGTTTCGCGTTGAGTAAAGATACAGGAATTTTAGGATAGGATATTTATGATTTATTTATTAGAGTGAAAATGTAAAAAAAAAAATAATTGGCATATCAAACAGTACAGAAAAATTATTTTAAATAAAACATTGCGTATTTATTTTCATTTTCGTTGGTTAGACAACACTATTTATCATAGATTTCTTGGTTTTCTCTTATGTATTCTGCACAGTGTTTCACTTGAATTTTTTTTTCTTTTGTTTTTGTTTTAATTCATTCTGTTCTGTCCTTCAGTCGTTTCTCTTTAAGAGTCTGCTTCAAGCTGAACTGACTTTTCTGTGTTCTTGAATCTGTCAATAAGGTTGTTAAAAGTGAGGGAACACGGGAGCACTTGGATCTACAATATACAAACACACATCAGTGACTATACTAGGTTTTTTTCCATCTGTCCACCCACCTGTTTCGAATATTAACGGTGTAATTTCTATACAGTACATTATTAAAAAACTTTTCAGTAGCAAATGTACACCCAGATATCCTTTTATTTACTTAAAACTTACACATAGCGAACCTATCGAAAGCCCGGGACGCAGTGTTTACCATATGCAAAACACCACAGGCGTGTGGACAGATGGACAAAAACAGAGTATAGAAACACGCGTACCGTTCCTTGTAAGGTTAAAATGGTATTTCAGATATATCTGTCGACTGACTTTGTGGCCCTCCTCTTTGGAGTGACAGAAATAGTTAGGAAGTTTTGAAAAGGGATTGTATCTTGATTAACTACTGAATAATAAGTTTGATAAAGACTAATTATCCCTACTCTACAATTTGATTAAATCAGCTGATAATAGCACAAATGATATTCCGATTTTGTTTTATTTTATCATTGATATTTTCTTTAAATGTTCGTATGGACTGTAAAGTATTGAGATTTGATTCGGGTCATTTGTTCTTGATTTTGAAGAATATTTTTTTTTAAATATCCTCTTAAGTAATTTATTGCTTTAGATAAAAATTCAAAACTGAATGAAAGCTCGAGAAAAAATAGAATTCATCACATTAATTAACCAGGCATAAAAACAGAAAAAGGATACATATCTATTTTTGCACATCAGAGAATTTCCAAAATGAATATATTTATTTTTCAGATTTTGCAGCAGAATTCTCCAGCACCCAATCTTTTTTTTTTTTTTTTTTTTAATGGACTTATCGTAATGGAAAGAATTTTCGTGGTATTTTGAAATCTTACTTCATTTTCCCTTTATTTTTCATAATTATGCCTATAAGATATCCGCCCAGTCGTTTTCTTATTTTATTGTCGCATTCCAACATATTTCCCCAACTTTTAAAAGTCGGTATAGCTAAAAGCATTTTCAGAGCATTCTTGGCTCCTATACTCTCCATGTTTACATTTCACGAGATTTTCAGAAATGTTTCGCCATTATTCTCATAAAAAAGAAATTTTGCAAAATGACAGGTTTCATACACGTACAATGAAAGGTCAACAACAGCTCCTCGTGTCTCCTCACACAAGACGCGCTATTCATGTCTATCTTTAAAGGCCTCTTTCGCTTCCGGATTATCGGTGGAGGACCTTCCTTTCGAATCTACCTATCCATCATCTTCTAAGTCTTCCTCCTCTGTGTCATTCCATCTGTTTTTACTCTGTTATTCTTAGCACCAAACTTCTCGTCCTCTGTTACTGAGCCACGACAAAATCATCTTAGCATCATCTCAACTCACTCTGGTCCATCTTGTCATGTCAGTTAAAAACTCTTAAGGTTGTTCTAAGATGCTTATCAAGTGAACATGTCCACGGTACAGGAAAATTAGACAAAAACATTTCATAATAAAGCAAGTGACACATAGTTTCATTAGCCAGTAGCCACATACTATTTAAAAGCGACTCATGATACCATCTGGAAATCCAGCGCAGAAATACTATATATTATGACAACTGGGACAGGGTTAGCGAAAAGATAGTTATCCGTATTATATTATTGGTCTTGCAAGAATTTTACCAGATGATTACCTCTTGTTAATTTTTTATGGAATTCGCCTATCCAGTTTTTTTTAAGCAAGTTTTCTCTCTCTCTCTCTCTCTCTCTCTCTCTCTCTCTCTCTCTCTCTCTCTCTTCACACACACACACACATTAGTTCTTTGACACATTCGTGACATCCCATACTTTTTTAAATGATCTCAGCTTTAAGATAATTTTGAATTGATATTAATACTATTATTCAGTATATGAAGCCTATTCATATGGAACAAGCCCACAGGGGCCATTGACTTGAAATTCACTTTTCCAAAGAATATGATTTCCATATGGTGAATGGGATATTTCCTATATATTATTACACTTTTGTTGACCTATAGTTGATAAAGGCTGTGGTGAGCAATGGCATTCTTTGAAATAATAGATATCTGCGTTGGCTCTCTCGGAGACAAAAGTGAATGTTCTTTGTTAAGAAGAATCTACTGTCTCAGAGGTCACATTGACAAAGCCTGAATTTACATAGAAAAGTCCCCGAACGATGTGTTCGTGTGTGCGTCTGTTTCTGTGGGCAGAATCGGTGAGAGATAAGTGTTATTTGAAATAAATTTCTTTCCTATCAAGGAAAATATAGAATGTAGAAAACCTGTCATTTTGGGAATCTCCGAAGTTACGAAATAAGTAATGAGTGTCGTCACGAATTTTTCCTGTATGATGAATCAGTTATTGTCAGTGACGTCATCTTTCGAGAATGCTCGTTCGTTTTGTACATCACGTTTTACCTCCTCGGTAAACCCTTTCCTATATAATTTTAAAGGCATTATCCGCCCAGCTTTTCCTTGGAGATGAAGGGTGCGTGGCAACCACACGAAACTGTTACTATGGACTGTAGAGGTGAGAGTTGTTGAAAACTTTCATTAATAAGTTCTTTTCAGTTTCTCGACCTATCTGAGGTGACATGTGAAGTGGAAGAAAACCTCTTTCTTTATCACGAGAGATTCATGAGAAATTATTATCAGTCTGTTTTTGTGCACTTGTTGGTGAAATGTATCACAGTTCCCTTTATGAGATTTGTTATTATTTTGTTATTATTTCTGACATGTGTGCTAATAAGAGTATATTTCTTTGTGACAGGAACTCTGTTAATCTGTCGCTCTGTCGGCCCCGTGAGCCGAATTATTTATTACCAATATTGATAATTCACAATAGTGTTTAACGTGATGATTTACTGCATGACTATTCAATTTTTGTCGAATTGATGCCGGAGTATAGAGAGAAGTGTTTCTTTTATTTTTTGTTTCATTCGTGGGAATGGTTCAGTTCCCGGGATCTTATTCTAGACAGTCCGTTTTGTGTGTTTTTTAGTTTTAATTAACGATTTCGGCTTTCATTTGATTATCTTTCTAGATGTCTGGCGATAGTTAGAATTTTGCTTTTCTTTTAGAGAAATAAAGATATTTTTTTAGTCCAGAGTTCAAGTCAGTGCACAATTAATTTTTGCAAATGTCTTGTTAGTTGATTAGAGATTTTCCAGTAGGTCACGTTATCATATTCAGTTTAGTGTCTCCTTTAAGTATACATTTTATCAATATACAAAGTCCAAAAGATTGAGTCCCTCTAGTCACAGTGTAACCAGCTTCCATGTTCCTCCTCCCACATATATCAGAAACCTTTGCACTGAGTCCAATAACTCTCCCCCTTCTCCACATGGCAGGGGTCGTATATTCCTCTAATGGGAGCAAATGACCTCGCGTGTTAGAAAGCAAACCAGGCGCTCGCTGTAATAGGGTTACGAGTACTCGCCTCAGCTCACAACCCGAATTTACAGCTGTAATACTCCTGCGGGAAAAATAATAGGCCCCCCCCGAATTGCCTCCTCTGGTGACGTGGCTGCCCAGGATGGGGGAGAGAGGTAGAGTGGTTTTGTTAATTGCGAGAAGGAAGAAGAAGTGAATGAAAACGGAATGGGAGGGAGATTTGAGACGTTCCAAGAGGAAAGGGAAGAAGTCATTTAAAGTTTTTTTTTTCGTTCTTTTTTGTTTTTATTTTATTTTTTTTTTTTTTACTGGGCTTCTGCTTTTTCTATATACAAAGCAACGGTGAACCCACTTAGTTTGTATTACATTATACAAATTTTTGTATTGATAAAGATGGACAGTAACAACGACTTACATAAACTAGGAAAAAACAATTTTCTAAAACAAAGATAACATGGCAACAACGCCTACCTCGAAGGCTTCGGAGATTTTAGGGAGTAATAAATCAATTAAAGATGCTTTCACATGCTTAGGGAAACCTATTGTTAGAGAAAGGATGAGAGATGATTATCATCTCGCTAATACCAAAACTCCCACCTGTTTGCAGTGACTGAATAAATCTATAAAAGAATTAGTAGGTGAAAATGAAGGGATCCTTTAGAAGGAAGCTCCATTCACAATCCATTTCACTCGCGACCAGTTCCAGTGATTACGTTCGCTGGGAACTTCTGTTTCTCTGAGCTTTTCTGTAAATGTCTGAGAGAGAACTCTCTTTATTAATTCAATTCGCGCTCTTTTTCGCTCTCTCTTTCACTTCCTGAAACATAGCTGACTACGAATCATATATTTATTATCGTCCTGTAGTTTTTGTTAAGGAATTCAAATCGTTAATAGACGTCAAAATTCCGACTGCATTCTGATCAGTCGACCACAATTTACCAATTCTGACTAAGCTCATTCTTCGTCAGCCAGTATTCGCCACATTCTGCTGACTACCTGTTTCATCGAAAATCGAGTCATTTTTGATCTTGCCATTACGGCATCACCGACCCCGACCTGGGCGTCAGCAGGACGAAGTAGCTATTAACACCAAAATTTGCAAACGGTCATTTACGTTGTCATAATCTTCTCACTGAGACATCCTTGACCCGGTGAGTAAAGTCGGTATATTCTGGGTTTATGGAAAGGAGTTGCACTTCCTGGTCCTTGGCTTTCGGTAGTTTCCTCTGCTCTCATATCTAATTTGAACTTCAATGGTTACAAAGTATTACCAGAGACCTGATTTAGTGAAAGGGACGCGCGTTGGTTTACAGTCTATGAAGGTGAAGTGAGAGAGAGAGAGAGAGAGAGAGAGAGAGAGAGAGAGAGATCACCCATGCCCATGAGAAGTTAATTAGCAATTCACTGCATGTATATATTCGTAATCAACAAGTAATAGATGGTGCGGAATTCGAATTTTAATTATGAGCAATCTTCTCGCCGCAGTCCCCTCAGCTCTTATGGATTAATTAATTAAGCAATTTGTTAAGATTCGCGGGTAATCTTCCATGCATACTACGCATCTGACTGAAAAATAACTGATGGGTTCATCACCTACTACTTTTGGCATTATGAAGGACGATTTGGTATGTGTAAGTTGGTTGATTGAATTTATCTGATTTGTAAGAAGGAATACATGAATATGATTCTCAGAACCACAAGGCTACAACCAAATCTCTCCCTGTACCCACACGAACGTTACGTATTACAGAAACTTTAGTGCCCTGAGGGAACTGCAAACACCTTCTGACCGTAATATATGCTGGACTAGAAAAGCACCCGCCATGTGGATGCTGCCAGTATAGTTTCACGGCTGTCATCCGAATTGGTGTTGCCAATTAGCCTTCAACAGATAACTCACTTTTCCCCAACTGCCAAATCCAGTTCGTTTCATGTTGGGCTTTTATTGCCTCCGTTTCATCTCCGATACAGTTTTGCTTGCTCTTTGCAGCTGTGTTAAGTTAGAGCCAAAGTTCACATTCACAGATTTTGTATTTATAAAATGTCCTACGTCCACAGGGATGAGGTATACCGTATATCGACCACTTTGGGGTTTCCACGATAAACAATAGAATAAAAAAGAAATAACGTACTCTTTATAACTTAGAAAAAAAAACGAATGACTTCAGTCATGGAAGCCAAAGAGAGGAAACTTCGTGATTGATGCTTCATTGGTCGGATGTCCCTTTTGGAGGCAGCTGCTCCGGGATGCTCCCATCATTTGATCGGAAGTTTTTCAGAAGAATGAAAAGGGAAACAAATCTAATGGGAACAGACCAACTGCAGACTTCTGCTGCCACGACCGACGAATCGTCTTATTCAGTCACAGATCCCATTAAATGTGTCTGGTATGTTAATACTACAGTCTTAGTAACTGTAGAAAATCTATGAAATTATTAAGCAGGGGTTGATACGTCCATACTTCAAATAAATTATAATATTTATGAAAAATATGGTAGATTTCAGGTAACCACGATAAATATAGTTCCACATAACTGACCAGTTTGAGGAACAAACCGCAATTGCACAAAAGATTGAAATATAATATCGAAATTGTTGACCGTGCAAATCAAACGTCATTCATCAATGTGCGGTCCTTGTCACCGATAACGAGATGATCTTTGATCTCGCGTCAGAGGCCTCTGAAAATATCAGCAACTATTGTTTCACAGAAATGTTTTGCTCTTCATTACTAAGAAGAGTCAGTGTCCATCCTGGTCCTTCGGATGCTATCTTACCCTTTGTCTACTTAGTTGTTCTCAGTCTGTTCCCTAATTAGTTGCTTTTGTCTCATCTGGCAATTCCGTGATCTCTTTCTGCTTTCTGGCTCAAAGGTGTTGCTTCGATTTGCATTTGTGGCTGGAAATCAGAATAAGAACGTGTGTGTGTGTGTGTGTGTTGAGTGAGAGAGAGAGAGAGATAGAGAGAGAGAGAGAGAGAGAGAGATGAGAGAGTTTGGGCACCAGATAAAATGTTGGAGAGGAACGGTATCTGTGAGTGAAACCATCTCAAGAATATTCGGATAACCTGTAGTCTACTACTGTAGGTAGTGAATCAATACTAAGGGCAAGGTTTTGGAAACTTGCAAATTCAGGGCATCACCCATGAACTGAAAATGATGATGTGAAGACGCCCTCCAAGTGCTTCCCCCCCATCCCCCAAAAAAAAGGCGGGGTGGTGGGGGGGGAGGGAAGGAATCGTTTTTCCTCGTCTTTTTTCTTTAAAATGTAAAAAGTCATACTTTTTTCGGTTAAGTTCTATTCAAAGAATACAGATACACCGTTATAAGATCTCGGACATCTTACCAAACCTCGAACTCGTCGATTTTATTTCTTTTTATTCAAAGCTTTTCGGGTCTTTTCACCTTTTGTTAGTTTATGTTTGGCGATCAAACTTGAAGCAAAAAGACGAAGAAAGAGGGACCGAGAGACTGACAGACAGAAAGTCAAACGAAAAGCATTAAAACTCTTCGTATAGAATTCCAGCTTTAATTTCATTAAGGAAACTAAAGAACAAATGTACGCGTTGAAATCTGGCTTTATGTTCCTATGACAGAAAGAGAAGAGAGAGAGAGAGAGAGCGATGAGAGAGAGAGAGAGAGAGAGAGAGAGAGAGAGAGAAGGAGAAGAATATTCTATATCTTAAAACAAAACCGAACTATTCTCGACTCTCATTTTCACAGCAACAGCTGAAAAGCGTTGGATAGCAACTTAGGTACAATTGTATAGGAACTGTTTTTCTAAGATTATGATAAAAACAAATGAACAATCCTTTCTTCAGAAGCCTATACAGTAAAAAGATACTCTTCAGTGAATGAAACGACGAAGAACAACAAGGTAAGTCAAAGCGCTTTGCCCTCTCCTGCTCTAATTGACTGTCATCCAAACCAAGTCAGACCACATCTTCAATTGCGAAGTCAGTATTTCTCGGATTGGGTAGTCCCTGCCCGAGGGAAATGAACGCTTCCATTTGTCAATGAAGTTATATCAAAGATTATACGATTAGTCATGTGCCCCGAATCCATCAGAATGAATTAGGCAATTGACCTCAATCTCGCACTCATGGTTTGTTGGGATATCAGCAGCGAGAAGTCTATGAATCAGTGTCTGAGGGACCTTCTGGCTTCCGGTTCCTATATTCATTTTCTTTTGTTGTCGCTGACTGCTATAAACTCCTTTACTTTAAATTTAGACCAATCGTAGTTTCTGTAAGTTTCTATTCTTACCTTGAAGTAGTGTGCTAAGAACTTCCCTTAGCATAAAATGGGAACTGTATATTGCGATCACTGGATATTTCGTGTGATAGTATTCCGACCAGAAAAGATAAGGGTAAAAGGAATTTTAATATTCAGATTAATTTACAGAAAACGAACATCTCTCAGAGGAATAACACATACTGTGTTACTAAATCTTAATAAGATAAGGTTATATATAAAAATTTGGATTATTAAAAAAAATATATAGTTAATACATATAGTATAACCTCTCTATCTCATTCTAAAGCATCATTTGCATGATAAATTACCAAACGTAAAAGGATGCATATACTTATACCAAACACTAGAGGTTAATATGTTCCACCTATGTTTCATAATTCCAGTATAAATAATGACCTTATTCCCACAATTTACCTGAGCAGGTAGCCATTTATGGGCTTATAGAGGCAAGAACGCCAGACCAGGGAGCAGGGGAAACTTTTTCAGTCATAATTTACCCGTCCGACCGAGCACTCTTAAAGGAGGCCTCCTGGAAACCTGACTTTCCAGAGCTTCTTTTACGAGCAATTCCTGAACATTTGCGCCGTATTCCTAAAAATATGTTATTGATCGTATGATGTTACTTGGTGGGAAAGAAACACTTTTTTTCATGTGAAAGGGACGTTTAAGTAGCAACTTACTTGGCTAATTATGGGTTGTACAGTTTTGCATTGTTCCCAAGCATTTTCTCATCTTCTCTCTTGAGGATCAATCAGTTTTGAAGATGGTTGTTGTGATAAACGATCTTTTATTGGTATTATTACGAGTGAATAATAATGATAATAATGGTGGGTAAACAAATCCACAATTATGTATATGTACATACATGTAAGTATAAACAGCTGTACATAGAGCTTTCTGTAAACTTGAAAGTTTCTCCTGGACAGATTTATCTTTAAATATACTATGTGATTTGCTTCTCATTTTAAGACTCGTGCTACTATAAGTAATTTTTTAATAATAATAATAATAATAATAATAATAATAATAATAATAATAATAATAATAATAATAATAATAATAATAATAATAATAATAATAATGAGGGTCCACTGCACAGTGTCTCGACAAAATTGATGATTTCGCCATTATTTATTTTAATTTCCCCGAACATTGGACAAGAAATATTTTAAATATACTGATTCCAAATACAAAGTACTTTGCAAACTATGGCACTTTATTGAAGAATAAAGGACAAGTGATGGAAGGTGACCTTACATCAAATGATACTGACATCAAAAATTGTTTTGGATCGACAGCACATAACAATGACTCAAAAAGATGGTTTTCATGAAGCGTCATTGATGTCGGGTACAAAATGCTTTGATACCAAACTAATTATTTCGCATTCATTGGATGTATATTACGTACAATAATGGGGAGGAATGCATAATCCAAATTCGGATCTTCACTAGAGTGGCCCCTATGGGTTTGACCCGGTATGTATCCACCTTTGTGGCATGTTTAGTATAAGCCCGTTGGGGATGACCGTGAAAACATAAACAAAAGACTGTAGATATCATAAAGAGAATTACCCCAGAAATATTAGTCCTAGATTTCACCATCTAGAAAAGATCACCAAGTTCTTCATAGGCTTTTGTGATTTAGTTTTGGTAGCGTCTTTTCGTTTCACAATTTGCAATGAACACCCAAGATCGAGATGAGGACTATTCCTACCTTTTTACTTTGCCACCTGTATTTATCAATGTAAAATTTCGAATACTTCTTGCTCCCAGTTTCAAGGCGAAACTAGAGTTGACGGAAAAATAGAGCATCACTGGAGGCATATGAATTATAATTTGTAGCTCTGTTTTTCTTTTTATGTACCTTATTCCAAATAAAAGCATAAACAGGTAGTCAGGCATTTTTGAAACAGTGGCCCCCAGGTGAAACACTTAAGGATAAATAACGGACGGAATAATTTCGTCCATTTTGTTACGAAAATTGTATGTTTCTTTGGACAGAAGGAAAAATATTCATACAATTATTGTTTTCATATTTTACCAAAATAGCAACTGGTGGAAATGTATATGTTCTGTAAGGGCTTTGATTACTGTGTGTACAAGCAACTAATCATTTATGCATGAGTGACTGATAGGCGAGTTATTTTCAACATAATATTCGCAGATTATTATTGAAATTAATGGTAAATATTTTGCTGGATGCTGAATAAAGGATTTAGAGGAAACGCATTTCATATTACTTTGTGCTTGATTATAAAAGGGTTGGTCTTTGTATTTAGAGGTATTTTTGGTGTGTGTTGGAAGTCATTTTAAATGATCCTACTTACCGTTTGACATCTTCCGTTGAAAGAATACTTTGATGTACATCCGCATTTTTATTTTTCTGTAAAAGAAAACTATTGAGATGTACTTTTGTCTCTCTGTCCTCCCTCAGATCTTCAAATCTACTGACGATATATGGCCGCAAATTGGTATGCTGATCATCCACACACCAAATTGCAGCCCTCTAGCGTCAGTATATTTATTCTTTTTAAGGTTAAAGTTGGTCATGATCGTGCGTGTGGCACCGCTAAAAATACCGACAATATAGATCCCCACCGGGCCGTGGCTGTGAGTTTCATACAGCATTATACACTGTACAGAAAACTCGATTGCACCGGGGTAACTTTGGCGCATTTTTTACTTGTTTTTATCTTAGGCTGGCATGAGAAATGATACGACGAGTCAGAAAATGAGGAATGTGAGAGAAAATCTCGAAATGAGGAAGGAGAATCCAGGACTTCATTCCAGGCATGCGTGAGATAAGATGGAATGCAGGCAAAGATGACTGGGCGCTTAATGAGATTCCTCTGCACTGCCTAATCAAGGAGAACATTTGAACTTGTTGAATAAAAGATTTCCCGTACCAGTTTCAGAGTAGACAGACGGCGAGAAAGAAACGGGGCAGGATTTAGGTTAAATGAAATAGGAGGAGAAGAGACGAGAAGGATCATTTACATAAAAGACAAGAGTCCATGATATTGTGTTTTCTAAAGTGACAGAGACATCTGGTTAAAGGTTGTCTGGTAGGGGGAAGTAAATTTAAAAAGCTAATTATAGGAACGATAAAATAACTTGATTATATATTTCTTTCCAGTAGTTTCCTTTCAGCCAGCCTTCCATAAATTTCTTATTCCAGTAGTAGTGGATAAAACTGATTTTAATATTCTTAATGAAAGAAAATAAAAAACAGGCTGTAATCAACAGCAACAGTGTGATGAAATATAATTTTACTCAACAAGGCTTTTAAAAGAAATTTTCATTTTATTGACAGAGAATTCCCAAGCCCCGCCGAGTTAATAATTGGTTAATATTTGTTCGAAAGGAGAGCGTTGCTCTTTTTCCAAGATTCAGTATTTTTTCCTTCGAAGAATTTCATGGGAGTTTCCATAGACGAAAACACGCAGGAGGATCTAGTTTTTGTTGTGAATTGTGATGGCTTTTAACCACGAGTCATTTTTATGTTCAATTTTGTTATTGCTTGAGCCTGCTTTTTCTTTTTGATCCGTGTGAAGTATGTTTACTTAGACTCATTAAAACATGAAAAGATGTGATTGAGATCAATTATATGAACTATGGATAATGCTGGCGATAATTTTAAGTCTCACAGATGCTCGCACTTTACAGTATGCAGTGTATAGTGAACTCGATATTGAACGATTTTGGGGATTAATATTTATAAATATAAAGGTCTCGCGTGTATAGGTGACAAAATTTAATAATTAGCTAAGTGTTACAAAAGTACTTAGTAGCTATCAAGATGAACTTGGACTGACATCCATTCTAACTTACAGGACTTTCATTCAACAAGCAATATGTACAGCATACCCATAGATCTTCCTTCTGGCTTTGGCGTTTCTCTTGTGGGTTTCATGTCGAATTCCTTGTTCAGTTGAAAGAGGTGGCTCGGGTATTTGTAAAAATGTTGTGGGATAATCGATGTTTAACCTACACAATGATGGAGAAATTAATGCAAACGAATAAAAATTGGTTCAATCAAAAGAAAGTTCGTGAAAAAAAATGTAGTTCATGTGAAACTGAATATGACGCAAATGATACAGAATATGAGAGAGAGAGAGAGAGAGAGAGAGAGAGAGAGAGAGAGAGAGAGAGAGAGAGAGAGAGAGAGAGAGAGCTAAAACCCTGTCAGATAGGCAATTATCTTTTTCTCCGTCGCAGAAAGATATTTGAAATCAACTGATACCCACGGAAACGAAACAATTTTACGTCTTCAATTTCCGATATATATTTTTTATTTGAGAAAGTAATTAACAACATGAATTTCTTTCCTGTTATGAATTTTAACCAGATTTCATGAAAAAATTAAAAGTATCAGTGAAAAAAAAAACGTGTTTCCAAGAATCTAGTGTCATTATATCAGAAATATCTTTTTTCATTATGGTATGGCATTCATGTTGACCAATAATGACTTTGGAAAAAAAAATAAGTGAAAGATTATTCTATAAAACAGAAGAGAAGAAAGTAATGAAGTATTCCAGGAAAAACTTATGTCAAAAGAGAGAGAGAGAGAGAGAGAGAGAGAGAGAGAGAGAGAGAGAGAGAGAGAGAGAGAGAGAGAGGTTGGGGTGACCCTTGGAAATCGGCAACAGAATGTGAGATCGCTGTAAATTGTTAGTTACGTATTGACAGAAAGGTCTTCATTGGTTTTCCAACCCTTATAACATATGTAATGAAAAATAAACTGCATTTTCATTATGGAATTGTTTCATCAGTTCTTAAAAAGATAACGTCTTACTAATGAAGTTTGGTTTAAAATAAAGAACCCTTCGGAGGTGAACAACATTGACAGCCAAATCTCAGACTTTTCCTCTATGGAT
>NC_087207.1:89776249-89813749 GCF_015104395.2 Macrobrachium nipponense
ATCGAAATCACTAAGCACAAATAAACTGACACAAAAGCAAAAAGTGGAAACTGGAACAGTGAACAGATGACCACTTAAATGACTCTCACATGAACTGGTGTCCATGATATCACTGATCTGAGAATTAATACTTGAAAATGAGCCGCAGACACTGGAAAGATTACACAACTAAAGAATCCAACTCAAGAATCATTACAAGTCTTCCGCTTCCTTAGACCTTAGTTATGAATTTGTTAATTTATCTTTTTTTTTTCAATAATTGATTTCCTTCTGTATTTCCCATTACCTTTCTGTTGCTTCTTTCGAAAGCACACTGTAATATTCTGGAAGCTTCAATTTCTAGTCAATGGCTTCTTGTTCCGCAAGAATCAGAGCTCATCTTCTGGGAATAATAATAATAATAATAATAATAATAATAATAATAATAATAATAATAATAATAATAATAATAATAATAACATAAATAATGATAATAATAATAACTAATAATAATAATAATAATAATAATAATAATAATAATAATAATAATAATAATAATAATAATAAAATAATTAAATAACCAGAAAAAAAAAATATCCGTCAAAAGTGACCAATTTTCTGCTAGACCCCAGCCACCGATTTCCCTCCACATACGCAACGAATGAGGAATGCCTTATGAAATTGGTTCATCTTCTTAATAATAATAATAATAAATAAACACCAATGAAGGTACTAGATCCTACAGGAGATCTGTCTACCCTGGACGATGGGCCTCCTACCTTATGGAGTAGCTTTATCCGCCTCAGGGAGGTCGAATAAGGAAGATCTGTAAGAGAAGAAGACAAAAATGGCTATGAAAAACAAAAAATAAGACTCATGTTACGTGGAGACGGGGGCGATAGGAAAAGAAATACTGTCTGTTTATTCTTCTCATAATCTGATTTGGATAGTGAAAGTACCATATCAGGTAAGAAATATCTCAGCAAAAAATTAGTCTACATCACTGTTACTTGTACAATAGACTGATGCAATGTCATACTCTCGTCTCTTGTAATTATACACGAAAATACTGACTGAGACACAGGGACGTAAGTAAAACTGGATTTACAATAAATGCAAAGCTCACTGGTAGCATTAGGCAACGGATTTCAATGACATTTCTACTATGTTTAAACAAAAATACTTAATCTGTAAAATGTATAAAAATCAGTGAAAACTCCCTCTCTCTTAAAACATTATGCTTTCATATTTCATTAGAACTAGTGCACGCTCACGTGCATTGTTAAGAGTAACATAATATACTCATGAACTTCGTTAATCTGAAAAAAATGGTTCTACAAAGGGGAATGCTTATAATTCAGAAGCCAATTACTTATCATTCATAAGTACAGAGGATTTTGAGAATTAATTAATGACATTCTAGATAACTATATCCATATTAGTTGTATAACGAAGACAGTTCCAAAAGAACACAAAGTAAAATTGTTTAACGTTTATCCTTATCAGTGGAATGACATGCAGGGACTACTGAGATTCCTCACATGTGAAGAATCAACAGATATCATTAAGTCTGTTTATTCCTCGGAAGGTACACCTCCCGGCCTGCCCTATGAAGAGAATGGAAAGGGATATAAATGAGGAAAGTAGATGGTAACATACGACCTTACCACTTTGGGGATCCGGAGCACTGTTAATTGAAATTGAAACTGAATATAGAATTTAGGCCAAAGGCCAGGCACTGGGACAAATGAGGTCATTCAACGCTGAAACGGAAATTGGCAGTGAAAAGGTCTGAAAGGTGTAACAGGAGTAGAACATCGCAGTTGCACAATGAATCAATTGTTAGAAGGTGCAAAGCAACATGGAAGAAGGAGAATATGAAAGGAAGTACAATAAAAGAAACGATAGGGGTTGTAGCTAAGGGCCGAAGACACTCTGCAAAGAATTTGAGTAATGCCTATAGTGCACCACACGAGAAACACTGACGGCACTAACCCACCCTACCCGCTTCGGAGGGAGAACTGTTAAGCTCTTATTAAGAAACGAAATGTTTCGATATGAATTTCGATTTGAATTGCTATACGACTTCAAAGATTTTATGACGTAGAATCTGATAAGGAAATCTCTCTCCTCTCTCTCTCGCCCCTCTCTCTCTCTCTCTCTCTCTCTCTCTCTCTCTCTCTCCCCTCTCTCAAATACATAATTTTGGCATTTCATAGTTGTATTAGTGATGATTTTGATCTAGGGATTCATTTCCCCTTCAAATTAGTGAAAGAATTACTGCCCAAATATCAATTTAATTTAGCAGTGAATAATTGACTGGATTCCCGAAAAGCAACGCTATCATCGACAGAATTGACAAAGGTATTATATTCATCATCAATTTGTCAAATCATTTAATATGATGTAGTTCTGATAATAATGTAAAGCTCGATTTGTGAATATTTGGTCTGGCAATACATACATACATATATATATATATATATATATATATACTATTTAATATATATATATATACTATATAATATACTATATATATATAAATATATAATTTAAACACACACACACACACACACATATATATATATATATTAGATATTATAATATATATATAATTAATAAGATATATATATATGATATTATATTATATATATATATATATATATATTATATATTATATATATATTATATATTATTTTATTATATATAATTATATATATAACACATATATATATATATATATATATATATATATATATAATATATATATATATATATATGTATGTATATATTATAATATTATATGTATGTATATATGTATATATATACATATATATATATATATAATATATATATATATATATAATATATAATATATATATATATATATACACACATGCGCGCACACAACATTAGTCATAAGATAAGGTTTGAAAACTTTAAAAGCTCATATCTCCATTACTCTTCAAGATATTTGTTTGTGATTTGTTTTTCAAAAGCTGTCGACACCTAGAATGTGATGGAATGCACCAAAAATAGAATATTAAGACTTCATTCAGTTGCTTATGTTTCATTGATTTCTCGATTCCTCTCTTGCTTACCTCCAGGTATTATAAATTTAAGTAAAGTATTAATCTTTTTTGTTCCACCCCACTATAATCACATTAAAATCTGGAAAATGTTGATATACAAACAATCAAGCAAGCAACCAACGCATTTAAGTCTTGTTTGTTTGCTTGCTCACGCAAATCAATAAAGTTGACAAAGTACAGAATTTTTAATGTCCCTCCTTTATAAAATAGTATTTAAATCTAAAAATGTTGCTAACAAACAAGTAAGGAAGCAACCAAGACCGTTACTTCTTGCTTGCTTGCTTGCGCTTGCTTGCTTGCTTACGTAAATCAATAAAGCTGAGAAATGTACAGAATTAAAATTCAATAAAGTTGACAAAAGTACTGATTTTTTGTTACCAAACAAGCAGTTAAACAACCAAGAATGTTAAGTTTTGCTTGCTTGCTTGCTTATGTAAATCAAGAGAGTTGACAACGGCACGAAATTAAATCAATGAATCTGACAAAAGTACTATACACTATTGGCTCATCCTTCTAATATTGTTAGCAAACAAGCAATCAAGCAACCAAGAAAGTTAAGTCTTGCATACATGCTTTTTTGGCTCCTAATTTGAATCAATAAAGTTGACATAAATACAGAATGAAGACAATAGTTGACAAAAGGAAGGATTCCAATTTACAAAAGTACAGTATTGCATTGTAACTGGTCCATCATTCTAACGTTGTTAGCATTGTCAGCAAACAAGCAATCAATTACGGTAAAAATACCTACTCTCATACCCACTGTCACTCGACGTAGTGGGTCATCACCACGTTCACTATGACTGCTGGACATAGTTGGCACTAACAACTAAAGCGGATACACAGAAAAAAATGTTTTAAAAATGCCCCGAATTATTCCCAACACCGTTAAAAGACAAGTCTACTGGTTTGTTTACAATCTCACTGAGACTGATGAATGATAACCAATCGTCCCGATCCGCACGACCGCTTCAACGGATGTATTTTTGTCTTTATTAATGATTTAACTTATATTTTCTTTATTTTTGCTCTTAATAGTTACATAAAGTTTGTTATTATTCATTAAACATATATTCAACATTATTTTTAATGCAATTAATGATAACATCACGTTAGGATGTTCTAGCAAATGTTTACGGACGCCAGCCCCTAGTTCCATCTACTACGAAACTCTTCAACTAAGGTATATTCATTTATTAAAGATTAAATCACTCTCTTTTATTTACTTTCTCATGCTTTTATTTGTTTTTTTAATAGCGAAGTTTTATTACCCTTTTAAAACATAAATGCAACGATATCTTTTGTAAAGTTAATGGTAAAACATAATGTTAGAAAGTTTTAGTAAATGCTAAAGTATAGCAATCAACACCGGGATCGACGGTGAGTGGTAGGTAGGGTTTTGGCTCCAAAATTCTCCTCGATCAGATGATCTTGGTGCCAAGGGTGAAAATCTTATGTTGCTCCAATAGAATTTTCAACCATCTCCCTGACCCAAATTTCAAGACGGATGCAGCTTTGTAGACGTAACAATAATCTGGAAATCGCCAACTTGTGGCGAGCGTGGGTTTTGGTTTATTCGGTCGAGCCTAAGCTATATTATAATTGTTTTTTTTTTCATCTTATTTTGGTCATTGGTATCATTGCTGTGATAAATGGAATGCTATTTTAAGTGTTTTGTTATTTTCAGTTCATTACTCATGCTCATAAACTGAAATTGGATACGTGCATAATTATTTGTGCTATTAGTCCAGATGTTTGTTTACTTACGTGTCATAAAGATATAAATGACACGGAATGGAGGGAGTGTACAAGAAGAAGAAGAGTACAGTAATGAACGAGAAAACTTGATATAATACGAGTAATATAAAACAAATAAAAACAAAAATACGTACATATAAGCAATGAACTGAAAATAATAAAAGACTTGAACTTACATTTTAAAAACACCATAGCGAATACCCCTAACCAAAAGACAAGGAAGGACAAAGAAAGAAAAAAAAGTTTTAATATAGCTTAGGAAGCCGAATAAATGGCCATTGAGAAAACAACAGTACCCACCAGAAAAAATAAAAAATCTTATCAGCCAAAGACCAAAGAAAAGAACGCAGCCGTTCGTTACGTCTACTTTTATCTCAGCATCTTTACCCTTCTTATCTCCTTGTTGAATGGCGGTGAAAGGCAGCGCCGCCCATTAAATCTCCACCGGGCCACCATAAAACGGTCAGGAACAGGAACGGAAACAGCCAGGAACCACTAAGCTTCAAGAACATCCTGAAACGTGGCACCGTCCATTTCATATTGTTGCCTGGGAGCATTTCGGGAGAACCTACGAGAGAGAAGCCACGAAGGTCCAAGGGATATTATCACGCAGAAGCAGCGTAAATCCGTCATTTAGCAATCAGGAACTCCTCATTTACGCAGCTCCTACAAGTAGAGTTGCTTTATTATGAGGGGGGTTTGTGTCAACTTGAAATGTATGTATGTTATATCTATATATAGATATATATATCTATATATATACTATATATATAAGATATCTATATATATATTATATATATATATAAATATATTTTATTTTGTTGTGTTTTATTTGTGTTGTGTTTGTGTGCGGTGTGTGTGTATATTTACATATATATATATATATATATATATATATAGGTTTATATATATATATATATATATATATATATATATATATATATATATATATATATATATATATATGTTTATTTCTATAAGTATATATATAATATGTGTGATATATCTATATTTATGTATATTTTTAACAAAAACGGTTTCCATGAACATGACTAATTTCAAACCTGTAAGAAAAACTGACATTTGGTAACTGCCGCTGTATGACATCACAGAGAATAAATGAAATGGTGACAAAAACCCAAAAAGGAAAATCCCCTTTGATGTATGATGGCGATTACGAAGAAACATCTTCTTCATCTTAGTGAGAGCTTCCTCCAGGGTACAACACTTATAAATTACTTCATAAATGAGTAATAAAGATCTGGCTGATCCTGAAACTTATGGCATCTCTTATATAGTGGATATCAAGACTACATTTTTTTCGTCTTTATATCTTGTTATATATAATCACACACACACACACCACACACACACACACACACACACACACACATATATATATATATATATATATATATATATATATATATATATATATATATACATATATACATATGTGTGTGAATTCATTTGCATACAAACTGAGGTTTATTTTGATGAGCAGAATCTACCAATCGGCCTATAATTTACTTTATACAATGGTCTTTATGTATATATAGAAACATAGACCCCTCAATGTCCTAGAGGGAAAAACTATTTATTTGATGAATTAACGATTATATATGGGGGTGAAGGTAAATATGAGAGAAAAAAAATGCTTTGGTAATGATGAACAAATGATGTAACAGCCATAATGCTAACTTTTAACCCACAGAATATATTACTTGACATTCTTGGAGAGGGTCTCAGTACTAAGTCTGAGTTCTAGAGGTAAATACAAATATTAAGTTTTATAGTAATTAGCTGTTTTGTTTTACTTGCAAAAAGCTGATACTTATAAATGTACCTTAACTATTTCCTTTTGGATTTTTTCATATGATTCTCTTCATTACTATTGTATCTCCCTTTTTATCTGTTACTAAACATTTCTTCTTATGCTGTTTTCCTTTTCACCACCTGGCCCCAGGTCGAGGGTTTGTCTGCTTAGCTTCCATTCAAATGTTCCTCTTTGTCCGTTACTGGAAGTTTCTTTGTCTGGTGCAACACTCAGATTCTCTCTCTCTCTCTCTCTCTCTCTCTCTCTCCTCGTGCGTAGTGTCTTTATAAATCCACTTATGTGTTGCTGATATAGTTACGAGGCTTTCCCAAACATTGGCAAGATAATTCAGACCCATTTTTCTTGGGAAATGCATATATAGACATATTATCCAAGTAACATTTTCATTCAAATCATACGATGTGTGCCATAAATAACAACAACAATTGCACAATATCAAAGGGTGGATGATTATGTATGACATACGTTTTTGCCAAGATTCGAGAAACTCTTTGGTGCGTGAGGGAGTCGTCATCAACTTGAGTTAGAGGCGCCAAAGTTACTCGATTTTTGCTGAAAGCGATGGATTTGGAATTTAAATCTGAATGGATGGATAACCAGATTTTAGTGGCATCTCTCTCTATCTCTCTTTCTGAATTTCTTTTTGAGAGATCTTGTAATATATTCACTCTTTTCAGGGTTTAGTGGTCTTAGGTGCGTCAGTCTCTATCTCTCTCTCTTTGTGAGATACCTTGTTATATGTTCACTCTTTTCAATGTTATTATTAGTCTTAGGTAAGTCTTCTCTCTCTCTCTCTCTCTCTCTCTCTCTCTCGTTTTCTGAGGAAGTTCGCTTCCGAGTACCCAGTGAATAAAATGAATGAGGATTTTCGATGAGTTACATATCCCCCACTTCCTTTACAGAAGGACTCTTTCTGTCTCTACTGGACGAAATTATATTTTCAGATTCTCCCAATTCAATCATTTTAATCACCAAAACCACAATAAATAAAAATCAATAAATCAAAAGTTTAAAGGGGCAACATTGGACGCTGTTGATACTGAATAACTGGAAAATGTATGAGAAATGTTTTTAAAGAAAATGTTGACATAATTAAATATTTGAATCACCAAACCATAATAGGTAAAAATAAAATAAATTGCAAAATCTTAAAAGTTCAAAAGGGGCATTTTGATACTGAATGTGCCTAGTCTTTTACTAAAAAGTAAGACTGCAAGGCAGCAGTTTCCACAGTTATTGGTGGAGGGCCTAGCTTTCTACTAAAAAGTAAGACTGCAAGGCAGCAGTTTCCACAGTTATTGGTGGAGGGCCTAGCTTTCTACTAAAAAGTAAGACTGCAAGGCACCAGTTTCCACAGTATGGTGGAGCTAGCTTTCTACTAAAAAGTAGACTGCAAGGCAGCAGTTTCCACAGTTATTGGTGGAGGGCCTAGCTTTCTACTAAAAAGTAAGACTGCAAGGCACCAGTTTCCACAGTTATTGGCAATGGGCCTAGCCTTTTGCTAAAAAGTAAGACTGTAAGGCAACAGGCGGGCCTAGCCTTTTACTAAGAAGTAAGACTGCAAGGTAGCAGTTTCCACAGTTATTGGCAGTGGGCCTAGGCTTTTACCAAAAAGTAAGGCTGTAAGGCAGTAAGCGGGCCTAGCCTTTTAATTAAAAGTAAGACTGCAAGACAGCAGGTCCAACAGTTATGGGCGGTGGGCCTAGCCTTTTACTAAAAAGTAAGACTGCAAGGCAGCAGATGTCCATTTACTCGCCATGTATGACATGTAGGACCTACAATGGTAGTGCTCTTACACCCCTACCAAAGGGTGGATATATATATATATATATATATATATATATATATATATATATATATATATATAATATATATATATAGATATATATATATATATATATATATATATATATATATATATATATGTATATATTATATATATATATATATATATATATATATATATATATATATATATATATATATATCTATATCTATATATATATATATATATATATATATATATATATATATATATATATATATATATATATATATATATTATATATATGTGTGTGTGTGTGTGTGTGTGTGTGTGTGTGTGTATTATTCGAGCTACAAATGTCCTTTAATATCTAATTCGCTCTACCTCGGAATTAATATATTTTCATATTTGTCAACTGAATCGATGTCACTGACGTCCTGATTTCTCCTCTGCCCGCTGGGCGGTGGTTCGAACCCACAAGAGGACGAAATTATTATCAACTAAAAAATTCCCCTTAGGTTAGATATTAAGGGATATTTGTAGCTCGAATAATTTATATGAATCACGGTGATGTGATAATTATTCATATGTACATATATATACAAATATTCTCGAAAAGAAGTGCAACGCGTTTGAAAATAAGCAACTAAAAGGATCTTTGGACCAATGCCTTTGGCTAGCAACCTGTCCAGCGCGATATCTGTGGAAATCCAAAAAGACTGTACTCTTATGAAACCCCTCACACTTAACGAGGAAAAGTTGCGCGATAATAAGCAAAAATCAATCAGACAATCAAAGGAGTATTTTTTAAAACAATCGGTGCAGCATTATTTCGGACCTTTGAAATTCGGGGAAAGATACCGTAGTTGCATTGGTAAAAATATCTGAGCTGAAAAAAGATATTTTCAGGTAATAGGCTAAAAATTCTCTCATGGTTGGTATGAAAATAAAAATCGGAAATATTTCACATTTATAGCATTTAAACTAGTTTTTCCTTCTCAGGGAACGAGCTTTATTAATCTAGTTAGTGATATTTCAGTTTTGCATATCTTTTATCCGCTCTCGTATTTTTATCCCTATGTGCAGAGAAAGAAATAAAAAAAGCAGTATCACTTATTTGTTAATGGCCTTTTTAGTTTCCCGTAAATGAAAACTATTGAGATGTCTATATGTCTGTGTCCGCACTTTTCCTGTCCGCCCTCAGATCTTAAAAACTACTGAGGCTAGAGGGCTGCAAATTGGTATACTTATCATCCAAATTCCCATCATCAACCTTACCAAATTGCATCCTTCTAGCCTGAACTCAGTTACACAGTCTTGCAAAGAGGCACTGACAGCCGAATGATTCTTGTTCAGCTTCTCGTGTCCAGATTATAACTTTGCCAGTGGTATGTCTTTAACAGCGAAATATTTCCTAATACAGCACCTTTGGTTGGTTACGGTCAAAAGGACACATCACACATACATATTGAAATGTCACATTGCATTTAAACTTGGAAAGGAACATCTCAATTTGATTTGAGTAACGCTTGTGCCTACGTCAACCATAAACACAATTCCCCAAACAAAAGTTTCTTAGAACAGTACAATGAACTTTAGCTCTTAAAGCCTCTTTTGTGTAGATTATAAATATTCCCCTTACACTCTTCCATTTTCACTCTGTCATATATTTCACTAAAATCGCGATATTCCGCGTTAAAAAATTTGATTTTATCTGCGACTGATTTCGTCATACACAGCATTGTCTATACATCTTGAATGAAGAATTCATTAGTAGAAAGACAAGAGCAGCCTTCTGCAAAGCTTTCTTTGGGATAAGCTACTTGATCTAATAATATTATGTCCACGTATTTTCAGTGATCAATCTTTTATTCAGTCAGGTATGGAGAATCGCCATTGACAGTTAACTGAGGGAAATCTGTCCTTCTTGGATATCATGTTTACAGACAGCCAGAATGACGCCAACACTTTAATCAGGAACATAAAATTCGCGGAATATTTTGCCCTTCCTTTCAAAAGAGTTTAATCAACGATAAGAGAGATGCATTGAACGTTGCATCTAATGGCGGATTCTCCGTAATTCTCTTGTTGTTGCAATTACTGTGATTAGGTGAACCTCCTCATTAAGAAGGGATTGAGTTAGTTGGAGGAGAAGCCTTACAATTGCCTAAGGATTCCTCATCCGTTTAGCGTCATTAGTGGGTATTAATTCATCAACAGACTTTGGCAACAGTTCAGAGTAAATAAGGCTCGTCAACTCATTTTTCAGTACAAAATTACCCATATATTTGGCAACAGACAGACTAAATAAAATTCGTAAAAAAATTTGCAATGGATCAATGCACAGTATTTTATCTACAACTGCCCATATTACTCATACATTTGACATGATGGCATCAGTGCCTGGTGCTAGAATTCTTGACATAGTCCTTTTTATAATTCCCTCTATAATTAATACTAAATAACTAAGAGCATTAAAATAAACGCGACATTTTCCTAAATGTATTTTAAATCATTTGGCCCGACAGCAGTTAGGGCAAACCTTTTTTATAGCTCATTGTTATTTCCTACAGGAAAAGAAGGAAAGTTAACGTCACTACGCGTAAAAAAATCTATAATGAGGTCTTTTGTAGCTATGCAATATATTATAACGCTCACAAAATAAGTTATTTGCTCATTCAAGGATTAAAAATATGAAATCTTTGAATGAGTAAACAAATTATTTTTCACATTTTCAACTCTCTACGCAAGAAAGGTGTCTTGCAACTATTTTTTTTAATTCATTCAACGAATCTTCCAAAATGTTCAATACGAAGCGCCAAGGCTCCTTTCATTTCCGAAACTCATCGAGGTGAAGGAGGTGTATCTATGATTGAAAGCGAGCGATTCAGGTCAACCTCCTCGAGGTATTCGACTTATATATATATATATATATATATATATATATATATATATATATATATATATATATATATATATATATATATATATATATATATATATACAGATGACAGAGAGAGAGAGAGAGACAGAGAGAGAGACAGAGAGAGAGAGAGACAGAGAGAGAGAGAGAGAGAGAGAGAGCTTTTGAGAATCACCAGAGTCAAGACTTTTAACCACCGCATTTTCGCACAGGATTATAATAACAATGATAATAAGTAAAGCAGAGGATTGTTATAGTTATTACAATCGTATACTAGTGCCTAGTTCCATACCAGACGATTATTATTACAGTTGTCATCACAGCCGACTCATAAGGATTGATTGATTGATTGGAAGTTTTCTGGCATCCTGTGACTCATAAGGAAAACAAAAGCAACACTATATTTAGAGATAATTCTAAAGACGGAACTGTCAATATAATGATGATTTTCAAACTAATAATACGTATATGTGTAATCGTCATAAAATCAGCACTAAATATTCATCGTTAGTGTTTATTAATACAACCGAAATGCGGTTCCATTAAACGGAATTATACAGCAATTGCTGTAACTGATGCCGTCATGTTATTTGTGACGAATTTCCTGAGGAATTCATATTTCACAGGGTTTAATGTACAATTATATTGGACATAATCAAACAATTTATGGCTTTATATATATATAAACTAAAAAATTCCCATTCGGTTAACGTAATTCATTCATATATTCCATTCCGAGGCTAGATCCATTAATTGGATAATAAAAGATATTTGTAGCTTAATGCATATATATATATATATCTATATATCTATATATATATATATATATATATATATATATATATATATAATATACATATGTATTATTTATATATATATATATATATATATATATATATATATATATATATATATATATATATATATATATATATATATATATATAATTAAAGACATGATTATATGTACAAAATTGGCAACATGAAAAATTTCTTTTTATTACTATATGTGAATATGTCTGTCAAGAAATTCAAATGATAAAAAGAAGGAATTTATGAAGAAATGTGTAAGACAGATCTTAAACAATTTACAAGAAATATGGTTAACCAATATACATACAAAAAAATGACAAGATGCTTTTAATGGTAAGGACATCACTTCTAATATCAGAGCGATTCGTTCGTAAAAATAAATAAAAACTTAACTTCGAATGAGAATAAGATCTGAGATACACAGGAAGGATTTTGAAAAGGAACGAAAATGAGACTATAATTTTATGAGCAAAGGAAATAAATAAATATAGCCATAAACAATTGAAAAGAAACGTGCGAAGAAGAGAAAAATTTAAAAGAAATTCAATTCTCGGATCATATCGAAGAAGTATTCCAAACTCCACCTTCATTAGCCGAGTTCGTCGTTTTCTTTTCAACAAGAGATATTCGCTTTTTTTATTTTTTCGGGACGGGATGGAAATGCCTTAAGGATATTCAACAAGATATTTTTTCTAAGCTTCCATACCGTTTTCTGATATTAATAGCACAAAGAACAGGTATGGAAAACTTTATCATCAGATACTTCTCTTCTTGTTCTCTCTTTTGCTGTTCACTTGTTGGTCACGAGTCATTTGTGCGTTTTCTTCCTATCTCAATATCCTTGTGAATTGTCTGCGATATATTACTCCTCATACGTGCACGATCTCTCTCTCTCTCTCTCTCTCTCTCTCTCTCTCTCTCTCTCTCTCTCTCTCTCGTGCAAAAATTCAGCTATAAAACACTTCAGCAGTGAAAAGACAACAGCAGCAGAGACCGTTAATGATGGTTGAGCAATAAAACAATGTCGATTTTAAAAGTAAAGTCATTTCATCGCTACAGATTTTCAAGGGAGGTTAAATAAAAAAAGATTAGTAAACATCGATGTCTCTGAAATACGCTCGTTAATCCTAACAGAAGAAAGAAAAATTCTTTAATTAGATCCTATCCATAGAGGAGAAGTCTGAGATTTGGCTGTCAGTGTTATTCTCCTCCGAAGGGGTCGTTATTTTAAACCAAACTTCATTAGTAAGACGTCATCCTTTTTAAGAACTGATGAAACAATTCCATAATGAAAATGCAGTTTATTTTTTATATGTTATAAGGAATGGGAAACCAATGAAGACCTTTAAGCCAATAGTATGTACCTAACAATCTACAGTGTTCTCACACTCTGTTGCAGATTTCCAATGGTCCCCCTTAACCTCTCTCTCTCTCTCTCTCTCTCTCTCTCGTTCTTTTGACATGAATTTTTTTCCTGGAATATTTCAGTCCTTTCCTCTCTTCTGTTTTATAGGATAAATCTTTTACTCATTTTTTCCAGTCATTATTGGTCAACATGAAAGCCATCCCAAAATGAAAAAGATTATTTCCGATATAATGACACTAGATTCTGGAAACAAGTTTTTCACTGATACTTTTAATCTTTTCATGAAATCTGGTTAAAATTCACAACGAGAAAAAAATTCATATTTTTTAATTACTCTTTCAAATAAAAATATATAGCGGAAATCAAAGACGAAATTGTTTCGCTTCAGTGGATATCAGTTGAATTCAAATATCTTTCTGAGCAACAGAGAAAAAGATAATTGCCTATCTGTCAGGTTTTTAGCTATCTCTCTCTCTCTCTCTCTCTCTCTCTCTCTCTCTCTCTCTCTCTCTCTCATATTCTGTTTTATGCGCGTCACATTCAGTTTCACATGAACCACGAATACCCGAGCCACTTCTTTCATTTGATCAAGGAATTCGACATGAAACCCACAAAAGATACGCCAAAGCCAGAAGGAAGATCTATGGGTATGTTGTACATACTGTTTGTCGAATAAAAGTTCGGTACTTTGAACGGATGTTAGTCCAAGTCCATCTTGACAGCTACCAAGTACGTTTACAATACTTAACTAATTATTAAATTTTGTCACCTATACACGCGAGACCTATACTGCAAAGAGGAAGATAAGTTTAAACATTATTGCAGTCCAGCTCATTATGAAAAAGACTAAATTCTTGTGTGAAAAAGTTCATCTTCAAAGTGCGGGCATCGGTGAGAGCAAATCTCGGTAATAAAATGTAAGAAGAGACTTATAATTATCGCCAGCATTATCCATATTTCATATAATTGATCTCAATCACATCTTTTCATATTTTAATGAGTCTAAGTAAACATACTTCACAGGGAACAAAAAGAAAAAGCAGGGTCACGCAATAATAAAATTGAAAATAAAAATGACTAGTGGTTAAAAGCCATCACAACAATAATTGTATCCTACTGCCTGTTTTCGTCTAATACTCTAATGGAAACTCGCATGAGATTCTTCGAAGGAAAAATTACGGAATCTTGGAAAAAGAGCAGCGCTCTCCTTTCGAACAAACATATAGGATCAATTATTAACTTGGCGGGGGCTGGGAATTCTGTTAATAAAATGAAAATTTCTTATAAAATTCTTGTTGAGTAAAAAGAAATTTCATCACTTTGTAGCTGTTGTTTACGACCTGTTTTTTTTTTCTTTATTTTTTTTTTCATTAAGAATATTTGAAACAGTTTTATCCACTACTACTGGAATGAGAAATTTATGGAAGGATGGCTGAAAAGAAACTGCTGGAATGAAATGTATAATAAAATTATTTTATCATTCCTATAATCAGCTTTTTAAATTCACTTCCCCCTACCAGACAACCTTTAACCAGATCTCTCTGTCGCTTGAGAAAACACAATATCACGGATTCTTGTCTTTTATGTAAATGATCCTTCTCGTCTCTTCTCCTCCTATTTCATTTAACCTAAATCCTGCCCCGTTTCTTTCTCACCGTTTGTCTATTCTGAAACTGGTACGGGAAATCTTTTATTCAACAAGTTCAAATGTTCTCCTTGATTAGGCAGTGCAGAGGAATCTCATTAAGCGCCCAGTCATCTGTGCCTGCATTCCATCTTATCTCACGCATGCCTGGAATGAAGTCCTGGATTCTCATTCCTCATTTCGAGATTTTCTCTCACATTCCTCATTTTCTGGCTCGTCGTATCATTTCTCATGCCAGCCTAAGATAAAAACAAGTAAAAAATGCGCCAAAGTTACCCCGGTGCAATCGAGTTTTCTGTACAGTATATAATGCTGTATGAAACTCACAGCCACGGCCCGGTGGGGATCTATATTGTCGGTATTTTTAGCGGTGCCACACGCACGATCATGACCAACTTTAACCTTAAATAGAATAAAAATACTGACGCTAGAGGGCTGCAATTTGGTGTGTGGATGATTAGCATACCAATTTGCGGCCCTATATCGTCAGAAGATTTTATGATCTGAGGGAGGACAGAGAGACAAAAGTCCATCTCAACAGTTTTCTTTTCCAGAAAAATAAAAATGCGTGATGTACATCAAAGTATTCTTTCAACGGAAAATGTCAAACGGTAAGAAGGATCATTTTAAAATGACTTCCGAACACAAACCAAAATACCTCTAAATACAAAAGACAAACCCTTTTATAATCAAGCACAAAGTAATATGAAATGCGTTTCATCTAAATCCTTTGTTCAGCATACAGCAAAATATTTACCATTAATTTCAATAATAATCTGCGAATATTATGCTGAAAATAACTCGCCTATCAGTCACTCATGGCATAAATGATTAGTTGCTTGTACACACAGTAATCAAAGCCCTTACAGAACATACATTTCCACCAGTTGCTATTTTGGTAAAATATGAAAACAATTCATTGTATGAATATTTCTTCTTCTGTCCAATGAACAAACAATTGCCGTAATAAAAAGAACGGAATTATTCCGTCCGTTATTTATCCATAAGTGTTTCACCTAGGGGCCACTGTATCAACAGTTTATGCTTCTATTTGGAAATAGGTACATAACAAGGAAAACAGAGCTAAAAATTATCATTCATATGCATGCAGTGATGCTCTATTTTTCCGTCAACTCCAGTTTCACCTTGAAACTGGGAGCAAAGAGTATTCTAAATTTCCACTGAAAACTACAAGTGGCAAAGTAAAAAGCTGAGAATAAGACCTCATCTCGCTCTTGGGTGTTCATTGCAAAATTGTGATACGAAAAGACGCTATCACAACTAAATCACAGAAGCCATAAAAGAACTTGGGGATCTTTTCTAGACGGTGACCACCCCCCGGGTTTTCGGGGGTCGTTATCTAGGACTAATATTTCTTGGGGTCATTATCTTGATGATATCTGCAGTCTTTTGTTTATGTTTCCACGGTCATCCCCAACGGGCTTCTACTAAATATACCGCAGAGATGGATACATATCGGGTTAAAACCCATAGGGGCCACTCTAGGGAAGATCCGAATTTGGATTATGCATTCCTCCCCATTATTGTACGTAATATACATCCAATGAATGCGAAATAATTAGTTTGGTATCAAAGCATTTTGTACCCGACATCAATGACGCTTCATGAAAACCATATTTTTGAGTCCTTGTTATGTGATGTTGACCCAAAAAAATTTTTTATGTCAGCATCATTTGATGTAAAGTCACCTCCCATCACTTTTCCTTTATTCTTCAATAAAGTGCCATGCTTTGCAAAATACTTTGTATTTGGAATCAACGTATTTAAAATATTTCTCGTCCAATGTTCGGGAAATTGAAAAAACAACAGTGAGCTACCAATTTTGTCGGGACACTGTGCAGTGACCTTCATTGTTATTATTAATATTATTATTATTATTATTATTGCGCAGTGACCTTCATTGCTATTATTATTATTATTATTATTATTATTATTATTATTATTATTATTATTATTATTATTGTTATTATTACTTATTGATTAATATATTGTTATTATTGATTATTATTATCATCATCCATCATTCATAGTAACATAAGTTTTGAAATGGAGAAACAAATCTACACTTATGTATATGCACATATTTTTAAAAAGAATCTGTCCAGAGAGCTTTGGGGATTACCGAAAGTTCTCTGTACAGATATATACTTATCCATTTATGTACATATACGTACATAAATGTGGATTTATCATTCATTCGTAATAATACCAATAAAAAGTTGTATATCACAACAAGTATCTTCAAAACTGAATGATCCTCAAGAGAAAATTGAGAAAACGCTTGGGAACAACGCAAAAATGCTCTTGCCTCTTTAAGCCCATAAATGGCTACCTGTTCAGGTGAATTGGGAATAAGGGCATTATTTATATTGGAATTATGAAACATAGCTGGAACATATTAACCTCTAGTGTTTGGTATAAGTGTATGCATCCTTTTACGTTTAGTAATTTATCATGCAAACGATGCTTTACAATGAGACGTAGAGGTTATACTATATGTATTAGCTATAAATTTTTTTTAAATAATCCAAATTTTTATATATAACCAGAAAAACCCTGTTGTTCCTTATTTTCATTTAAGGTTTATTAACACATTTATGTGTTATTCCTCTCAGAGCTGTTCGTTTTCTGTAAATTAATCTTGAATATTTTAAATTCCTTTTACCCTTATCATTTCTGCTCGGAAACACGAAATATCCAATGATCGTAATATTCAGTTCCCAATTTATGCTCCACAAGAGATGCTACATCTTACACACAGACTGTATGGAGATCTTTCAAACACAAAGGAAAGTTCTTGGCACACTACTTCAAGGTAAGAATAGAAACTTCCAGAAACTACGATTGGTTTTTAAAGTAAAGGAGTTTATAGCAATCAGCGACAACAAAAGGAAATAAATATAGGAACTGGAAGCCAGAAGGTCCCTCAGGCGACTGATTCATAGACTCCTCGCTGCTGATATCCCAACACCATGAGTGCGAGATTGAGGTCTATTGCCTAATTCATTCTGATGGATTCGGGGCACATGACAAATCGTATAATCTTTGATATAACTTCATTGACAAATGGAAACGTTCATTTCCCTCGAGCAGTGACCACCCAATCCGAGAAAGACTGACTTCGCCACTGGAAATGTGGTCTGACTTGGTTTGGATAACAATCAATTAGAGAAGGAGAGGGCAGAGCGCCTTGACTTACCTTGTTCATCGTCATTTCATTCACTGAAGAGTATCTTTTTACTGTATAGGCTTCTGCAGATAGAATTGTTCATTTGTGTTTATCATAATCTTCGGCAAACGGTTCCTATACAATTGAGCTATTGCCGTGAAAATGGGAGTCGAGGATAGTTCGGTGTTTGAAGATATTGAATATTCTTCTCCTTTTCCCTCTCTCCTCTCTCTCTCTCTCTCTCTCTCTCTCTCTCTCTCTCATAGGAACATAAAGCCAGATTTCAACGGGTACATTTGCTCCTCAGTTTCCTTAATGAAATTAAAGCTGGAATTCTATACGAAAAGTTTGAATGCTTCTCGTTTGACTGTCTGTCTGCCAGTCTCTCGGTCCCTCTTTCTTCGTCTCTCTGCTTCAAGTTTGATCACCAAACATAAAAGAATAGAAGGTGAAAAGACCCGAAAAGCTTTGAAGAAAAAGAAATAAAATCGACGAGTTCGAGGTTTGGTGAGACGTCTTTGATCTGATAACGGAGTATCTGTACTCTTTGGACAGAACTTAACCGAAAAAAAGTATGACTTATGATATTTTAAAGAAAAAAGACGTAGAAAAATAGTCCCTTTACTTCCACCCCCCCCCCCCCCCCCTTTTTTTTCCCCTTTTTTTTTCTTTGGCACTTGAAGGGGTCATCACTTCACTTCATCATTTTCAGCTCGTGGGGGATACCCTGAATTTGCAAGTTTCCAAAACCTTGCCTTTCAATACATCGATTTATTACCTACAGTAGTAGACTACAGGTTATCCGAATATTCTTGAGATAGTTTCACTCACAGATACCGTTCCTCTCCAACATTTCGTCTGATGCCCAAACTCTCTCTCTCTCTCTCTCTCTCTCTCTCTCTCTCTCTCTCTCTCTCTCTCTCTCTGATGCACCTTCCCGTTCATATCCTGATTTCCACCGACAAATGCAAATCGTCGCATCACGTAACACGAATAAGCTTCGATATGCTAATATCCGGCATAAGTCGGCAGCTTTGCATCTCATATAATGGTCCTTATATCGCTCCTGTGTTCCATGGTAAGCATTATCACACCAGCTTGGCTACGGCCGATCTGTGTATTTCGATTTGATCGTATAATACAACGATCAGTATGTCAGTCATTCGGTACACATGACCCTCAAAATGGTTGCACGATCGTCTCTGCTGAGCGAGATAAGAAAGGTATGAAA
Organism: Macrobrachium nipponense; assembly: GCF_015104395.2. Lineage (NCBI taxonomy): Eukaryota > Metazoa > Arthropoda > Malacostraca > Decapoda > Palaemonidae > Macrobrachium > Macrobrachium nipponense. Next base: position 89,795,848 of record NC_087207.1, read on the forward strand.
TAATCTATATACTAAATATTCTTCATTAAATATCAAATTTCTGATGATTTGAAGGGCAATGCTGCCTTCGATAACAACCAATGAGATATAACAGCCTGAAATCAATTGCTATGAAGTGTGGTAAAAATTCAAAGGAATTTCCTGAATCAAATGCGACCTTCATCTCGTCATAGAATTAATTACCATATTCAACAATATTTCCCATAAATCAATTCCTACTAATTGTGGTAAACAGTGTTATTGAGAAAAGTCGATTTATTTCACCGTTATTGGGACGATTACAAGGATTTGTGAATATGCAACATTATTATTAATGGACTTAGTAATTAAACTGTGGTCCTGCCTTCGAAGGATTTGTTACAAGTGAATCGAATATATTAGAAAGCTACTCTCATATTTATTGTGCTCTCATTCAATGCAGTACCAAGTGTTTGATGCGTTGGGTACTTCTGTCATTGACATAGAGATTATTCCATATGCACTTGTTCACCCTCTTTTATAGGAAGGGAAAAGTAATGTCATTTTATGAAGTCTCATAAAAATATGTAGGGCATTTCTCTTGCCAAAGGCGTAAGCTAAAATACCTTTGTTCTACAAATTAGTAGCAACTCTTAATGAAAAGGAAATACTTCTAGATTAAGGGAAGTTCGAACCTTCTATTCTACGGAGAGGTAAAATATATGCAAATGGACGTTTTCTTTAAGGAGACGTCGTTTCTTAAAGGCATAAAATTACTTCGTTTTCATTCGGGGGTAAATTTAAATTCCTGAAGTATAGGAGAGATCTCTTTGTTAGGGAAACGAAAGCAGAGAAAAAGGGGAATCAGTTAATCAACTTTTCTTCCTCCTCCTTCCAGAGTGAGGGATTGAAGAAGGTCTAAGCCTCTTCCTCTCTTCGCGAATGCAAACAAAGTCTTTCTGGTTAAAATTCTAACTCTGAATGAAACATGTGGACCGTGATTGCATGAAGTCAGTTCCAACTTTTTCCTTCTGATTTTTCACCAAGACAGAGCTTTGGTAACAAATTTGAATCGAAGATTCGGATTTTTATCCATTTGTTGATTTATTAATTTATTTTTCTTTTTTAATAAGTGAGATTTATTCTTTCTATAGAAACTTGAATTTCAGGTAAATGGTCCCTTTGGTGGGCTAGTTCCGCATGAATAGGGTTCGTCTTCTCAATAATAATAATAATAATGATAATAATGAATATGACTTGTAAATTCATCATCAAACTGTCATTTCCCCCCAACAGAACCTATGAGACGCAAATGACCATCACGTCTTTCCTGTGCCCTATATTCCACCAATCTCCTCTTCCCATCTCCTGCCTCCCTTCCCGTGCTTGTTATCCAACAATATCTTGGTAACGTGAAATATGATTAGGTTATATTTTCTGAAGTTGGTTTGGTGTTTTTGGTATACTTAATTGAAAATTACCATTGAGCTGATATAGCATTTCCCGTAAATGTTTGTGTATCAAGGTTTGAGTTACTTTTTCAAAAAGGCGCCCTTATGACGTGAGAGAGAACAAGCGCTCTGCATTTATTCTGCTACCATATGCCCTAAGGACGAGTAGCGAAAGACTAAAAAATGACGAGACGTAAAGACCAGGGTACAAAGAGTCTTCAAAGAAATCACAACACAATGTGGGAACACCTTCAGGGTCTAGACTCTAGACCGACGTTTTCTGTAGCGTCATTAGGACGTCGCGAGATTCCCTACTACTTTTGTTCTCTAGATGAATAATTCATCTGCCTCCTCAAAGAGGGAGAAGCTTGTTGTGGCCAGATTTAGAAAGAGAATCTCTCTCTCTCTCTCTCTCTCTCTCTCTCTCTCCAGTGTTTTTTGGTTTGAAATGTAAGTAAGTTTTGGATACTCATAATTTTTTAGATCACCTAAGAAGAAAATGGAAATAGGTCGACATTAAAAATGTATATATATAGTGCTTAGGTCGATATAGTGCAGGAAGTTATTAGTATAATTGGCTTTAATGAGAAAGTGTTTGTGTTTGTGTGGGTCGGGGGAGGGTTTGTGTGGGGGCGCCGAGGAGGGGTATGTTGAAAACAAAGAAATATAGGTGACCGAAATACGTGTCGACTACGATGTGCTTATCCCGTTGTAATGATAATTTTCTTTATAATTTCCGAATTTGTTGTAACTTGTTTCCCCACCTTTCCTCGCCCGACTTCGTGTACCTCGATTGTGAGTCTGAAGGCCACAAGACACGAGAATGCTCGCATATAGAGAGAGCTTCTTCTGACAAGTGCAGGTATAATTGTAAGGCTGCAAATGAAACCCAAATTCCTGTAACGAATATCGAGAGTGACCGGATCGAATCATAACAGAAATGAGATGCCATTATCAGCATCAGATGAACCAAGATGTACTGTGGAACAGCCTCCCAAAGGATGTCGTCCAATTGGAACTTCAGAAGTTAAGCGAAGATGCAATGCATTACTTCCCTAATAGTACAGGAGCAATAGGGTTCAACATGGAAAAAAAATGCAGAAAGCTGAATTTTTCACATAAGTTATCTGAAACCTTACTAAGTTCAGTGGAATAAAGTTTACCTAAATTAACCTTGAGCTTGCTGAAAAATCCAAGATGGCGGCTGCGATGCGGCTAATTTTCGAAAATACTCCTTTAGCATTATTTAGTACTTATTAAACAAGGAACTTTGGTGCGAAAAAACTCATATTTAATGTGATTCCTTTTATTCAATGTAAAGTTTACATTTTTTGGCCTTTAGAATCAAAATAAAATGCAAATTTTCACATCACAAATATTGAAATAAACCGAGAAAAACAAATACTTTGGTCGGTTCTAGTTCATAGGGACACAAGACTCATTCTTAATGTGATTTCTCTAATTCAATGTAAAGTTACATGTTTTGGCCTTATATCCAATAAACAAAATATAAATCTTCACATTATAAATATTGAATTAAGCAATTATTATTTATCCATAGTAGACACATATCTCGTATTTAATGTGGTTTTTCTATTCAAAGAGAACTTTACATGTTCCAAGATTTAAAATCACAAAATATCTACTGAATCAAGCATAGTATACACCAGACTCATATATAATGTGATTTCTTTTATTCAGTGTAACATGTACAAGTTCTTGCCATTAATAACCAAATAAAAAAAATTCAAATAATAAATATTGAATTAACCAAAAAAAATCATATACACGTATTCACAGGTTTCATAGTATTTTCTCATCCTCATCACCATCTGCAGGCCAGGAATTTGTACATGTTTGAATTATGCATGATGAACACATGGTTGTGCAAAACATTCCTGCTTTACGGCACTTACACCTCTTCGCACACCCTCCCTTACATCCACAGGATATAATAAGCAGCACTTGCTCTGGGGCTACAGGCCTATCAGTGAAGACGGGAGTCAGCACGTTACCTTTGTAGTACCAACCCCAATTTGTAGGATCTAGCTTTCCAGGATTTCCCAGCCACTCTTGTATTGTAAAGTAAGTCCTATATGAATGGTACTTAGCTGCTGCAGAGGTTGGGGGAGGCTCTCTAGATTAAAATTGCTGCTCATTTTGCTCACCTTCTGTGTGTACAATATGTACCGAGACTTGTCAAGAGATGTTGATTTATTACACTTGTAGAGATTTAATAAAAAATTTTCCCCAACCCTAGCTATCTCATCATGACTTGAATCACACTTTTTAAATTTATCAAACATGTCATACTGGCTGTGGTTCTCTAAAACTGTAAGTGCTCGTTTCTTTCCAATGCTAAAAAGGGCAGACACCGTATCACATCCGGTGATTGCATGGGCTTGAAGAATGTATCGACGGGACTGATGGTGCATTACCTCTTGCATACCACTGATCTTATAGACATTATTTTGTGAGTACATCATATATACATTCTTATATGTTACTTTGTCAATGAGCATTACTAGTAAATCAGTGTCAGTGCCTACTAGTACCACTGGGCAATCAGTGTGGACCTCTGCATAACTAGTGGTTGTGCTGGTCAGTATGTAATCAGCATCTGCCTCTGCCTGTAGACATTTAACTCCTTTACTTGAGAGCTGAACTTTAACCTCTTCTATTAGCTGTGACTTGTTTGTTCTATTGGCCAAGAATGAACGTTGATTAGTAGTGACTGGATGTTCAAGATCAACAATTATATCTGCAGAGACCGTGTGAAAAAGACTACACCGGTTCTGCTCTGCAAATCTTGTTGATGTAGCATAATACCCATCAAAACTGTGCATTTACCAAAGGTGTTTAGTACGTATGATACATATGTGCTACAAACATCACCACATGTGCAACCATCCACATCTGTTGGCCATTGAACACTTTGCAGTAGATGTCCACCATCAACAATGTAATATGGATTTTGAAGGTCATCACTTGAGATGGGTACAACTGAAGCTTTTATGAGACTTGCGAGATTACTTTTAGTATTCTTGCGCATCATCTTTTTATCAAATAATGCAGGAGGCTGTTTACTAAACTCATGCTGAAGGTAGACTTCCATTTCAGATTGCTTTTCTATAACACATGTGACACGCATGAATAATAGTGGAATCTACCTCTACCACTTTGCCACGGACTGTCACTCCATTGGTGGCTGCTCCTATTGATGTAACTCGATCATTTCTTTTGAGTTTAACATCTGCAAAATTCTTACCTGTCACACTTTCAGCTGATTTCCTTCCCATCTCAAAGGCACACTCAGCATTGGCAGATGTTGGTGCCATGATACCAGCTGCGAGCGAGATAAGATTTTCACTGTGCTCACCTGTGTATGAGAATGGCGAGTGGTTATCAAACCAATTTCGAAAAGGGATATAGTGTTTCCTGTCACGTTCAGTTTCAGGAGGCTCTCATGTCAGTGTGTGATCACATGTCTGAGAATAAATTCCACAAAAATCTTCAACTACCTCACATATTGGAATAGTCTTTGACAGGACATGAATCATCCTTGCCTGAGTGCTGCTTGTGATGCCACGGCCATGCTTCAAACCTCCACGAGTCTTCAACATCCGCATTAAAACTTGTTCTATGGTCTGGTTAGTAAAATTCCCAGACGGCAGAATAGGATCACTGATCCGGTGTATTGTCCAGTATCCAGATTCTAATATATGTAACCATATTGATTCCTTGTCCATGATGGTGGGAGCTCTTTTCATCTGTGTGTGGTAGAGACGGGCAGACTTTGCATAAGCTAGGTGTCCACCAGAATGGAAGACGGGGATCATTGCATTGACACAAAATAGATGCATTTCCCAATTACCAGTACGCTCAGCGCGTAGAAACAAGAGCATTAGACGTATCATCTTGACATATTCAATCCACAGTTTTCCTGTTCTTGAGTTTGGAGTCAGGTTATGTTCTAGATCATCTAATACATTTGTTAGATGAGCCACAGAGGAGTCCTTTTGAAGAGTCCCAACCTCATATTTCCCATCAAGCAGCTTTTCATGGACAACTCTAAGATGATCCAAGTTGAGTGTGTTACAAGATGTTGATGTATGAAGCATCTTCCCAACAAGAGAAGAGGCTGTCAGCATGTGTGCTCGGAGTGCACGAGCATAAGCATGCCCAGTCAGCATGTGCTTCACTGTGTTGATTCCATAGACAGTCTCCCATAGATCAGACAGCCCACTCCCTGCCGTTATATATCCAATTGCACCCATATATGACATTAAAAGATGGAAGCCACCTAATCTCACTATAACTTTGGTAAGGTCTGGAGATGCTTGTACTATTTCAACTGCTTTCTGGTATAGTGGCTGATCAAATGTGACAGGGATAATACCCAGCCTGTACTTTTCCGACACATCCTGGGCATAGCAGAGGGCAGAGTAAAGGGTGTCTGGATGATTTGGACTGTTATTAATGAATGGCAGAATGTCTATTCTGCTTACATCATAGTGGATTTGCTTCATGAGAGTTTGATTGAAACCACTCCATAATGGGCACCGTGCAGTCTGTTACATGAAGCTGGCCAGCCAGATAGTGTCTAAGGTTATACCTAATCTCAAGAAGGAATGATTGGTACTGAAAGGTTCTAGTGGTTTGATTAATACATTTCTGAGACCTGGTACTTGTGGTTTTTTGTATTTTTTGGTGGGCAATTGCGCAAATCTACCAGCATCCACAACGGACTGAACTTGTGTTGAACGAGGCAAGTTTTCTTCCACAATCACTCCAGCTGGCGTTACACCTGCGATGCCTCCCAAAACATGCCATGTTCCAAGTCCAGTCAGTGTATGAGTGTCAATGTCTGCATTGTCAAATACAAAATTCACAAATTTGTCAACCCATTCATACATTTTGCACTGTAGAGGCGTAATACTTCTCGGTAATCATCTGCAAATGCTAGACTGCTAAGTAAATCAACTAATTCACGAGACTCGAATTTAGCATTACAGTACACTGATACTCCTAAGAGAATTGGAGAGAGAAATGATCTGGGGCGTGCAGCTGATGTTATACTGTGTGTATTTGCAATCCTACGGCGTCTTGTCCTTGATGAGATGACTAAGTAACCTTAATAGAAGTTGAGAAACACGTTCTTCCATCTTCTCATAGTTGCTCATCTCCAAAAAGGTTTGGATACTGGGATTTATCATATATGGTTGTCCTTATTTCATCTTCTATGAGAACTCCAGCCATGTCGTCAATTTCTTCAGGTGTTAGTCCAGTATTACTGTAATGTTGTCTCAGTATATTATTGCTCTCATTCAGAAATGTATAAATTGTCTCTTTACCTTGCTCGCACGTAATAATCATTTCATCTTTATACCTATCTTGTAGTTTAGACTTTAGTTGTCTCGCAGTGTACACTTCACCATCTCCAGAACAATCCTTCAAAAGACCCTCTAATTCTGTCAAAGTGTATTGGTGGTCATCATTGTTATCTAACAGCTCACAAAGTTTGTAAAATCCTACATTTTTCTCTTCATAAACTGACCCTATAGGAAGACCTTTAGGCCTTTTTGTGGTATTTTGCACAGATTCCCTACCCTTGTGAAAACTTACCTGACAGTCATGGTGATATTTTACCTCAGCAGCAACTGTATCTCCAATGTTTTGAATACGCACATGTACTTCATTGCCCCATACCTTGAAACAAAGAAAAGTTTCTGATGTCAAACTAAATCACTGGTTCTTAATTCGTAGTTTAAAAATAATTCTCATTCGCAGATTACAAATAATTTGGAAAACAATGCCTTTGGTGCCGAGAGATTGGATATTTAGAGCACAATAAGTAAGTCTGAATACAATTAGTCTCTACCTAATGTAGTTTATATATATATATATATATATATATATATATATATATATATATATATATATATATATATATTATAAAATACAAAGGTGAGATATTTTGTGAGAGATTTTGAGATGATACCAGATGAATATTAAAGAAAGTACCTGAACAGCCTTGTCTGATGAAATGTGGTGTAATCACGAAGGATCTGTGTGGTAGACTAAGTGTCTGGGAACGGCTCACCAGTGAGATACGGGAAGTAGCTTATACAGGTCCAGGACGAGTTCACTTTTCCTCACCACCCCTTGCAATGGGTATCACAGTGTATTAGGGAAAGGGAGGGGGTATATGGTATATGCAGAAGAATTGAAAACAGGAGTTAGTAACGACTACAAATCATATTTTGAATTACATAAAATCTCACACCACGTTATTTTGAGGAAATAAAGAATTTTCTTTATATTAAAGTATGACTAAATGGGTAACATATCAAAAAAATGACATGAAAAATGTTCTTTCCACTGCTTAAAACCTAATTTGTAAAACTTTCCCCCCCATTTTTAGCGTTATTAGCTCAGAAAGTGGGTTCCGTACTAATGGCAGCCATCTTGCACGCCATTTTGAATTACTCCGCAAGCTCAGGGTTAACTTTGGTAAACTTTATGTCATTCAACTGAGGAGAATTGTAGTACCACAGTAGAAAAATCAGCTTTCTGCAGTTTTTTTTCCAAGTTGGAATGTTTTGGGAGGACTAATGCTCCTGTACTAGAGGAGGAGGAGTTTCTGAGTTTTTACAGGAGCGTGAAACAGAAACACTTTCCCGCAAGGTTCAGTTTTTTTTTTTGTTTTTTTAATAAAAGCGATACGACGACTTCATCAAATGGGAAGTATATGTCATTTTAGTTAGAATGAGGATATTAAACACACTTATTTGTTTGACAGTGTATGTGAAATAGGTTTAGATTTATGACTACATGGCTCATATCCGCTTTAAACCATTTCGCCAAATAATCGTTCTGAATCTCTTCATCCATTAAATAGGGAGTAATTCAAACCCGTCTACTGCCCTCTTGGCGTTTGCCCAACGAGTCTCTGAGCATTTGAGGTCGAATGAAGAAATTACGGAGCCGAAGAAGGTCAAGAACCTGTTAACACCCAGATTATTTCGTCTGTGTTCATTGGAATTTTACACTTACACACACACACACACACACACACATACACACAAAAGGTCGAGGAGCTAGTGACCCAAACCGAGTTGGTGTCTTCTACTGGGCCAGCTACACAAGGGTCCCAATGGTGGGCGGAGCAGAGCTGCCAACGTACGGGGACCACAGTTACTCCAAAAAGTACTTTTAGAATATTCAGGCGGATTCTCTCCAGACATTCTGAGAAAGGCGGTCAGTAGCCAAGGTGCAGACTTTCGATTTTAGTGGTGATACTGTTTGTCCGTCTGTTTATGGTGTAATCTTTGGAGGGTTTCAAGATGGTCAGTGAATAAAAGATGCATAAGAGTTTGGTCAATTGTTTCAGAGCACTCTCCTTTGCCTGTATCTGAACCGTACGGAATTATTTGATTTATCGTGAAGGAATGTAGTATATAGTATATATCGATATATATATATATATATTATATATATAGTATATATATATATATATATATATATATATATATATATATATATAATATACATACATACACACACGCATGCGTGATATATATATTATATATATATATATATAATATATATATATATATATATATATATATATATATATATATATATATATATATATATATATATATATATATGTGAATAACTTGATCACGAAGTATATAAAACGTGATGCTATGTATAAATAGAGGTTTTTTTTGCCACGAAGGAAAAAAATGAAAAAGCGAGATAGCCAAGTACTTTTCGGTCCTGTTCGGACCGTTTACTGAGGCAAACTGATTTACAAAGAACAAAATAGTCAAAAAAAAGCTTAATATACAAACTGACACACCAGATTAGCCATAAGGGTGATTTTCACTCTACAGAAAAGGATGAGTCGCCAGCAAGGCTAGCCACACCTTGAAGGATACCCGCAGTAAACAAGTTGATTCTTCAGAAAAAAACAGTACATTTTTTGAAAAAACACTGGAGCATATACAATTTAATATCATGAATTTTTACACATTATTTTCCCAACAAAAATTATTATTAATGAAAAGACGAAAGAAAATATAAATATATATATATATATATATATATATATATATATATATATATATATATATATAATATATATTATATATATATATATAGATCGAGCAAGAGAAAGAGGGAGAGAGAATATCGAACAAGTGTTTTTTTTCAAAATGTACTGTTTTCTGGAAGAATCACTTGTTTACTGCGGGTATCCTTCAAGGTGTGGCTAGCCTCTGGCGACTCCTCCTTTCTGTAGAGTGAAAATCCCTTATGGCTAATCTGGTAGTGTCAGTTTGTATATTAAGCCTTCTTTTGAGTATTTTTGTTCTTTGTGTAAAATCAGTTTGCCTCAGCAAAGGGTCCGAACAGGACCGAAAGTACTTGGCTATCTTGCTTTTTCATTTTTTTCCTTCGTGGCAAAAAACCTTTATTTATATATAGTATATATATATATATATATATATATATATATATATATATATATATATATATATATATATATATAAAAATATACATACATACACACTTGACTGTATCTGCAATAAAGCTGGATAATTCATCGAAATCACTCTCCGCTGTTTCAAAGGAAAATGCATTTTGAGTCAGCAACTTCCGAAAAAGTTCATTCACTTTATGGGTCATAACCGTTCGGAATTATATTGAAGTTAACAAAGGTTTTCCTGATGCTTCTCTTATTTTCAGTATTCTCATTAACTAAATTACAGGCTTATATCACCTACTAAAGTCTTTACAAGTTTTTACTAACCGTGAGAGAATGTCTAGATCTTTTAAATGTTGGAATGTTAGGAAAAAAAAAAAAATTTTCCGGCATAAGTTATGTGAACCGTGTACTTAATAAGGTCAGGGGGAGCTTCAAAAAACAGTTAAGAAAAACAGTTTTCTTTGTAAGGTTTTTCCGCACTGAGGGTAAGATATGCTAATGCTAAGCCGCTCCTTGATTTCATAGTCGCAAATAAGAAGAGAAATAATACTTATTTCCCTTTGTCATAAATATCAGAGAAAAAATGAACAAAATTGTAATATTTGTTTTTCAGCAGAAAGATGCAATGCAACCAACTTCTTCGAGTCGCCCTATTACAAGAGCAATTACTTCCGTGTGAACGACTAGTAATGAACATTACCCATTGACTAATTGGTGTTCTTCTTCTGAGATTTCATGAAGTCGTTCAACTCATTAAGACAATTAGCTTTCATGTGGATCCCCTGTGATTAACATCCCTCGCTAATTTGTGTTCTTCCTTTGAGATCTGACGAAGTCATTTTGGACCCATAATTCGATTTTTCGAAGTGCAAGTTCCTTACGGAGAAGGCACAAGGTTCATTCCAGAATAATGTATAGACAGTATTTGCATCATGATACAAAACAGAACGAAAATATCATCCCAAAGTTTGCAAAATACTTTGTAAAGAAAATACACTGGAACGGAAAGATTTGGTGTTTATCAACACCAGCGAATATTTAGGACAAAAAATCATAATTCTGTGACCAACAACTATTATTGGACCAGGGATGAGACTGCAAATCTCTGTCGCCTGGGGAAATTCTTCCATGGTCTAGTTAATACCCAAATTAACTCCCAGAACAAATACCTACGAGGTAAACCGTTGCCCATGAGACCCTCGTTTAATACTTTTACACTTGTTTGTGGAGCATAAATTAAGTAGATTTGATTGAGGAGAATGCTTATAGACGCCAAGGTGAAAAATGACTCTGCTGGAGATATAAATCTCATCATTATTTGCTATCAGCAAATAATAGCAAGCTCGAGGAAGAGTACCAAAACCTCCTAGGTAGTGGTAAGAGCAACTGAGACAAAATCGTTTGTCAGGATGTTAGGATGGAGTAGGTATTGGAAAACCCAGAATTTACTAACAGAAGAATTTCATTACTTTGAAATCCTTTATTTCCCATTCGTCTATGTGATTATACTTTCCAGAATATCTTTTCTTTTGTTTTATGAAAGAATAAGTATCACAACTACTATTAAAGGCCTGAGATATGGATATGAAAATCTCGTAACCTCTTCCTGCTTCGTATTATACAAATGATTTTCCTGAGTTTGCAGGGAAATGTATCACTTTTACTCGCTGTAATTACAGGAAGAGGGCCCTGTAATAGTCATAAAAAGCGGTTCCACTGTACAACGTCTTAGCCTCCAGATTGCCCTTTGATCAAGAATATTTCGTCGTTTCGTTTTAATTCTTGTGTTCGATGCAGACACTTGGCCCAGACGAGAGATATTAACTCGCCTTTTTTTTTTTTGGTGGGTGGGGGGGGGGGGGGGGGGGGGGGGGGGGGCGCGGCGGGTCGTGGTGCTCAGAGAAGCTTAAAAAAATGCATCGCTTTAGAACCTGATTTACTGTAATGGGAATCTCACACGATTCATGTCATAAAAATGAGTCAGTCTTAGTCGCTCCTTCGAAGGACAAAATATATATAACATTTTAAAGGTCTCAAACTTTATACAAAAACTCAAAAGGTACTCTTAATTGTTAATCAGAATCCATAAGTATATTTCAGTAAGCAATTATAATACTTGATGCAAATCAGAAGTCAAAAATAATATCGAGCTTCAAGTGACGACTGTCATGTCCAAGTTAAAGCTAATAATTGTTGCTAGTAGAGACTACAGACATCTATTTGATTTTCCATCACGCTTGCCCTATGTCGTACGATTAACAGGTATATTTTGTGAAGAAGAGACGAAGGGAAGATAATCATTATTACTCATAAAAATCGCCAGAAAACGGCTTTAAAAAATATTCAGGTAGTTTCTATAAGCAATCAAATTACCAAGAAGGAAACTTTTTTTTTTTTTTTACTTTGTTATTATTTCAGAGCTACGCACATCGAAGCCATAATACGCGATTTTTTCTTAAATTCTTAATATAAGAAGAATGGATGTCTCGTCTAGATTTACAAATTTTAAAATCAAAGAAGTAAAGTAGGCGATAACTCGTAAAAGATACTAACCATCTTTTTCTTTATATCTAGAAATAGAAAGGTTTCTTTGTTCTGTGGTTATGGACCTGAGAGAGCAGGATGACGGAAGTCGAACACAAGAGAGAAGGAAAAACATTATAGACAACAACAGAAAACTGAAGACGAACCTGCATTTTGTAACAGTGGCAATCCATTCACGGGATAATCCAGCATGAAAAAGCATATTAGAATGATTCTAATAATTTTGACCCTTTCATGAAAAAAAAGTCACCCATCATGGCTCCTACCTCTTGTATTTCACTAATCTATCGTCCCTAAAGAAGAAGCCTGACCAGTAAGCAAAAGTAAGTCCCTCAGCAGTTGTATCAGACTAAGAACAGTTTCCTGAGGTAACTGAGTTTACAAAGAAGTTGGGACCATTTGAGTGGACTAACTTTCTCCATGACTCACGTACGAGCAAATTCTTTTCTCTGGCGATTGCAAAATTAAATACATATGGCTGAATTAATTTCTTTTCTTAGTGAATTAACTGAAAATTATTCAAGAAATAGTAATACAAAATGATACCATTTTCGAGACCCCAAGCTTAATTTAATTATTCAAGATATAAAAAAATCCAAACCATATAGTTATGGTATGCCTTCATAAGGAAGCATGTGAATTGCCTTGAGAGATTCAAGTATTTAATAAAGTCCATTCAGCTACACATACATAACTGTTCCCGTCTTCCAACGTGTGCACTACATATTATTCTATAACCTTTTCTCTTTTTCCTATACCATCTGTGCAAGATTTAACATTGCGTCACTCTGTTTTATTTCAGAGCATGATTTGCTGACCTAACTGACCTTTCCAGCAAAGTTTGGTCTATAAACAAAAGGTAGTCTTGATTTGTTATGATCCAAGAAAATACTTCTTGAGCTGAAATCCTTTTGAACAGATTCAACACACTTTAATAAAACCAAGAGGGATCCAACGAGAAACCAACCTCCAGAGAGGGGCAAGTTACAGGAAAAGGTGATAAATAGATAAATGAGAGGGAATAAAGATAAAACCGATACAGAAGAATTCAGGAGACGTCGTCCGAAAACAAGAATGAATTTGGAGATCAGAAGATTCCCCAACTTCACTAGGCAAACTATTCCATATTTTAGTTGCAACCAAGTTAAAACTTCTAGAAAACTGAGTAGTATCCAACATGATACTATCAGATGTGGCTCGTTTAGATAGACTACAATTTTAGTCATAAAAAGTGTCCTCATCTAGATGTTTGCAAATGTACCAAGTTAGTATTTTCGTATATATTAGTGTATGTGTGTATGTGTGTGTGTGGGGGTGTGGATGGTGGTTGTGATAGAGAGAGAGAAGAGGAGAGAATAGAGAGAGAAGGAGAGAGAGGGAGTAGAGAGAGAGAAGAGGAGGAGAGAGGAGAAAGGATCTATGAAGTTCTGGTTTCCAGGTACCGAATAAGGAAAGCACTACGAGGAACGCACAGGAATATTCCTTAGTGTTAGCACGTAACACAGGAGACAATTCACCAACAGATAATCTCCCCTCACGCGTCATTACAGGTAATTGATGTACGACTGCGCAAAAAAAAAAAAAAAAAAAAAAAATCATTATTCACTTTAAAATGAGTCTTTATCGACATTAATCTGATATGTTGGCGCATTCTGCATGATAAAACAGTTCGTGCCTCATTGTCATCATTGGGGCCCAGAGAGAGAGAGAGAGAGAGAGAGAGAAGAAGGAGAGAGAAGAGAGAGAGAGAGAAGGAGAGAGAGAGAGAGCATAATCCTATGATCCTTGTGTAATCCCATAAAGAGCTCTAATATCGTGGTCATATCGTAGCTTCCTTCAGTTTTACCACTAATCATTTCATTAGTTTGTTTGTTTGCTTGTTTGTGTTTTGCATCGTCTTTTCCTATGTTTCATGCACCTAAATCCTTACGGGGTCGGTGATAAAGATCCCATCTAAAACGGGATTTCCTTCTTGTTTAACCCTTACGCAAACACCATGCTGTTATTTTTCCCGCAAACGTTCGGACGCTGCTTAAATTCCCATAAAGTATTCCTTACTCTTTTGATGCCCGCCATAATTTCTGATTTAAGCACTGATAAAAAGCTGAACGCAAATCTACACAGATATTGACGAGCTGACGTAAGCCAATTTTTCGCATTCTGAGAAAATGGTGTTCATTAGGAAGAAGTAAGAGGAGGTAGTGGGAAATACAGAAAGAAGATAAGAAAAAATGGATTACGCCAGTTCGTCAAAACAGTTCATTGCATCCAGCTATTAATTGAAAGATTTAACGATCTACTGAATTACCGCTTATCAAGACGCAGCCTTTCATTCCCAGTATCTCTTCAGCCAGGGCAAAGCGTTATTCTAATTCCTATCTCTTTCTTATTTTCCTTCTTCGGAATCACTCTAGGACCCGCAACTGGGTTGCAACCCTTACCCCATTAACCTCTGCCCTGAAAATAGACCGTCTTCACGTAGCTTCTTCAAAGCGTCAAGATGATCTCTGTTTGGACACTTCAGTTAACCATTTGAATTTATTCTCTGCAAAGAGTTAAGATATCCCATTGAACTGGTTCTCTTCTGGGTTTGTGTCGTTCCTGATACAGCTGATTTTTCAGCAACTTTGCTTTTCCTTTTATCTCTTCGAAGTTTCATTCCCTGTGTAAAGTGGATTGGAAATTAATGTACTGTTTAAACACACACACACACACAAACCACACACACACACACACACACACACACACACACACACACGCATATATATATATATATATATATATATATATATATATATATATATATATATATATATATATATAGAAACAGAAACAAAGAGACATATTTCACAGAAATATATAACTGACCCACATCTTTCAGGTGAGAGTCCAAGGCGTAGCAAGTTTATATATATATATATATATATATATATATATATATATATATATATATATATATATATATATATATATATATATATATATATATATATATATATATATATATATATATATATATATATATATATATATATATATATATATATCTATATATATATATATATATATATATATATATATATATATATATATATATATATATATATATATATATATATATTATATGTCTACGAGTGATTCAATTCTGACATTTCCAAAAGATAATGATTATGAGAAAAGCAGCCAATATGTCCCAAAGTTATATTGGCCTCTCTCTCTCTCTCTCTCTCTCTCTCTCTCTCTCTCTCTCTCTCGTCTTCCTTTTTCGCGATATTTGCCTTATTCCCCTGAGCCATCCTGAATACAGAAAATCATTATAATCTTCTGCCTGAAATCAGAAGAAAATGCGCTGCCAACTTACGAATGGAAAAACGAAACAAAAGTGAATGTAAACATACCAACCATTTTCTTCTCTCTGGTATAAGGCCAGGAAAATCATGTATATTAGTCGTCTTGAATCAGTCCAAAGCGGTCTTCAGAGTTACCAGTGTTATTCAGACGTATATAATCGAAAGAACCTTTTTGGGAAAAAATGAAATTTTCATGAAAACATCTGACCAACCGTGGAATAATTTAGGTGTATTAATTTCGTTGATAAGCATCTACAGAGACGAATAACATTTGCACATGTAACCGAATAAGCGATAATTTGGCTTGAAAAACAAATGAATGATTATAGCCTTGTTAATCATAGCTGAATTTCTTCTCAAAAGCCCGTTAAGGGTTGAATTGTAACTGGTATGATTGCAGTGAATATGAAATACAAGTTTCTTATACAGTAATACGATAAGAAAAGCATAAATTTGAGATGTCTGTCCTTGAAATGAGATAATGTATGATTGAGGTCTTTGGTCATAAATTATCGAGCGTTAATTTAGGTGTTAGAGATGAAAAAGGGTAAAAAACATATGTATTTTGGAATGTGAATACCTAACCCAAATCCTAATGAACAACGAAGCAGCAGAAATGGAATTCATATGCAAAAAGGTCAATTGCAATAAATAATACGTTTAAAAGAGAACATTATGCCATCACCGTTTTACAACCTCATACTATACTTAATACAAGCATCAACAACAGGTCATTATTAAAAAACACATTCAGGACTCAAGGAAGAGATGGAACGCCTACTCCATACCAAATACGAATGCAAAAGATTTCCCTCTATTCATTATTCCTCTGTTTGTCAGAGCCGTTCTCACGTCACAAGAGAGGCATCAAAAAGGTCGGACAATAAAAGAGTCCTCTTCCTCACTAGCAACCCTAAAAAGGCCACTTTCTCCGTCGCTTTTATAATTCAATTCTGAAACTGAGAGAGCCGAGCAAGGAGCTCTTAATGACGCCTTTTGAGATACTGAGGTGCGGTATTGACTTTGTTAAGCTTCTCGTGTCATAATAGACGCCATTTCAATGGGTCCTTTTTTTCTTAACATGCATCACAAAAACATACACAACGTTTCTCTTATTGCGTTTTCAATAAAAAAAAAAAAAAACTTCCTGTGAAAAGAAGGCTAACTAGGTTACGCTTCATTTATGTGGTTAGGAGGTAAATAAAGGACTGAGTACCCATTCTACCATAGCTATGGCAAGACAGACAGGCAGACACAAAAAGAAAGAAAGAGAGAGAGAGAGAGAGAGAGAGAGAGAGAGAGAGAGAGAGAGAGAGAGAGCTACTCCTGTAGAACATGTTTTGGTCAAAACCTGAACTAATGACTGAAAGGGAAAGCCAAATCCTGCCGGTTCATGAGTCCCCTTGACCACAAACGAGATCATACATATATGTGTGCGTATATGTATATATATATATATGTATATATTATATATATATATATATATATTATATATATATATATATATATTATATATATATATATGTGTGTGTGTGTGTGTGTGTGTGTGTGTGTGTGTGTAACTGAATCACGAAAGTTAGGATCGTAATGTTCGATTCCTGGGCACTCCACTGATAAGTGAGAGATGTGTATTTCTAGTGAAATAAAGCCGTTAGTCCCGTTGCTGAATAACCACCGGTTCCATACAACGTAAAAACGTGTTCTTCGCTATCTAGTCAATCATCAACTCCCATTCATTCGTCATCAACACTAACATCAGCTAATATTCCTTGCTACCCATATTTGTTGCTTAAGTAATTTGGACACCAACATTTCGCAAAATAATGCCAAATTTCAAGTAAGCTTAACAACACTAGTAATCCCGTTACGAAAACTGATCACAAGGGTTGAAAGTAATGTCAAAGATACAACAGAATATCACGGTAAAATTTAGGGCCAAGGCCAAGCGCTGGAACCCATAAGGTTATTCAGCGCTGAAACGGAAATTGACGGTAAAACGGTCTGAAAGGCGTAACAGGAGGAAAACCTCAAAGCATTTTCACTGTTAAACAATTGTTAGGAGAGGGTTAAGGAAAGCAAAATAGAAGAAAGAGACTATGAACGGT
>NC_087207.1:89818749-89821249 GCF_015104395.2 Macrobrachium nipponense
AAAAGCATCTACACCCCTCTGGTACTTCTGGAATGCGGGGGGACAAAGAATTCCCAGAGGGGTGTAGACGCTTTTTGGTGACTAGACATTGTACTGTTTTTTGAGTTAGTCTGTAAGACTGAATTACTTGATTGATTTATTTATTTATTAGATTGTTAATAAACGTTAATGTTATGATGCCAAACTCTCTCATTTTCATTACCATGTTAGAATGGAGAGAAAGAGGTGGAGAGAGAGAGAGAGATTCCTTGGAGAGAGAGAGAGAGAGAGAGAGAGGCTGTGTGTGTAATGGGGTGTGTGGGTCTGCCTTCCGTTTCGTGTCCGCGCTTACCTTATGAATACTGGGGGAATAATCCCCCCAGTTACATATGTATATATTTATGTGTGTATATATACATATATATCTATATATATATATATATATATATATATATATATATATATATATATATATATATATATATATATATATATATATATATATAAGAGAGAGAGAGAGAGAGAGAGAGAGAGAGAGAGAGAGAACAAAATGAATTTATACTGATGATATCACCCGTCTCTAAAAGATTTTTTCATATGCAAAAGATCCATTTCATAATTGGAGTCTTTTTTATATATTTGTTTTTCTGGGGGGAACATTAATAAGCACGGGTTATATATATCACAAATTCGACTGGAACATCATTGGATTATGCTGAGTTTATTACATGATAATGTGATTGCAATCTCTCTCTCTCTCTCTCTCTCTCTCTCTCTCTCTCTCTCTCTCTCTCTCTCTCTCTCGCTGTGTGTTTATGTGTGTGTGTATGTGTGTATTAAACGTTTACTGTAATTCTTGACAATTCTGCATTCCAAAAGAAATCATTTCTACTGCTTTATAAATAAAATGTGGACCTGGAAGGTACGTGTTCATATGATTATGTTATCAATTATACTCAAGACATTTACAATATACATATATCATGTTATCTTATTGGCTAGTAAAAACAGACTCAAATGACGTAGGTATAGTGTAGAGAAATATAATGCTCTTTTAATTTCGGAATAATTAACATCTACTTGACTTTTAATGATACACTGAAAAATATAATTCTCTTTATTTTCATTTTAGACATTTTCCAGTATTTTGGAGCCTTTAGGAAGCCGATTACATAATTCTGCATGTTATGAGATTTTTCTATAAGGACGACAATTTAATTTAAATTGATTAGGCTTAAGTCCATTTTACAAAATACTGCTGCTACTGATACCTTTGGTTAAAATCCCCTGACAGAAAAGCTTTCAAGGTTTCCTTCATTCAATAAATTTTGAATAATCTAATTTTTCTTTCCTATTCTATTCTGCCCATGTTGAGCCTGGAAAAGATACATTTCACCTTACCGCTGGATTCATTATTAACATAGCCATCTGGTATACTAAATTAAATACATTGGAAAAAAATGGATTATCACGTGAAGGAATCGTGGTAATTGTGAGTCACACGAGAGGTGGAGAGTAGAAGTGTGAGAACCAGGGCCAACAGACGCTTGATATAGTTTATTAGAACATACCCCAACCGTTCTGTTACTTCGTTCAATGCAACTTGCAGACGTACACACACACACACACACACACAAATATATTCCATTTTTATCATACTCACGCTCGAGCAGAGATCTTTCACATTTACAATTGATCCATGATTCTGCCGATAACAACCAGTTCAGCAGCACCAGTATGCAGTAAATGTGCCCCACTGGAAAAATCTCAGGTCCATAGGTTTTTTATTTCTCATCACCGTTGGTTAAGTTAAGTATATCTTATTTAAAAAGACCACTGAGCTGATTAACAGCTCTCCTAGGGCTGGCCCGAAGGATTAGATAGTTTTACGTGGCTAGGAACCAATTGGTCACCTAGCAGCTTATTGTGGGATCCGAACCACACTATATCGAGAAATGAATTTCAATCACCAAAAATAAATTCCTCTGATTCCGCGTTGGCCGAGCCGGGATTCGAACTTCGGACCACCGGATTGGCAGCCGAGCGCGAAAACCACTCATACAGCGTGGAACTCACCTCCCTGAGGATGTTGTGCAATAAGTGCCTCAAATATTCAAGCTACGATGCACTCACAAAACCAGTACAAAAGGAGGCGTGATTCAGTAGAAAAAAAAAAAAAAAAAAACAACAACAACTGGAGCCTGTGTCAGACACACCAGCTAGCTTGCAGTAATAAGTGGTAGAAATACCACCCTGAGGGAGATATAGAAAACGATCAGGCAAAGATCCTCTCTCGCACTAATGTATTAGAATAGGAAGGGTGATACTTTGCAATACACCAGACGTGACGTTAATTGACAAAATCAAGAAGAGAGTATCTCCCACTGATGTCGTAATACCATGGGACACCAGAGTTGAGATAGAAAAAGAAAAAATTGATAAATGTCAAGACCTTAAAATTAAAAAAACAATATATGGGATATGCCAGTGGGAATTGTACCTATAATCATAGAAACACTAG
>NC_087207.1:89833749-89834774 GCF_015104395.2 Macrobrachium nipponense
AAGTATCACGAAAAAAGCCGCTATTCGGAAAATAGAGAAGAAATCTACAAGTGTAATGCTGCTGAAGTAGCCATTACTTTTAATAAAGTATACTTGAGAGAGGGTCTGCTTCCTAAATAATAATAATAATAATAATAATAATAATAATAATAATAATAATAATAATAATAATAATAATAATAATAATAATAATAATAATAATAATAAGAGGCTTACATGCTTGCTCAACAATTACGGGACATAGCAAATTAAGAACTTTTGAAGATATGCCTTCAAACTATTCGAATAATAGTATTCTGAAACCCAATAACCTTAGCAGACGGGAGAATATATATGTTATTGAACAGAGTATATAAGTCGGACGAATAAGAGAAAATATTTCTACAGTAACCCACTGAGACTTCATTAATTTCACCTTAATCTACTTTAAAACCACGTTTTTAGATATGCTTAAAAAAAAAAAAAAAAAAAATAGGAACGGAGAGACACAGAAGCCATTAAAAATGCAAATATTCGCACGGAACATTTCTCTCTCTCTCTCCCCCGACCTGCAAAGGGCGTTGCAGCTTCGGCTCGTATTTCCTGCGATAAAAAGGCGTCTTTATGGATGGTGGCTCTCTCTCTCTCTCTCTCTCTCTCTCTCTCTCTCTCTCTCTCTCTCTCTCTCTCTCCCTGAACGCGGCACTGTTATTGCAGCAATTGCCATGAGGTATTCTGCGTTTGTTTATCGGCACCATTCCCAAAGGCGGTGTGCGTTTAGCATTCTTTCCCAAAAGGTTATTTATACTTGGATGAATTATATCTGGAGTGAATGATTCTTTATCTATTTTTATCTTTGATTTAATGTGTGGTATCTGTTCTCTCTGTATATATATCCCTTTACTTCCTCTTACTTCTTCCTAATGGACACCATATCCTTTGGAAGCTTGAATCTCAAGTCAACGGGCTCTGAGGGATTGTTCCATATGAATAGTTTCATCTACTGAATAATAATAATAATGGATAAAAAACATTCACAATTATAT
>NC_087207.1:89835274-89855274 GCF_015104395.2 Macrobrachium nipponense
AGATGTCTTCCCAACTTCAATTTGGCGCCCCCTCACGGCGCCTTGAAGAAAGGAAAGCGTTCAGACCTAAACGTAAAGTGAATGCATTGATGATGTGTAAAAAAGACGTAGATCTTTTTTTATATGCAAAAAAGAAGAAATTATAATTTGTAATGTATAAAAAGAAGAAATGTCATTTTTAATCCGTAAAAATTAAGAAAGAAATATTTCTCAAATGTGTCAAACGAAGAAATGCTCATTGCTTATATAAAGTGTCATTTTTTAAATGTAAAAAAAAGAAAACGTAATTTTAGATGTGCAAAAAGAAGAAATATAATTCTTAATGTGTAAAAGAAGAAAAGCACAATTTTTTTGTGCGTATTAAAAATTAAGAAAATTTAAAATTTATACAGTGTCAAACAAAGAAATCATAATTTTTGAAGTGCTAAAGAAGAGTGTAAAATTTTTTTTACGTGTAATTAGAGGAAAAAATAATTTTTGATGTGTAAAAAGAAGAAAGTATAATTTTCATTCGTAAAAAAAAAAAAAGAAAAGTATATATTTGATACGTAGAAAAAAAGAAAATATAATATTTTGATATGTAAAAAAAAAAAAGAAAGTATACTATTTGATACGTAAGAAAGAAGAGAGAACCTGTCGGAGTTTCATTTTTAGTTTCCCTAAACATTGCTTCATAAGCATCACAATGGGGAGGTACCTGCCACAGTACAATTGCTTAACCGGTATCTAGCTTCAAGAATTATGAGTCGCAAATATTTTTCTCGCGTGGAGTGCAGTGAAATAAACTAAATTATAGTCTGCAATTCTCATACCTCTGGTGGCAAAGGTTGGCTCAGTTACCTCCTGGGGATGTAAAAAAATCAACAGGATACTACAACTGAAAATCATAAATATATCGCAAAAAATTATATATGATCTTGAATGAGTAAGAAAAGTTAAAAAATAAATATTTATATGAAAAAGGCCAAAGAATCGATTGCTTCTTGTTTGCTTAACTGATGCGAGGGCAATGATAAATTTTTAGTCCATCAGGGAAGCTAAAGAG
Organism: Macrobrachium nipponense; assembly: GCF_015104395.2. Lineage (NCBI taxonomy): Eukaryota > Metazoa > Arthropoda > Malacostraca > Decapoda > Palaemonidae > Macrobrachium > Macrobrachium nipponense. Next base: position 89,836,320 of record NC_087207.1, read on the forward strand.
AATTTTACAGGTGACTCGGGTTTTTTGAACACAACATTTATTAGGGTAATTAAGAAGAGGCAGGTTTTCAAAAATATACCCTGAACACAGTACGCTTTAAACAAATTGATTTCATACAATGATAAACGAGAGAGAGAGAGAGAGAGAGAGATGAGAGAGAGAGAGAGAGAGAGAGAGAGAGAGCATCTTAACAGAGCCTGATTAAAGAGTACACTGGCTTTAGTTGGCTGCACAAAGCCTCGTTGGTGACTTTCGTTCCCCAATAAGCGATAGTGCTTGAAAGTGCTCGTGAATCCTTCCGCTCTCGGTATTTTTCACGTCATTCTTTTCAGTAAAAGCACAGCTACTGCTTCCTAAACGTCCGTACCCTAGGTGAATTTGAAAAGCATTTGTGCTTGTGAATACTTCTGCTGATCTCCAGAACCTCCGAGATGTCGTAATGGAGATACGTGGAGAGATCCATTCCCAAGTTCAGCCCAAATGAAATGGATGGCGTTCTGCTGCCTTTGAGACTGGCAGGAATTGAACGTCTCTATTCCTCTCAAAATAATGGTTCTAATTTTTACGAACCAGTAACTTATTACCTTAGTCATTTTGGACTAATACAGACTTGCTGTATCTAATCCTTTTCTTCCAACGACAAATTGTGTCCCTTCAAAAGATGTGGTTATCGAGAAGCAACAAGATGATTTTCTGCTTCATGCATAAATTTTAGCAGTTTTCAAAACTTGTAATCAAGGTCCTACAGCACTAAATGGAAATTTTCTAAGGACGCTGTGAAAAAACTTTAAAAATCTATCGCAGCAATTTCGTATTACAATTATTATCAAGAAACTCATAAAACCTTGGCCAGAACGTGTCCATTGTAAAACATATACGAAGGATGGTAATTCCTTTTATAAAACCTAAAAATAATATATATATTCGGAAAAAATAAAAAGAAATCGCCACTATCTCGCGGAAAAGGAATATATATATATTTATATATACATATATATGAATATATTTATACATATGTATATATATATATATATATATATATATAATATATATATATATATATATATATATATATATATATATATATATATATATATATATATATATATATATATATATACACATACATACATATATATATATATATATATATATATATATATATATATATATATATATATATATATTTACATATATATACTTATTATCAAATACATCACTTGAAATTATCTTTGTCTGGTGTCTTAAATTTTCAGTTTCATTTTATACACGAGAGAGAGAGAGAGAGATAAATATAATAAATCTTTAATAACCAATGAAAGGCAGTCAAAATGGTCTCTCGTATTAAAAAGAAAAGTCGATTGAAATCAGTAAATGATATGGAAAATGGTGTCGTCCTAAGAAAATGAAAATTCTTGTATAAGTTCATTATAACGTCTAAATAAATCACTGATAGACATATATGTATGTATGTGTGAAAGTCTAAGAGAGAAAGTGTTTAAAGAAAGTGCTCAAGCGAAACATGTCTTCAAGAGAAAGGTTCCCAAGAAAGAAATTTTCAAGAGAAAGTCCTCAAGAGAAAGTTTCCCAGAGAAATTCTTCAAGAGAAAGCGTTCAAAAACAAGTTCCGAAGAGAAATTCTTCAAGAGAAAGTTTACAAGAGAAAGTCTCCCAGGGAAATTCTTCAAGTGAAAGTGTTCAAGAGAAAAGTTCCTAAGAGAAATTTTTCAAGAGAAAGTCTTCAAGAGAAAGTTTCCCATAGAAAGTTTCCCAGAAAGAAATCTTCCAAGAGAAATTGTTGTTCAAGAGAAAATTTCCTAAAAGAAAGAGTTCAAGAAAAAGTTCCCAGAGAAAAGTGTTTAAGAGAAATTTCCTAAGAGAAATTCTTCAAGAGAAAGTGTTCAAGGAAAGGTTTTGATAGAAAGTCTTCAGGAGAAAGAGTCTCCAAGAGATGGTTTCCAAAGAAATTCTTCAAGAGAAAGGTTTTCCAGAGAAAATCTTCAAACGAAAGCCTTCAGGAGAAAGCCTTCAGGAGTAATTCCCAATAGAGTGTTTCCGAGAGAAAGTCTTCAACTGAAAGTTTTAAGGAGAAAGTCTTCAAGTGAAAGTTTCCGAGAGAAGAAACTTCAAAAACAGCCCACATAGACAAACAGAGCTATTAAAAAGAACGACTGAGAAATCCCGCGTGTAATTTGCATGATGGGAAGGGACTGAAGGCAGGAAAGTCACATTCAAAATTTCAGACAAAAGCGAAGTCAAACTTCTGCCTAGTCAGTGAAAGTCTTCGGAAGCAACAGGTTACTAACTTCATGTCCTTAAAACATCGAACACAACAACAATCAGTGTCTGAGTCCCCAACAACAAACCTCCGAAAAATAACATTCGTAAGTAGAACAATCAAATAAGACTTGAACATTAGCAAAAAAAAAACGAGCAGGCCATCACCAAATGGCCCTCTAAAAATTTTATTCAACCTTAACGAAAATATTAAGCAGTATTACTCAATGATTGATGCCGGGTCGTCATAACATTTTCTAAAGCAAAAGGTTCTCTACCAGTGGGGGAATTTCAGAGTTTCCGAATGGGAGTTGTGACCACAGATTGGCATGTTCACACTGGCTCTAGGACCACACAAAAACGCAGTGTGAGTCCACTCTACTGATAGGTCACGCCAATCTTTCTCTCCACTAGCGAGTGTGTTTGTGTTAGCATTTTGTTGTATATTATTTGGAATCCGCTTTTAGAGACAGACAAATTTGGAACGACATTCAGACATATGATGAAAGGGTGCATGTGCCAGTAAAAAGATTGAGAACTCCTGTGCTAAAGAATGACAGTGATCATATTATTATTTTGAAATTCAAGACATGTTATCCACTAGCTCTCTATCAATTCCTTTCAACATTGATAATAACAAAAACTATCAGTGTCACAGTAATTTAACATCGGGTCGTTTGTGACACCTAGATAATGATTTGGAACATAGGAATGATTTTGAGATCCACGTTGTGTCCATGATTATCAATTAAAATGTGTCTAGAAAACAAGTGAAGCGTTATGATAAACAAATTAAGTCACCCTTCTTGGGTAGCTATTGCAGTCATTCTCTGACCTAACCTCTGTCTTCAAGAGTGAGTAAGACACTATTCTCTTTGAAGGAAAGTGTTAAGCACGGAATTTTTTTCTTTCGGTGATTTCTATCGGTTACTGTGGATTAGGGCAAGATATGGAAAGTTGGCTTAAAAGTTCGGGACCTAGTCTTAATTATGCATTCATAGTGTTTTTACATTTTTTTTTTTTTTGTGTTATGAGCCTCGGTTAATTAATAAGAGATTACGTACATGTGTAAATACCAGTGTTTTGTATGAAATATATGTAAGGAGATTATAACATTTTCTATAAGAGATCGTTGTAGACTATAATGGGTAATTCTGTAGTTTTGTGTGTAATATGTTAGTTATTTTACGCTCCAAGTTTTTTTTTTTTTTTGCCATTAAACAGTCAAACCCAGAAATCAAGACTTGATTTGATCAAATTTACGACAAGACAACCCACACAAAAAAAAAAAAAAACTCACAAAAATTATTTACAAAAGACAAGTCATATAGTAACAAAAAAACTGTTTTATTTTTAAAAGGTTCATCGCTCTCTCTCTCTCTCTCTCTCTCTATGTTTTTGTCTAAATCTAAAGATTTTACTCCTTTCTCTCTCTCTCTCTCTCTCTCTCTCTCTCTCCTCTCTCTCTCTCTCTCTCTCCAAACCCCTATTTATTTCCTAAGGTTCAATTTTTCAAGGGTGAAAAAATACGATCGTTCCTCAAGTGAAGGACTGTCTGGAGTGTTTAAAATTCGATTCGACGATCAATAAGGCATCTTTATTGGCAATGAAATTGTTGCAATTCAAACGGAAACGTCTGCAGGGAGCGCAGCCCCATTCTTCTGGGAAATTCGCCTTCGGCATGCGATTTATTAAGTGCCCCTTCTAATGTTACACTCCCTCGGTGTCTGTTCCTTGAGCAACTGTCTTTGATAGTGGGAGGGCTTCCTCGACAAATTTTATGATCATATGCATATGGAGTATATGTGTGTATGTATGTATGTATGAATAGTATATAATAACAGGTATGATTGTTTATGTTTATATTATATATATATATATATATATATATATATATATATATATATATATATATATATATATATATATATATATATATATATATATATATATATATATATATATATATATATATATATATATATATATATATATATATATATATTATCTATATATATTTCTACTCTTTTACTGTCAATTTCCCTTTCAGCCTGAATTGGCCTGATTGGTGCTAGTGCTTGGACTTTTGGCCCAAACTCTATATTCCATTTCATACCAGTGTGTCTAGTAGAGACGGAGCATAGCCTTCAAAGGAAGTCGTGTGGAAAGTGAGAGTCCAGTAGTGTCATCTACCTTTACCTCCGCTTACTTCTGTCTAATGAACATCATATTCTTTGGAAGCCTGAGTTTCAAGTCAATGGCCCCTTTGGTTGGCTTGTTCCATATGAAATAGGGTTCACCTTAATAATAATAATAAAATTAATAATTAATGACTTTGATGACTATGGTATCATAGTTTATCTGTAAAACTTCAAATATATACACCTATTTTGACCCTGTATTTTACCATGACCTCTATAGCCGCTCTACTAGCCTGTTTAAGTAGCACTGAAAAAAGCCGCTATTCGCAAAATAGAGAAGAATCTCTACAAAGTGTAACGCTGCTGAAGTAGCCATTACTTTTAATAATGTATGCTTGAGAGAGGGGGGTCTGCTTCCTAAGTACAATAATAATAATAATAATAATAATAATAATAATAATAATAATAATAAGTGGCGCCGTTGCAGATGGGTTAGGTTGTCAATGGACTGGTTAAGCAACATTGGGGCTGGTCAGTCGTGGATGGGTAACTGCTCTCCTTGGCGTTGATTCCTTGGGAAAGGATCTTTACCATAATTTCCTGTCTACTCAGCTGTAAATGAGTACCTATCCCTGATGGGTAGGGTCCAGCTATTGGGTTAAATAGCAAAACTCAGCAATGATGGAAAGAAATGAAGGAATAAACGACAACGACGTAAATGGAACCTATGGCAACAGAGGAGCTTCGTCTGCAGCCCGGTACTCGACCCAATTGAAGGGGAAGACGGTCAGGTACTTGGAGGTCGTCATCCAGGCAACTGACCACCACAACGACAGTAACAACAGCCTGAGATTGGAGCTACACGAAGCAAACCAAAGGAAGAAATGGACAAGAGAAGAAAAGGAAGGAAATATGGAGATGCTACATCAGAAGCAACCCGACGGAGAGAGGAGATAGAAGAAGGTTGGTCAGTGTCTGGAATGAGAGGAATAACACCCCAAACAGAGCAGAGGCTGGCAGAGACCAAGTAAGGAACATAAAGAAAAAGAATTGGCTCTCCCCAACAGAAAGAGAAGAACTGGAAAGGGAAATGTACACGACAACGAATTACACGAAGACGAACTGAGAGACGATGCCACAGAAGACGACAGGGAGGATGAGGTATCAAACAACGACACACGAAGAAACACCGACGACGAAGTAACAGAGAGGACGGAATGGGTAGAAAAGATTAGACAAATGGATGGAGCCAGATACAGAGAGTACAAAGATCCCCCTCCATGAAAGCTACAACACCAAGAAATTAAGGGAGAAAACAGTGAGGTCAATGAAATAATGGGCATAATACACACCACCAGTATCACAGAAAACAAACTAACTTGGCATATGCAGGAGCAAGATTAGTAGCAGAACTGATGGGGATTGGGGATTCGAACACCAACACCAGCAGCACAACCAACCCAACAGAAACCAAACAGCAACCTCCTTGGGAAAAGGCGCCCATGGAAAAGCAAGTCATGGTGATGAGATCTGACTTGAATAAACTGAAAGAGATGGCAGAAAAAAAGGCTAAGAAGCAAGAAAACAAGGAAGAACTCAACGAGAAATACAAAAGTACAGGAGAGGGTACTAAACAACACAATAGAAGATGTAAAACAGAGGCTTAAGGCCAAAGCACATAAGAGCCAATGGTACATGAACAGGAATAACGGGATACCAACAGAACAAACTATTCGGAACCAACCAGAAAAGACTATACAGCCAAACTAAGATAGGAAGACAACCACCAGAAATTCCTGAAGAACCGAACCAAGTAAGAGACTCTGGGAAGACATATAGAGCAATCCGGTATCACACAACAAACATGCAACATGGCTCCAGGAAGTCAATGAATAAGAAAACGGGAGAAAAAAAAAATAGAAACAAAAGATTCACAGACATCACGAGACACAGTCAGACACCAACTAAAGAAAAAATGCCAACTGGGAAGGCCCCAGGTCCCATGAAGTCCATGGAATACTGGCTCAAAAACTTCAGCCCTTACACCCACGAACAGCAGAACAACTCCAGCATTGTATCTCAAATCACCACGCACCAAATGGATGACCATAGGAAGAACATCCTTAGTACAAAAATACCAAGAGTAAGGGAAATATAGCCAGTAACTACAAGCCTATCACCTGTCTACCAATGATGTGGAAGTTACTAACAGGTATCATCAGTGAAACGGCTATACAACTACCTAGAGGAGACAAACACCATCCCCCACCAACAGAAAGGCTGCAGAAGGAAGTGTAGGGCACAAAAAGACCAGCTCATGATAGACAAAATGGTAATGAAGAAAAGTAGAAGGAAAACCAACCTAAGCATGGCATGGATAGACTATAAGAAAGCCTTCGACATGATACCACACACATGGCTAATAGAATGCCTGAAAATATATGGGGCAGAGGAAAACACCATCAGCTTCCTCAAAAATACAATGAGCAACTGGAATACAATACTTACAAGCTCTGGAATAAGACTAGCAGAGGTTAATATCATTAGAGGGATCTCCAGGGCGACTCACTGTCCCCACTACTCGTTCGTAGTAGCCATGATTCCCATGACAAAAGTACTACAGAAGATGGATGCTGGGTACCAACTCAAGAAAAGAGGCAACAGAATCAAACCATCTGATGTTCATGGACGACATCAAGCTGTATGTAAGAGCATCAAGGAAATAGATACCCTAATCCAGACTGTAAGGATTGTATCTGGGGACATCAGGATGGAGTTTGGAATAGAAAAATGCGCCTTAGTCAACATACAAAAGGCAAAGTAACGAGAACTGAAGGGATAAAGCTACCAGTGGGAGCAACATCAAACACATTTATGAGACTGGATACAAATACCTGGGAATAATGGAAGGAGGGGATATAAAACACCAAGAGATGAAGGACACGATCAGGAAAGAATATATTCAAAGACTCAAGGCGATACTCAAGTCAAAACTCAATGCCATAAATATGATAAAAGCCATAAACACATGGGCAGGAATAGTGGAATGGACAAAGGCAGAACTCCGCAGCATAGATCAGAAAACCAGGAAACATATGACAATACACAAGGCACTGCACCCAAGAGCAAATACGGAGAGCTATACATAACACGAAAGGAAGGAGGGAGAGGACTACTAAGTATAGAGGACTGCGTCAACATCGAGAACAGAGCACTGGAGCAATATCTGAAAACCAGTGAAGACGAGTGGCTAAAGAGTGCATGGGAAGAAGGACTAATAAAAGTAGATGAAGACCCACAAATATACAGAGACAGGAGAGAATGACAAACAGAGGACTGGCACAACAAACCAATGCACGGACAATACATGAGACAGACTAAAGAATTAGCCAGCGATGACACATGGAAACTGAAGGAATGATAACAGTGGACACAGAACAGGCCCTAAGAACCAGATAATGTTCAAAGAACGATAGACGGAAAATAACATCTCTCCATATGTAGGAAGTGCATACGAAAAATGAAACCATAAACCACATAGCAAACTAATGCCCGGCACTTGCACAGAACCAGTACAAAAAGAGGCATGATTCAGTGGCAAAAGCCCTCCACTGGAGCCTGTGCAAGAAACATCAGCTACCTTGCAGTAATAAGTGGTACGAGCACCAACCTGAGGGTAGTGATAGAAAAACGATCGATCAGGCAAAGATCCTCTGGGACTATGGTATCAGAACAGATAGGGTGATACGTGCAAATAGACCAGTGACTGTAACATTGATTGACAAAGTCAAGAAAAAAGTATCACCCATTGATACCGCAATACCATGGGACACCAGAGTTTGAAGAGAAACGAGAGGGAAAAAATGGATAAGTCTCAAGATCTGAAAATAGAAATAAGAAGGATATGGGATATGCCAGTGGAAATCGTACCCATAATCATAGGAGCACTAGGCACGATCCCAAGATCACTGAAAAGGAATCTAGAAAAACTAGAGGCTGAAGTAGCTCCAGGACTTATGCATTAGAGTGTGATCCCAGATACGGCGCACATAGTAAGAAAAGCTGATGGACTCCTAAGGAGGCAGGATGCACCCGGAAAACCCACACTATAGATACCACCCGGTTCGAATTGGAGGACTGTGATAGAGGAAAAGAACAATAATAATAATAATAATAATAATAATAATAATAATAATAATAATAATAATGATAATAATAATAATAATATAATTGGGAAAAACCTCCATCACGAGAGTATATATAACGTTCTAAGGGGTCCACAATAAATAAAAAAACTAATATTTCGAGTATATTTTCGTTTCGGAAGCTTTGTAAAGTGTTTTTAAATTATACACGAACTATTAACATTTCTTTATTATAGTGACCCCTTGAAGAATAATAATAATACTGTAAAATAACAATAAGACGGACCCAAAACAAGTAGTATTCGACAAAAAACACGTTGCTTTGCAATAAACGTTTAGCCGTTCTTCGCCAGTTATTCTCAGGGAGAGAGCACTTTGTCTTCTTGTTAAGCGAATTAACTTCCTAACTAGTTTTTAACTTCCGTGCTCTAATGGCTGTCGGTCTCGGAAATATTTGTCTCCTTCTACACCGAGAACTCCTAATGGGAGGTTATGTTGTGACGTCACGTCATTAAATAGTAATCGACGAAAATTTAGATCCGTGTTTCTATACATGACTTTTTTAATAGTTTTCTTTCGTTAAATTGATTTATGATGGCTCGTATGCCGCCACCTGATTTTTGAATTGAAGATGGACTTATTGTTGTATTCGTAAAACTCTTCTGTTTTTTTTTGTTATGCACTATGCGGTATTTTCCCTGACGCCTTCAGGAACAAATGTGTAAAAAAGTGCCTTTATTATTTGACTTTTATCTTACGAAAATCGTGATCCAAAGACACGAAAGGAGAACGTGAATTATAAAGACTTTGCTTTATGGGAAACTGAGAAGAATTAGGGGTGGGGGGGGGGGGGGGGGGGGTGGGGGGGGGTGGGGGGGGGGAAATAGAGAAAACATTGCAATGAAACGATAGTTTCACCATAATATAAAGAAATGGTTTAAGTAAAATCAACTTAGAAAACATAATTCTCTTGAAAATACTCAATTCTGCCAGCAGTAACTGTGCTCAGTATTGAGTACCTTAGCACATATCCTGACAAAGTTTACTATTTGCAAATACTATTTGCAGGGACTTAAAAGAAATTATTTGCTCAGGATCGAAGACGATTGGTCCAAATAAAAATCGGTTCCATTCCTAGTTCGTGTGATTTGGCATAACAGTTTCATATTAGTCATAAAATATTACCATTTCATATCCTAACCATTGTACGTAGAGCGTTTTTTTAAGCGACTAACAAACGCACTGAAAAAATCAAGTAGTATCTCGTTTCAGAGGATCTTATACACGGATTCATGTGATCAATAACGTTCGTATAAAGATTTAGAGAGAACAGTTTATGGAATTTTAAATCTTCAGGGTAATATTTGTCGACGCGTAAACGGCAATGGTGATTCAAGTGGTAATGCAAGGGGTATAATCAATGAATGGGAAAAAGATGGCTGTAAATACTAAGCACAAAACTTGCGTGCTCGGCGACCTTATGGTTTTATTGCTACGGTCTTATTCCCGAAAGAGTCGAAATAAAGTAATTTTAAAAAGTTCTGTTGTGAGTAAAAAACGTGTTTTGTGATATATCACATTTGACGAACTACGCCTTAGTAAAAAAAATTACTTAAGAACAGAATATAGAATTTAGTCAAAAGGCCAAGAGCTGGTACCTACGAGGGTTTGAAAGGCGTAACAGGAGGAAAACCTCAAAGCAGCTGCACTATGAAACAACTATTAGGAGAAGATGGAAAGTCACGTGGAAGAAAGAAAAAATGAACGGAAGTACAGTAACAGGAATGATAAAGGTTGCAGCTAAGGGCCGATGGGGCGTTGCAAAGACCCTTAAGTAATGCCTACAGTGCACCGCGTGAGGTGCACTGATGGCACTACCCCTCTACGGGGTAAAAAAAAAAATATTATAACTCGTACAATGAAACGTGTACTTATTTTTAAGAGACTTCAGATTACGAAAACCAGAAAAAGAAAAAGGTTTAATTTTCCAAACCTTCCGAAGTCCAATCTCATCACGAAAGCGGAAAAACACAATGGGTCAAGAAAATGCCTCTTTTTGTCCTACGTGGAAAGGCCTGTGATTGCTTTTGGAGATATCAAACGATTCGATTGTCTTTCAAATGTTTTTTCCTTCTCAAGAAAAATTCCGGTGGTCCAACTTTCTATCAATAGCTGGACCAGATGCATTGCTGTTTTTAAGATCTCTCTCTCTCTCTCTCTCTCTCTCTCTCTCTCTCTCCTATCGCAAAGTTCAGTAAACAAACAACCAAACAAATACGCAATCCATGATGTTTCGAATTCCCTCGTCGCTTTGGCTGAATTTCAACTAGAGTAGATGGACGACAGAAACATTGAATATTGAGAATGTTGCAGTTGATAACGTTTTTAATTTATAATAGTGCAGTATCATGTACGTCCTGTAAATGTATGAATGTGGTCGCAGCTAGGGTGAAGATTTACTCAAATATACGCATGTGTATTTGTGTATATATTAGAGATGTGCTTACAAATCCAACCAAACTTGTGCAGATAATGTATATCTTTAATTGCAAAAGTAATCTCATGATCAGTTTTTATCTTACGTGAGAATTTGCATCTTAAGCAGCATACTTTATTTCTAAGCTGCACCCCAAAGAGCTTTTATTATTTTGTAATATCGAACAACCCAAACTACTTCCGCATAACACTATTTCTCCCGTGGGGTAATTTGTTCAGTCAAAGCGGAATCTCAAAGTAATCCCAGAGTAATAATACATCATACTCATTCATGATGACGTTTCGATAATCGGGTGGGATCAATTAGCTCTTAATACGGGTGAATCATGACAGCATTGACAGCGAGATCCATAAAAGCACAACAAGTCCTCCCTTGGTATAAACAAAATCTTCCTTAATGCCTGTGATGCTTTCACATTGTTCTCGCTTTGATCTCGCCAGCCGAGAGAATCGACACTTCGTGACAACACTTAAATAAACGCGATCGAGGATACGGTTTTCATGTTCGTAGTTCAGTTATTTTTAGTTGGCATTGATACTTTGATCCGTATGAAGCAAAAGCGTATTATAGCTATACGGACTACTGAGAAAGGGCGATATTCGTTTGAACAAAGCAAGAGTCACGTAACACGGGCATATCTAATCGAAATCACTTAGAACAAGCTACTGTCACAAAAGCAAAGGAAACTGGATCAGTGAACAGACGATCACTTAAGTGAATCTCACATGAAATGGTGTCCATGTTATCACTGATCTGAGAAACCAATACCTGAAAATGAGCTGCAGACACTGAAAGTATTACACAACTAAAGAATCCAACTCAAGAATCATTGCAAGTCTCGCTTCTTTTAGACCTTATTTATGAATTTGTTAATTTATCTTTTTTTACAATAACTGATTTCTTTCTGTATTTCCCATTACCTTCTGTTACTTCTTTCGAATGCACACTGTAATATTCTTGGAAGCTTCAATTTCTAGTTAATGGGTTCTTGTTCCGGAAGAATAGAGCTCAACTTCTGAATAATAATAATAATAATAATAATAATAATAATAATATAATAATAATAATAATAATAAGTAATAATATAATATTGGAAGGAGACCCGCTTTCAAACAAGTTTTATTGAAAGATATTGCTGCATCAGCTGCATTCAACTTGTAAATAGTCTTCTTATTTTTCTAACAATAGCTTTCTCTCTGCTACTACAACTGGCGAGTATTGCGCCGATATTACTCATCAGGAGGAGTCAATTTCGGGGATATTGCTTAATATTTATTTATTTGTCACAGTACATGAACAAATAAAAAATACAATTCGATCTAGTGGCCAACGTTTCTCTCGGTATCATCCGAGCATGATCACGGCAGTGGATCGGAGTAGACTGTAGGTGTTGTCAAGATCTACTCAATATATAGCGGCAGGTCAGCAGGGGGTCAACCGCGAGCTGCGTTTCCATTGGCTGGTGGCGCAATGCGCTCCAGCTATTGGTTGAAAGAAGTTTTCTTCAAGACGCTTCTTCGTCGTTGAAGGTTGCGCTGTTGCAGCCTAGCTGATCGGCGTTTGCGACTGCTCGAGGCACTCCTCATACAACAAGAGAAGCCCGTCATTGAATACGACGCAGAAGTCCTCTTCCTCCCCCACCAACCTAAGGAGACCTATGTGCATAAATAATAGCACAAAATAATACCAGACCGAACGACACTTCCCGATCAAAGAAATACCAGATGAGACAAGCAGCCCATCAGTCCAATGACAACGCGAGCCGTCGTGACACAGCGCGGGAAGTCTTGCCCCCAGCCTCGACGATCAGCTAGGCTGCAACAGCGCAACCTTCAACGACGAGAAGCGTCTTGAAGAAAACTTCTTTCAACCAATAGCTGGAGCGCATTGCGCCACCAGCCAATGAAAACGCAGCTCGCGGTTGACCCCCTGCTGACCTGCCGCTATATATTGAGTAGATCTTGACAACACCTACAGTCTACTCCGATCCACTGCCGTGATCATGCTCGGATGATACGAGAGAAACGTTGGCCACTAGATCGATTGTATTTTTTATTTGTTCATGTACTGTGACAAATAAATAAATATTAAGCAATATCCCCGAAATTGACTCCTCCTGATGAGTAATATCGGCGCAATACTCGCCAGTTGTAGTAGCAGAGAGAAAGCTATTGTTAGAAAAATAGAGAAGACTATTTACAAGTTGAATGCAGCTGATGCAGCAATATCTTTCAATAAAATAATAATAATAATATAATAATAATAATCCAGAAATATCCGTCAAAAGTGACCAATTATTTCTGCTAGACCCAAGCCACCGATTTTCCTCCACATACGCAAAGGATGAGGAATGCGTTAAGAAAAGGTTCATCTACTGAATAATAATAATAATAATAATAATAATAATAATAATAATAATAATAATAATAATAATAATAATGTTACTCACCGATATCATCATCACCAAGAGGAAGGGGTTGTCATGATTATGTCCTGCTTGAAGTCACGTAATGAAGGGAATTGATCCTACAGGAGATCTGTCTTCCCTGGAAAATGGACCTCCCACTTAAGGTAATGATCTTGGAGAATCTTTTCCGCCTGAGGGAGGTCGAAGGTGAGGAAGATCTGTAAGAGGAGGAAGACAAAATGACTATGAGAGATAAAACTCATGTTAGGTGGGAAGAAGGGGACGATAGGAAAATAAATACTGTATGTTTGTATTCTTCTCATAATCTGATTTGGATTTGTGAAAAGTACCATATCTGGTAATGAACAGACTTTAAGAATATCACTCTGCAAAATTAGTCTACATCACTGTTACTTGTACATAACTGATAGCAATGTCAAACTCTCGTCTCTTGTAATTATACACAAAATATTGACTGAGGCACAGAGACGTAGGCAAGACTGGATTTACAATAATGCAAAGCTCACTGGTAGCATTAGACAACAGATTTCAATGCAAGTTCTAGTGTTTTAAACAAAAATACTTAATCGTAAAATGTATAAAAATCAGTGAAACGTCCCCTCTCTCTTAAAACATTATGCTTCATCATGTTTCGTTAGAATTAGTGGACGCTCACGTGCATTGTTAAAAGTAAAATAATTATACTCATTAACTTGTTCGTTATATGAAAAAAAAAAATTCTACAAAGGGGACAATGCTTATTAATTCAGAAGCCAATTACTTATCATTCATTAAGTTCAGAGGATTTTGAGAATAAATTATTGACATTCTAGATAACCATTTCCATATGAGTTGTATTACGAAGACAATTCCAAAAGAACACAAAGTAAAACTCATTTAGCGTTAACCTTATCAATGGAATGACATGCAGGACTACTGAGAATCCTCACATGTGAAGAATCAACAGATATCATTAAGTCTGTTTATTCATCGGAAGGTTACACCTCCCGGCTGCTGTGAAGAGAATGGAAGGGAAACAAATGAGGAAAGAAGATGGTAACATACGACTTACCACTTTGGGGATCCGGAGCACTGTTAATTGAATTGAATTGAATATAGAATTTAGGCCAAAGGCCAGGCACTGGGACAAATGAGGTCATTCAACGCTGAAACGGAAATGGCAGTGAAAAGGAAGGTCTGAAAGGTTGTAACAGGAGTAGAACATCGCAAAGCTGCACAACGAATCAATTGTTAGAAGGTGCAAGTAACATGGAAGAAGGAGAATATGAAAGGAGGTACAGTAAAAGAAAACGGTAGGGGTTGTAGCTAAGGGCCGAAGACAGTCTGCAAAGAATTTGAGTAATGCCTAAAGTGCACCACACAAGAAACACTGACGGCACTAACCCACACTCCCCCCTTCGGAGGGAGAACTGTTAAGCTCTTAAGGAACGAAAGGTTTCGATTTGAATTGCTATACGACTTCAAAGATTTTATGACGTGGAATCTGATAAGGAAATCTCTCTCTCTCTCTCTCTCTCTCTCTCTCTCTCTCTCTCAAATACATAATTTTGGCATTTCATATCGTGTTATTAGTGATGATTTTGATCTAAAAGGAGTTATTCCCCTTCAAATTAGTGAACGAATTACTGCCCAAATATCCATTTAATTTAGCAGGAAATAATTGACTGGATTCCCGAAAAAGCAACGCTATCATCGACAGAATTGACAAAGGTATTATATTTCATCCTCAATTTGTCCAAATCATTTAATATGATGGAGTTCTGATTATAAAGTAAAGCTCGATTTGTGGAATATTTGGTCTGGCAAAACCAAAGTGAGCAATTGATATATATATTAATATATATATATATATATATATATATATATATATAGATATATATAGATATATATATATATATATATATATATATATATATATATGTGTGTGTGTGTGTGTGTGTGTGTGTATACATACATACATACATATCTATATATATATATATATATATATATAATATATATATATATATATATATATATATACATATGTGTATATATATATATATATATATATATATATATATATATATATATATATATATATATATATATATATATAACACACATGCACACACACACATTAGTAGATTTGTTTTTCAAAAGCTGTCGACACCTAGAATGTCATGGATGCCACCCAAAAAAATTAAGACTTCATTCAGTTGCTTATTTTTGATTGATTTCTCGATTCCTCTCTTGCTTACCTCCAGGTATAATAAATTTAAGTAAAGCATAAAGTTATTGTTTGTTCCACCCCACATAATCACATTAAAATCTGGAAAATGGTGTTATACAAACAATCAAGCAAGCAACCAACGCCGTTAAGTCTTGCTTGCTTCTTTGCTTACGTAAATCAATAAAGTTGACAAAGTCCATAATTTTTATTGTCCCTTCTTAAAAAAATAGTATTCAAATCTAAAGATGTTGCTAACAAACAAGCAAAGAAGCAACCAAGACCGTTAAGTCTTGCTTGCTTGCTTGCTTGCTTACTTACGTAAATCAATAAAGCTGACAAATGTAGAGAATTAAAATTCAATAAAGTTGACATAAGTGCGGATTTTTGTTAGCAAACAAAGCAATTAAGCAACCAAGGCTGTAAAGTTTTGCTTGCTTGCTTGTTTATGTAAATCAAGGAAGCTGGCAAAAGTACTGTACTATATTGGCTCATCCTTCTAATATTGTTAGCAAACAAGCAATCAAGCAGCCAAGAAAGTTAAGTCTGGCATAGTACTTGCTTTCTTGGCTGCTAATTTGAATCAATAAAGTTGACATAAATACAAAATGAAATCAATAGTTAACAAAAGGAAGGATTCCAGTTTACAAAAGTACAGTGCTGCATTGTAACTGGCCCATCCTTCTAACGTTGTTAGCATTGTTAGCAAACAAGCAATCAATTACGGTAAAAATACCTACTCTCATACCCACTGCTGGACATAGTTGGCACTAACAATTAAAGCGGATACACAGAAAAAAAGTAAGAAAATACCCGAATAATTCCCAACACGTTTAATTTAAAGACGAGCCTACTGTTTGTTTACAAAGTCTCACTGAGACGGATGACTGATCACCAATCGTCCCAACCCGCACGACCGCTTCACGGATGTATTTTTGTCTGTATTAATGACTCAATTTAATTTTTGGGTTTTCTCTATTTTTGCTCTTCTAGTTTTCATAAGATTTATTATTATCATTATAAAACATATATTCAACATTATTTTTAATGCAATTAATGATAACCTTACGTTAGGAAGTTCTAGTAAACGTTGACGGACGTCAGCCCCTCGTTCCATCTACGCGAAACTCTTCAACTAAGGTATCTTCATTTATTGAAGATTAAATTATTGTTTTCTTTACTTTCTCTTGCTTTTCTTTTGGTTTTTTAATAGCAAAGTTTACTAACCCTTTTAAAACATAAATGCAACGATATTTTTATTTAAATTAATGGCAAAACATAATGTTAGAAAGTTTTGGTAAATGCTAAAGTATAGCAATCTACACCGGAATCGACGGTGAGTGGTAGGTGAGGGCTTCGACCTCCAAAATCCTCCTAGCTCAGACAATCTCGGTGCCAAGGGTGAAAATCGTATGTTGCTCCAATAGAATTTTCAACCATCTCCCTCACCCAAATTCCAATACGGATGCAGCTTTGCAGACGTAACAATAATCTAGAAATCGCCAACTTGTGGCGAGCGTGGGATTTAGTTTATTCGGTTGAGCCTAAGCTATATTATAATTTTTTTCTTCTTCTTCTTCTTTTAGTCACTGGTATCATTGTTGTGGTAAATTGAATGCTAGTTCAAGTGTTTTATTATTTTCACTTCATTACTCATGCTCATAAACTGAAATTGGATACGTGCATGATTATTTGTGCTATTAAGTCCAAATGTTAGTTTTACTTACGTGTCATTAAGATATAAATGACAAGGAATGGAGGGAGAGTACAAGAAGAAGAAGAGAACAGAAATGAACGAGAAAAATTAATAGATATATGCATGATATAAAATAAATAAAACAAGTACTGTCGGCCAAAAAACTTTTGGCAGAGTTTCATAATTTTTCGTTCACCTGCCTGACGCACGATTCATGCCTTATTTATCAATTTTTTCTTTTCAAAGATGGAAGAAATCATATGTAATGACGTTAAACAAAAAAAGTCACATATCTTTCGAGAACATTATGTTAGGTTATTGTGTAAAACTATTTTACATACATATAGCAAAATTGACGTGAACGAAACGAAGTGATAAAAAACGTCATATCACAACCATAGATATACATTACCAAATAGATAGAAGACACCTATCACCAGTAGTATCGCATAAACATAGTCCTTAAATTATTATTTCAATATTAAGTTTGAAGGTAGTTGAACTCTATTCCATTTGTTAAATTTTACAGAAAACATTGGAATCTCACAAACTGCTATCAAATAAAAAAAAAAAAAAAAAAAACAACGATATCCTAACATTGTGAACCAGGCGACCTCACTCTATTGCTTTTGATATTATGTGCACGGGAATATAATGTAAATGTGTCATTTATCGGTCTAAGAAACGTCTCTCGATGAGCGAGAGACAATTACTGCACTGCATTCGGTGCAAGTTCCTGTTGGAGAGATATCAAGAAAGCTTAATAAACCGGAGAGAATCATACATAGAAAAATCAAATTGTTTAAAGAACGGCAAAATTTAGTCCATGGGCCAAGAGGTGGAACACCTCGAGGCACACAAGAGAGGAAGACAATACGTAGTAGAGTAAATGTTGCTGAGCAACATTCATTTGTGAATTTTGAATTCTAGTGCCTCGTCACGACATTGCTGAACCAGGAATCATGACTAGTTCTACGCTTATGACTGGTGTCTGATGAATACTTTAGATGGAGAGGAGGAAATTTTTAAATCTATACTTGAAGTCTTTGATAGTTGTCTAATGAATAAGTCTAATGAATAAGCAAACTTATCTTTGTTGGATGAGGGATTCAGTTAGGCTTACTCTTTTTGTTTTGTTTTTTATCGGTGGCCAATGAATACCACGGATAGGGAGGGAAACAGTTTCAATGATGCATGCATTTTTTTTTTTTTTTTTCGAAACCTAAAGAATACTTTATTGGGAGATACTAATCCTAATCCTTCCATCACTCCTATACGTCACCTCCGCTCTCTCTCCATCTTAGGTTACTCGATCCGACGAACTCGTATCGCGTTGAAGGCCCCCTGGCCAAAACGATCTTTCATAACTTTGGATGATCGGAATGCTGGTGGGAGAGTAAAAATGGCCTTTGCTGATGTATGATCCTGTTCAAGTGCAGGATTGTCAATCAGTTTATAATTTTCATTCATTTCATTTCTCATTTTTCCATGTAGCCATGCTTTCATTTCAGCGCTGAATGATCTTATAGGTCCCAGCGCTTGGGCGATGCCCTAAATTCCAT
>NC_087207.1:89860274-89866139 GCF_015104395.2 Macrobrachium nipponense
TTGACAAAATTTTCTAAACAAAATGTTGACATAATTAATTATTTTAATCACCAAAACCACAGTAGATAAAAATACAACGAATAAAATGTTAAAAGGGGCCTCTTTGGACATGTTGATACTGAATACATACACACACACACACACACACACACACACACACAAATATATATATATATATATATATATATATATATATATATATATATATATATATATATATTATATATATATATATATATATATATATATCTTCTTCGTTCCCACCGTTATCCCTACACCAGGCCTTACAATATGAGGCATGGTTTATTATTTGGCAAAGGGGTTTTTACGAATCCATGCCTTTACTGTCATCAACCAAAATTATTGACGGGGGTGGGCCTCACCTTTGACTAGAAAGTCTACCTGCAAGGCAGCAGTTCCACATTATTAGCGGGGGCACCTTATGAAGAGTAAGGCGGCAAGATAGCAGTTTTCCACAGTATTAGCGGTGGGCCTACCTTTACTGAAGAGTAAAGGGCGGCAAGATAGCATTTTTCACATTATTGACAGTGGGCCTAGCCTTTTACTAAAAAGTAAGATGTAAGGCAGCAGTTTCCGCAGTTAGTTGTGGTGGGCCTAGCCTTTTACTGAAAAAGTAAGACTGCAAGGCAGCAGATGTCCTTTTACTCGCCTTGCACGACATACAGGACCTACAATGGTAGTACTCTTACACCCCTACCAAAGGGTGGATATATATATATATATATATATATATATATATATATATACATATATATATATATATATATATATATATATATAATATATAATATATATATATATATATATGTGTGTGTGTGTGTGTGTGTGTGTGTGTGTGTAATAAAAGGAGCCCATTAAAACACCAAAATATAGAGAGAAAAGTACTATATTTCAGAGACTGCTGTCTCTCTCTTCAGGTATATGAATGAGAAAAGTTTACAGAAAAGGTGGTATTTTTACCAAGAGGTCCATCCACAGGCAAGCCAATTTAGGTCACCCCGCTGATAATCTTCCTTTAATCTTCTTAAGGATTGTTTGAATGAAAACTTGTCGAAGACATCTGAATCCCATGCTCCTTTTGAGATGTTCATTACCTGCCTCTCTTTTATTAAGGCCGATTCCATCATTTGACTCGTGTACCGGCAGTTGCTGTTATAAATTATATGTGACAAATCCAGTTTATTATATGGCTATATTCATTATATGGTTGAAAATAGCTGAGTTCTGTTGTCCATACCTAACTGACAGTTGTGTGAAGTGATTTTCCTGTAAATCTGATGAAAGATTGGTCACTCCTGGCATGGGATTTCATAAATCCCTGTTTCCTGGGGAATGTCGTTTGTTGGACGTTAATCAGGGATTTGGCTAAGGTGTTTGGGGTAAGTAAATGCAACAAAAGGGTTAGATTTTCCGAGGGTCTGAGTTACTGTCTTAATCTCGTCCAGATGAGGAATTTTTATTTTATTGTTGGGTATCTCTTGGGTCTTGTTTTGAGGGGGTTGGTAGAAAATTATACGTTTGCTTTGTGAATTGCTCTCTCAATTATATGGTCAGGATACTTTAAGACGAAAATTGCTTATGAATTAGTTCAAATTCTTTTTCCAGGAAATCTGGGGAACAAATTCGTAAGGCTCTTAAAAAAAGGTTGCTGGCTACACCTATCTTGATAGCAATGTCGTGATAGCTAAAGTAGTGAATGTATGAAAGTGAGAACGTTGGTTTTGTATATGGTAAATTTGTATTCTGTCTTGGCTCTGATTATTAAAAACAGCAAGAAAGGAATTATGTGTCGTTCCCATTCAACTTTAAATTTTATGCTGGGCACTAATGCGTTTAATTTTGAAAGGAATTCTTAAAATCGCCCCACCTATTACCCAAAATGTTAGAATATCGTCTACATATCTCATCCACAGCATGTTTTTGGGTTGTATTGTATCAGTCTGTAATTTCAAAGTATTCCATGTACAGATTGGCTAAAACAGGACTCAACCCATACTACACCCGAATTTTGCTTATAGAATGATTCCCTGAATGAAAATATGCTATTAGATGCACATAATTCAACTAACTTTATTATTTTGTCGCGCCAATGGGAAATGATCTGAATAGGGGATAATTTTTCCCTCAAAAACTGAAGAACGTCCTGTATTGGTACTTTTGTAAATAGGGAATCTACGTCAAGGCTTAAAGTTTCATGTTGAAAAGTGGTATATGTGCTTCTCTGAATTTGTGACAAAAATCTTCCGAATGTTTAATGTGACTGGGAGAAAAAGAAAAAGTGCCTAAAAAAGGAGAAAGGAGGCCAGCTAACCATTTAGAAATTTTGTAATTGAAATCTCCGGCACATGAAACGATGGGTCGGAATGGAAGATTGCATTTGTGACAACATAAAACTTTTATGCCTTGACGTAGATTCCCTATTTCCAAAAGTACAATACAGGACGTTTCTTCAGTTTTTGAACATCTCAAAAGGAGCATGGGATTCAGATGTCATCGACAAGTTTTCATTCAACCAACGCTTAAGAAGATTAATGGAAGATTATCAGCGGGTGTGACCTAAATTGGCTTACCTGTGGATGGATCTGCTTGGTATACCACCTTTTCTGTAAACTTTTCTCATTCATATACCTGAAAAGAGAGACAGCAGTCTCTGAAATATAGTACTTTTTCTTTCTATATTTTTGGTGTTTTTATGGGCTCGTTTTATTAGATGGAATTCTGTTGTAACAAAAACATTTTTACCAGTCATATATATATATATATATATATATATATATATATATATATATATATATATATATATATATATATATATATATATATATATATATATATATGTGTGTATATATATATATATATATATATATATATTATATAATATATATATATATATATATATATATATATATATATATATATTCTCGAGAAGAAGTGGAACGAGTTGGAAAAATAAGCAAACTAAAAGGGGTCTTTGGACCAATACCTTTGGCTAGCAACCTGTCCAGCGCGATACCTGTGGAAATCCAAAAAGTTTGTACTCTTATGGAACTCCTCATTACTAACGAGGAAAATTTGCGTGATATTAAACAAACAAATCAATCAGACAATCAAAGTAGTATTTTTTAGGACCATCGATGTAACATTATTTCGGGCCTTTAATTCGGTGAAAGATACCGTAGTTTTCATTGGTAAAATTTCTGCGCTAGAAAATATATTTTTCAGGTAAAAGGCAAAAAATTCACTCACGGTTGGTGTGAAAAAAAAAAAATCGGAAATATTCCACATTTATAGCATTTAAACTATCTCCCCAGGGAACGAGCTTTATTAATCAAGTTAGTGATATTTCAGTTTTGCATACCTTTTATCCGCTCTCGTATTTTTATACCTATGTGAAGAGAGAGAAATAAAAAAAGCTAAATCACTTATTTGTTAATGGCCTGATTTAGTTTCCCGTAAATGAAAACTATTGAGATGTCTATATGTCTGTCCATCCGCACTTTTCCAGTCCGCCCTCAGATCTTGAAACTACTGAGGCTAGAGGGCTGCAAATGGTATGCTTATCATCCAAATTCCCATCATCAACCTTACCAAATTGCAGCCTTCTAGCCTGAACTCAGTTACACAGTCTAACAAAGAGACACTGACAGCCTAATGATACCTATTCAGCTTCTCATGTCCAGATTATAACTTGCCAGTGGTATGTCTTTAACAGCGAAATATTTCCTAATGCAGGCACCTTTGGTTAGTTACGGCCAAAAGGGAGCATAAACAACATACATACTGAAATGTTACATTGCATTTAAACTTGGAAAGGAACATCTCAATTTGATTTGAGTAACGCTTGTGCCTAAGTCAACCAGAAACGCAATCCCCATAGCATAAGTTTCTTAGAACAGTACACTGTACAGGGATCTCTTAGTCGGCAGACAGGGGAAACGCCTAAATACTTAGCTCCTAAAACCGCTTTTATAAATATTTCCCTTACACTCTTCCATTTCCACTGTGTCATATACAGGGGCGTCATTTCATTTTTCCTTGAGGGTGGAGAGCAAAGGTTTATTTAAGGCTCCTTCTCACGGGGGAGGGGGGGGGGGGGGTGGGGGGGGGGGGGGGGGGGGGGGGTTGTGTCCGGGGGCGCTCTGTAAGGCCACCCAAGAAAAATTTTAGGAATATCAACAAAATAAGAGCAATTTGAAGCCAGGTGTAACGAAAATTTGAAGAATTTTTTTTCTTTAAAAAATACTGTACATCAAATTTTGAGATAATAAATGACGATGAAAAGGTAGTGGAAACTTCTAACCAAATCAAGTTATAAACTATAGTATTGGTCCTAGAATATCTGCAATTTAACATGTTGCATTAAATATAGCTCACTACGTACACAAGTGAAAGGGTCATTCAGGAACACAAGAAAATTTGATTTAAACAGGAAGATCTTAAGCTTGAGAAAATGTGGAGATAAAATGCTATATAACTTTAACAAGGTTCATCTAAGGAAATTTCAAAATAAACATATGCCTCATGCATTTCAAATATTATCTCCTGCATTAGTGGATACCTCCTTGATCTTACTTTTGCAAAATTATTAACCAGTATGCCATAGGTAAGATTTTTAACAAGCTCCTTTTTTGAGGCCACGAGAAGCAAGTCATTCAAGCGCTCATTTTTCATGGCAATTCGCAGATACGTTTTCACTAAACTAAGCACTGAAGACAGTCGTTCATTGCTGGCAGTAGTTATTGGAAGGGTGATGAGAATTTTAACAATTTTAAGAATTTCTGAGTAGGCACATTCTAATGGTTTGAGTTCATACAATTCAAACCAATTATTAGGCTTTTCCTTCTTAGTAAGAAAGTGGCTCTTTACTACAGAAATTTGGGCATTTAGAAGGATTTCATCTATGTGTATATCCTTATAAAACTGTACTTTGGTAGACAGTTTCTTATCATTTAAAAAGTCACTAGAATTACAGTCAAGTGCATTCATCGCTGCTATCAGTGGCATATTATGAGTGAATCTATTATCCGTCTCGTAGAGAAATCTGTCTAATATGTCAAAATACTCTTTTGGATGATACCTCAGGAGGAAGACTTGTATTGTCCTCACTCATTCCTACAGGGGCATTAGTTAAAAAGTCTTTTAACTTGAATGACTTCTTTTGGATCCTCTTGATTGTGAGTTTGTATCAATCTCAGATACAGCAGAACAAATCTTAGCCTTGTCAAAGATTTTAGAGAAACCTTCATCTGTTCTCAAGACCTATCAGGTCATTAATTCAGTTGTGAGTAAAGTGATTAGATGTCTCAAACTCTTAAAGAAAAAGGAAAACTGCAGTGTCATAATGTTTTGTAAACTATTATATGTTATGTATTATTATATTGTTCAGAACATCATAAAAATAAACTCTTTTAAATTAATCCCTCTCTACACTTCAACCTTATTATATTTTTATCGACACTTTGTTTCTTAAACAGTGACCTTATAATAATTATATATATATACATATATAATATATATATACATATAGATTTTTTTCATATCGCTGATTTGGAGGCCCCTTGAAAGCTTTTCTTTGGGATAAGCCCACTTGATTTAATAATATTATGTCCAAAACGTTATCAGTAATCAATCTTTTATTCAGTCAGGTATGGAGAATCGCCATCGACAGTTAACCGAGAGAAAATCTGCTCTTCTTGTATATTATGTTTACAGACAGCCAGACAAACGTCAACGCTTGAATCCGGAACACAAAATTCGCGGAATATTTTACCCTTCCTTTCAAAAGAGTTTAATTAACGATAAGAGAGATGCATTGAACGTTTGCATCTAATGCAGATTCTCCGT
>NC_087207.1:89871639-89886639 GCF_015104395.2 Macrobrachium nipponense
AAGTCTATAGCATAAAATGACTACTTTTTAAATCGACATTGTTTTATTGCTCAGCCATCATTAACGGTCTCTCCTGCCGTTGTCATTTCACGGTTGAAGTGTTTTATAGCTGAATTTTGCGAGAGAGAGAGAGAGAGAGAGAGAGAGAGAGAAATTTCATTGGAAGGCGAACTGTATCCGCCAGAGAGAGAGAGAGAGAGAGAGAGAGAGAGAGAGAGAGAGAGAGAGAGAGATAATTTTTTTTCCATTGGGAGGCGAAATGTGTCTGACAGAGAGAGAGAGAGAGAGAGAGAGAGAGAGAGCGTGCCCGTATGAGGAGTAATGCATCACAGACAACTCACAAGGATATTGAGATAGGAAAAAAAAGCACAAATGATTCGTGACCAACAAGTGAACAGCAAAAGAGAGAACAAGAAGAGAAGTATCTGATGATAAAGTTTTCCATACCTCTTCTCAGTGAATATCAGAAGACGGTACAGAAGCTTGGAGAAAATATCTTGCTAAATACCCTCAAGGCATTTCCATCCCGTCACGAAAAAATAAAAAAAGCGAACATCTCTTGTTGAAAAGAAAAAGACGAACTCGGCTAATGAAGGTGGAGTTTGGAATACTTCTTCGATATGATCCTAGAATTGAAGTTCTTTTAAACTTTTCTCTTCTTTGCATGTTTCTTTTTAATTGTTTATGGCTATTCTTATTTATTGTCTTTTTTTTTTTTTTTTTTTTGCTTATAAAATCATAATCACAATTTTAGTTCCGTTTCAAAATCCTTTCTGTGTATCTCAGATCTTATTCTCATTTCAAATTATTATTATTATTTTTTTTTTTACGAACGAATCGCTCAGAATCCTTTCTGTGTATCTTAGATCTTATTCTCATTTCAAATTATTTTTTTTTTTACGAACGAATCGCTCTGATATTAGAAGTGATGTCCTTGCCATTAAAATAATCTTGTCCTATTTTCATATGTATATTGGTTAACCAAATTTCTTGTAGATTGTATTAGTTCTGTCTTACACATTTCTTAGTAAATTCCTTTTTTTTATCACTTGAATTACTTGATAGACATATTCACATATGGTAATATATTAATAAACTGACATTTTTCATGTTGCCAATTTTGTACATATAATCATGTCTTTAATTATATATGTATATAAATAGATATGTAGTATATTCACACAGGTGTACACACACACACACACACACACACACACACACACACACACATATATATATATATATATATATATATATATATATAATATATATATATATATATATATATATATATATATATATATATATATATATATATATATATATATATATATATATATATATATATATATATATATATATATATATATATATATATATATATATATATATATATATATATATATATATCTATATATCTACATATATATATATTATATATATATATATTATATATATATATATATATATATATATATATATATATATATATATATATATATGTGTATATTCACACAGGTGTACACACACACACACACACACACACACACCCCACACCATATATATATATATATATATATATATATATATATATATATATATATATATATATCTATATATATATATATTTATATACATATATATATATGATATATATATATATATATATATTATATATATATATATATATAGTATATATATATATCATATATATCTATATAATATATATATTTATATATATAGATATTAATTAATATATCTATATATATAATATATATATATACATATATAATATATAATTATATTATATTGTTATTATTATAAGATATATATTATATATATTTATTATATAATTACATTAATATATATTATTATATATATTATATATGTATTAGTATATATATATATAATATATATATATATATATATATATATATATATATATATATATATATATATATATTATATATATATATATATATACATATGCATTAAGCTACAAATGTCCTTTAAATCCAATTGCTCTACCTCAGAACTTATATATCTTCATATTATATATTTAACCGAAGGGGAATTTTTTTGGTATATATAATATATATATATATATATATATATATATATATATATATATATATATATATATATATATATATATAAAGCCATAAATAATTTCATAATGTATAATATAATTGTACATTAAACCCTGTGAAATATGAATTGCTCAGCAAATTCGTCGCAAATGACATGACAGCATCAGTTACAGCAATCGCTGTATAATTCCGTTTAATGGAACTGCATTTCGGTTGTATTAATAAACACTAACGATGAATATTTACTGCTGATTTGTTTTCCTTACGAGTTTGCTGTGATTACAATAATGATCGTCTCGTATAGAACTAGGCACTAGTATACGATTACAATAATTATAACAATGCGCTGGTTTACTTATTATTATTATAACCAGAGGTCCTGTGCGAAAATGCGGTGGTTAAAAGACATGACTCACGTGATTTTCAAAAGCTTCTCTCTCTCTCTCTCTCTCTCTCTCTCTCTCTCTCTCTCTCTCTCTCTCTCTCTCTCAGATGCTCAGTGGCTGAAGGGCTTGTCTCTGGTGCTTTTCAAAATTCTCTCTCTCTCTCTCTCTCTCTCTCTCTCTCTCTCTCTCACACACACACACACACGCAGATATACAGTGTAAGTCGAATACCTCGAGGAGGTTGACCTGAGTCCCTCTCTTTCTATCACAGATACACCTCCTTCATCTCGATGAGTTTCGGAAATGAAAGAAGCGTAGGTGCTTCGTATTGAACATTTCGTAAGTTAAAAAATGTGAAAATTAATTTGTTTGCTCATTCAAAGATTTCATATTTTTAATCTTTCAATGAGCAAATAATTCATTTTGTGAGCATTATAATCTATTCCATGGCAAAAAAAGAACTCATTATAGATTTTTTACACGTAGTCTTTTAACATTTATTCTTTTCCTGTAGGAAGTAACAATGAGCTATAAAAAAACAGTTTGCCTTGACTGCTGTCGAACCAAATGTTTTAAAATACATTTAGAAAAATGGAGTGTTTATTTTAATGCACTTAGTTATTTTGTATTAATTATAGAGGGAATTATAAAAAGGCTATGTCAATTATTCTAGCACTAGGCAATGAAACCTTCATGTCAAATGTATGGGTAATATGGGCAGTTGTAGATAAAATACTGTGTATTGATCCATTACATTGATGCACTGCAAATTTTTTTACGAATTTTATTTACTCTGATTGTTGCCAAATATATTGGTAATTTTGCCCTGAAAAATTAGTTGACGAACCTTATTTACTCTGAACTGTTGCCAAAGTCTGTTGATGAATTAATACCCACTAATGACGCTAAACGGATGAGAAATCCTTAGGCAATTGTAAGGCTTCTCCTCCAACTAACTCAATCCCTTCTTAATGAGGATGTTCACCTAATCACAGTAATTGCAACAACAAGAGAATTACGGAGAATTTGCCATTAGATGCAACGTTCAATGCATCTCTCTTATCGTTAATTAAACTCTTTTGAAAGGAAGGGCAAAATATTCCGCGAATTTTGTGTTCCGGATTCAAGCGTTGACGTTTGTCTGGCTGTCTGTAAACATAATATACAAGAAGATCAGATTTCTCTCGGTTAACTGTCGATGGCGATTCTCCATACCTGACTGAATAAAAGATTGATTACTGATAACGTTTGGACATTATATTATTAAATCAAGTGGCTTATCCCAAAGAAAAGTTTGCAGAAAGTTGCTCTAGTCTTTGCTGTTTATGACTGAATCAGTCGCAGATAAAATCAGATTTTTTAACGCGGAATGTCACGATATTAATGAAATATATGACCAAGGGCGTCATTTGGGAGGGGGCAGTGAGGGGCACTTGCTCCCCCCTCCCCCCCAAGCTTTCAAGGGGCCTCCAAATCAGCGATATGAAAAAATCTATATGTATATATATGTATATATATAATTATTATAAGGTCACTGTTTAAGAAACAAAGTGTCGATAAAAATATAAATAAGGTTGAAGTGTAGAGAGGGATTAATTTAAAAGAGTTATTTTTATGATGTTCTGAACAATATAAATAATACATAACATATAATAGTTACAAAACATTAAGACATTGCAGTTTTCTTTAAGAGTTGAGACATCTAATCACTTTACTCACAACTGAATTAATGACCTGATAGGTCTTGAGAACAGATGAAGGTTTCTCTAAAATCTTTGACAAGGCTAAGATTTGTTCTGTTGTATCTGAGATTGATACAAACTCCCAATCAAGTAGGCAGACCCAAGAGGATCCAAAAGAAGTCATTCAAGTTAAAAGACTTTTTTAACTAATGCCACTGTAGGAATGAATGAGGACAATACAAGTCTTCTTCCTGAAGTATCATTCAAAAGAATCTATTTTGACATAATAGACATATTTCTCTACGAGACGGATAATAGATTCACTCATATGCCACTGATAGCAGCAATGAATGCACTTGACTGTAATTCTAGTGACTTTTTAAATGATAAGAAACTGTCTACTATAGTACAGTTTTATAAGGATATAAACATAGAGGAAATCCTTCTAAATGCCCAAATTGCTGTAGTAAAGAGCCACTTTCTTACTAAGAAGGAAAAGCCTAATAATTGGTTTGAATTGTATGAACTCAAACCATTAGAATGTGCCTACTCAGAAATTCTTAAAATTGTTAAAATTCTCATCATCCTTCCAGTAACTACTGTTAGCAATGAACGACTGTCTTCAGGGCTTAGTTTAGTGAAAACGTATCCACGAACTGCCATGAAAAATGAGCGCTTGAATGTCTTGCTTCTCGTGGCCTAAGAAAAGGAGCTTGTTAAAAATCTTACCTTTGGCATACTGGTTGGTTAATAATTTTGCAAAAGTAAGATCAAGGAGGTATCCACTAATGCAGGAGATAATATTTGAAATGCATGAGGCATATGTTTATTTTGAAATTTCCTTAGGTGAACCTTGTTAAAGTTATTTAGCATTTTATCTCCACATTTTCTCAAGCTTAAGATCTTCCTGTTCAAATCAAATTTTCTTGTTTTCCTGAATGACCCTTTCCCTTGTGTAGGTAGTGAGCTATATTTAATGCAACATGTTAAATTGCAGATATTCTAGGACCAATAATATAGTTTATAACTTGATTTGGTTAGAAGTTTCCACTACCTTTTCATCGTCATTTATTATCTCAAAATTTGATGTACAGTATTTTATAAAGAAAAAAATTCTTCAAATTTTCGTTACCCCTGGCTTCAAATTGCTGTTATTTTGTTGATATTTCTCAGATTTTTCTCGTGGGGCCGCTGGACCCCCAGCTGGTTAGGTTTCGCTTCGCTCGCCAACAGCGCCCCCCCCCCCCCCCCATTGTAGAAGGGGCCTCAAATAAACCTTTGCTCCCCACCCCCAAGGAAAAATGAAAAAACGCCCTGTATATGACACAGTGAAATTGGAAGAGTGTAAGGGATATATATATTTATATATATATATATATATATATATATATATATATATATATATATATATATATATTATATATATATAATAAAAGGAGCCCATAAAAAACACCAAAATATAGAGAGAATAGTACTATATTTCAGAGACCTGCTGTCTCCCGCTCTTCAGGTCAGAATGAAAATGACGAAAAGTTTACAGAAAAAAGGTGGAATTTATACTAAGAGGTCCATCCACAGGCAAGCCAATTTAGGTCACCTCCGCTGATAATCTTCCTTTAATCTTCTTAAGCATTGGTTGAATGAAAACCTTGTTGATCGTATCTGAAATCCATGCTCCTTTTGAGATGTTCATAACTGCCTCGTTCTTTCTTTTATTAAGGCTGATTCCATCATTTGACTGTAGTACTGGCAGTTGCTGCTATAAATTACACGTGGCAAATTCCAGTTTATTCTATGGTTATGCTCATTTATATGGTTGAAAATAGATGAGTTCTGTTGTCCATACCTAACTTACCGTTTGTGTTGTATTGATCTCTTGGGAAGTGATTTACCTGTAAATCCGATGTAAGATTGGTCACAGTCCTGGTATGGGATTTGGTAGACCCCAGTGTCCTTGGGAAATGTCTTTTGTTAGACATTAATCAGGGATTTGGCTAAGGTGTTTGGGTAAGTAAATGCAAAAGGGTTAGATTTTCCGAGAGTCTGAGTCACATTCTTAATCGTGTCCAGGTGTGAAATTTTTATTTTATTGTTGGGCGTATCTCTGGTCTTGTCTTTAAGGGGTCGGTAGAAAATTACGTTTGCTTTGTGAATTGCTTTCTCAATTATATGGTCAGGATACTTTAAAGATGAAAGTTGCTTGCGAAATAGTTCAAATTCTTTCTCCAGGAAATCTGGGGAACAAATTCATAAGGCTCTTAAGAACAAGTTGCTGGGTACACCTATCTTGATAGCAATGTTGTGATAGCTAAAGTAGTGAATATATGAAAGTGAGAACATTGGTTTTCTGTACATGGTAAATTTGTATTCTGTCGTGTCTCTTGATTATTAAAACATCAAGAAAAGGAATTTTGTTGTCTGTTTCCCATTCAACTTTAAATTTGAGTCTGGGCACTAATGCATTTAATTTTGAGAGGAATTCATTAAAATTGCCCCACCTATTATCGCAAAATGTTAGAATATCAACCACATATCTCATCCACAGCATGCAATATAACCCAAAAAACATGCAAAACCCCCTAAAGACGAGGCCAGAGATACACCCAACAATAAAATAAAAATTCCACACCTGGACACAATTAAGAAGGTGACTCAGACTCTCGGAAAATCTAACCCTTTTGCATTACTTACCCAAACACCTTAGCCAAATCCCTGATTAACGTCCAACAAAAGACATTTCCCAAGGACACTGGGGTCTACCAAATTCCATGCTAGGACTGTGACCAATCTTACATCGGATTTACAGGTAAATCACTTCCCCAGAGATTAATACAACACAAACGGTCAGTTAGGTATGGACAACAGAATTCATCTATTTTCAACCATATAAATGAACATAACCATAGAATAAACTGTCACATGTAATTTATAGCAGCAACTGCCGGTAGAAGAGTCAAATGATGGAATCGGCTTTAATAAAAGAGAGGCAGGTAATGAACATCTCAAAAGGAGCATGGATTTCAGATACGATCAACAAGGTTTTCATTCAACCAATGCTTAAGAAGATTAAAGGAAGATTATCAGCGGGGTGACCTAAATTGGCTTGCCTGTGGATGGACCTCTTGGTATAATACCACCTTTTCTGTAAACTTTTCTCATTCATCTACCTGAAAAGGGAGACAGCAGTCTCTGAAATATAGCACTATTCTCTCTATATTTTGGTGTTTTTATGGGCTCCTTTTATTAGATGGAATTCTGTTGTAACAGAACATTTTTACCAGTCATATATATGAAGCGTCCAGCGCTAAAACCCACACTCACCACATTTTAAAAAAATGGAGAAAAAGGCCTTTAAATAAGTAAATTTAAAAAGGTCATAACTCTTTTATTTTTTAAGATGTTTTCTTCAGGTTTGAATTTTTGTAATGTTCAGGACCCCAAAAATATGATGTTATATATGAACAAAAAACTAGGCTGTGCATAATTTGATTGACTGATTGATTGCATGATTGATTGTACAATTGATGAGCAAAATTAATGCTGATATTTATGAAAGTACAGATCATATAATGCAAAATTGAACCATATTCTCATCATCAAAATATACAGTCACTTACACTATTCGAAAGAGGAAAAGAAGGGGATTCCAGATGTACGATAAAATACATTTCTCAAATTTTTGGCGAGTGTGGGTTTTAGCACTGGACGCCTCTTATGTAGTATATATAATATATATATATTATATATATATATATCATATATATATATATATATATATATATATATATATATATATATATATATATATATATATATATCCACCTTTTGGTAGGGGTGTAAGAGTCCTACCACCGTAGGTCCTGCATATCGGATAAGGTGACTAAAAGGACAACTGCTGCCTTGCAGTCTTACTTTTTTTGTAAAAGGCTAGGCCCACCACCAATAACTGTGTAAACCGCTGCCTTGCAGTCTTACTTTTAAGCAGGCTAGGCCCACCGCCAATAACTGTGGAAACTGCTGCCTTGCAGTCTTACTTTTTAGTAGAAGGCTAGGCCCACCACCAATAACTGCGGAAACTGCTGCCTTGCAGTCTTAATTTTTTTAGTAAAAGGCTAGGCCTACCACCAATAACTGTGGAAACTGCTGCCTTGTAGTCTTACTTTTTTTAGTAAAAGGCGTATCCCAACCACCCAGTAAACTGCGGAAAACTACTTGCCTTGCAGTTCTTAACTTTTTTTAGTAAAAGGCTAGGCCTACCACCAATAACTGTGGAAACTGCTGCCTTGTAGTCTTACTTTTTTAGTAAAAGGCTAGCCCAACCACCAGTAACTGCGGAAACTGCTGCCTTGCAGTCTTAATTTTTTTAGTAAAAGGCTAGGCCTACCACCAATAACTGTGGAAACTGCTGCCTTGTAGTCTTACTTTTTTAGTAAAAGGCTAGGCCCACCACCAATAACTGCGGAAACTGCTGCCTTGCAGTCTTACTTTTTAGGTAGGCTAGCTTACACAAAATACCCTCGGAAACTGCGCCTGCAGTCTTAATTTTTTAGTAAAAAGGCTGGCCCCCACCATAACTGTGGAAACTGCTGCCTTGCAGTCTTACTTTTTTAGTAAAAGGCTAGCCCAACCACCAATAACTGTGGAAACTGCTGCCTTGCAGGTGGACTTTTTAGTCAAAGGCGAGGCCCACCGCCAATAACTGTGGTTGATGACAGTAATGGCATGCATCCGTAAAAACCCTTCTTCCAAATAATAAACCATGCCTGATGTTGTAAGGAAAGGTGCATCAGGCAACCTTACCCCTTTTTGTAGGGATAACGTTAGGAAGAAGATACACACATGCACACACACACACACACATTCACACACACACACACACACACACACACACACACACACACATATATATATATATATATATATATATATATATATATATATATATATATATACTATATATATATATATATGTGTGTGGTGTGTGTGTGCGTGTGTGTGTGTGTGTGTGTGTATTCAGTATCAAAATGTGTCCAAAGATGCCCCTTTTGAAATATTAAGATTTTGCAATTTATTGTATTTTTATCTATTGTGGTTTGGTTATTAAAATATTCAATTATGTCAAAATTTTCTTTAGGAAAATTTCTCAAAGACATTTTCCAGTTATTCAATACCAAAAGTGCCCATTGGGGCCCCTTTAAAACTTTTTTGATTTATTGATTTTTATTTATTGCGATTAAAAAGATTGAATTGGGAGAATCTGAAAAGATAACTTCGTCCAGTACAGAGACAAAAAGAGTCCTTTTGTAAAGGAAGTGGAGGATATGCAACTCATCGAGAATCTTCATTCATTTTATTCACTGGTTACTAGGAAGCGAACTTCCTCCGAGAGAGAGAGAGAGAGCGAGGAAGAGGAGAGATGGAGACCGAGAGAGAGCGGAGTAGAGAGAGAGAGAGAGAGAGAGAGAGAGAGAGAGAGAGAGATTGACTTACCTAAGACCACTAATGGCCTTGAAGGATGAAGTATGTGACAAGATATCTCACAAAAGGAGAAAGAGAGAGAGAGAGAGAGAGAGAGAGAGAGAGAGAGAGAGAGAGAGAGAGAGAGACAGACTTACCTAAGACCAGTAATAACCTTGAAAAGAGTGAATATATTACAAGATCTCTAAAAGAAATTCAAAAAGAAAGATAGAGAGAGATGTCAGAAAATCTGGTTATCCATCCATTCAGATTCATATTCCAAATCCATCGCTTTCAGCAAAAATCGAGTAACTTTGGCGTCTCTAACTCAAGTTGATGACGATTCCTTCACATACTATAGTTTCTCGAATCTTGGCAAAAACGTATGTCATTTATAATCATCCACCCTTTAATATTGTGTACTTGTTGTTTTTTTCTTTGTGGCACACATCGTATGGTTTGAATGAAAATGTTACTTGAATAATATGTCTAGATATGCATTTCCCTTGAAAAATGGGTCTGAATTATTTTGCCAATGTTTGGGAAAGCCTCGTTCAGCTGCATATAAGTGGATTTATAAAGACACTGCGCACGAGGAGAGAGAGAGAGAGAGAGAGAGAGAGAGAGAGAGAGAGAGAGAGAGAGATTAGAGATTAAGAAATGCACTAGTACACTGGTGACCATAAAAATGATAGGACACAATGTTGGTTGGCCAGGGTATTAGTGTAATGGACAGACCAAAGGATGTAGAGAGAGAGAGAGAGAGGGAGAGAGAATCTGAGTGTTGCACCAGACAAAGAAACTTCCAGTAACAGGGACAAAGAGGAACATTTGAATAGAAGCTAAACAGACAAAGCCTCAACCTGAAGCCAGGTGGTGGAAAGGAAAACAGCATAAGAAGAAATGTTTAAGAGCAGATAAAAAGGGAGATACAATAGTAATGAAGAGAATCTTAGGAAATTATCCAAAGGAAATAAGGAAATAGTTAAGGTACATATATAAGTATCAGCTGTGTGTAAGTAAAACAAAACAGCTAATTACTATAAAACTTAATATTTGTATTTACCTCTAGAACTCAGACATAGTATTGAGACCCTCTCCAAGAATGTCAAGTAATATGTTCTGTGGGTTAAAAGTCAGCATTATGGCTGATACATCATTTGTTCATCATTACCAAAAAAAAAATTTTCTCTCATATTTACCTTCATCCCCATATATAGTCATTATTCCGACATTTACATAGTTTTTCCATCTAAGACATTGAAAGGTTTATGTTTCTAAATATAAGAACCATTATATAGAATAAATTTGTGGCCAATTGGTAGATTCTGTTCATCAAAATAGACCTCAGTTTATAGCATGTAAATGAATTCACACATATATTTATATATGTCTATACACACACACACACACACACACACACACATATATATATATATATATATATATATATATATATATATATATATATATATATATATATATATATATATATATATATATTCTATATATATATATATATATATATATATATATATATATATATATATATATATATATATATATATATATATATATATATATATTATATAATATTATATATATATATATATATATATACATATATATATATATATATATATATATATATATATATATATATATTATATATATATATATATATATATGTGTGTGTGTGTGTGTGTGTGTATAACTTAATCAAGAAAGTTAGGAACGTGATAATCCATAAATAAAGATGTATGCCACAAAGGAAAAATAAACGAAGGAGTATATGCGAGACCTTTCGACGTTAAACGTCCTTTACTAAGCAGAAACTGCTTAGTAAAGGATGTTTAACGTCGAAAGGTCTCGCATATACTCCTTCGTTTATTTTTCTTCGGGCATATATCTTTATATATATATATATATATATATATATATATATATATATATATATATATATATATATATATATATATATATATTATATATATATATATATATATGCATGTAAGTGTAAATAATTGTTTTTATTTTCAGATCAACCTTGGTCGAGTGTAATATTTTCTTTATTGTTATGTTTAAGTATTAAGGTACATAGTTCGTTGTGCATTACTTTGAATATTGTGATAGTGATGCTGTTGCTTCTTCCTCTAGTAGATAGTTATCAAACCACCCTATTAACGCTTTGTTATTGTTTACTTTCATTGGGGAGTGAGTGACGGTGCGAGTGTTGCGCTGGAAAAGTATGTCGCCTTCTCAGAACAGTTCGGGCCGTATCGTCATCCCAGAAGGACTAGTGCAGCAGCCACCTTGGAATATTTTTTGTTGGAGGATTTACTTCATAATATTCCTCGTTTTGACCCGCCGGTGTATGAAGAGCCACCTGCGGCGGATTTACTGATCACGGCTTATATCTCTGCCTCGCAAGGACTTGTGTCACTTGCGACCTGCCCCCCTTGCTTTTTCCCCAACTCTTCCACGGGCGTCGCTCCGTTTGACTTGGTTTTTGGACACAAGATCCGGGGTCCTTTGGAAATTTTCCATGAATTATTGGAAACCGGTCAAAAGGGGGAGAAGAGTGTGGGAGAGGTGGTGGATGAATTAAAACAAAATTTATCCGTAGCTTGGAAGTTTGCCCAAGAGAGTTTGTACTCTTCACAATGTAAAATGAAATTGAAATTTGATAGAAAGAGTAAGGTACGTTCCTTTGAACCAGGAGAATTGGTATTAGTCTTGAGTACAGACTCCGATAACTTCCTTGAGCCTAGGTTTAAGGGGCCCTGGAAGGTCTTAAGAAAGTTATCGGATGTCAATTATGAAATTGAAGCTCCTGGTACTCAGAGGAAGTGCCGTATTTTTCATATAAATCGGTTGAAATCATATGTAAACTAGTAGACCCGACCCCTTGTCTATAGTCTATGAACCGGTTACTAGTGTTGTAGAATATGTTAGTGACATTGAAGATGACTTATTGGATCAGGTGTCCTCAGATGCTCTTGGTAAAAACCTTCAGAATTTGGAAATTTTAAGAACTGGGTTAGAGCATCTGGAGGCATCTCAGAGAGATGAAATAATGAAATTAATAATATCCTTTCCCGCGACTTATTTCAGGACTCTCCGGGCGGACGAGCTACTCCAGCATGATGTTGATGTGGGCAGTGCTTTGCCAGTTAAGCAGAGTCCATATCGATTGAACCCTGAAAAACGTGCAATAGTCGAAGAGGAAATTAAAATACATGCTGGAGCATGATCTCATCCAACCTTCGGTCAGTCCTTGGAGTTCCCCTATAGTCCTAGTGAAAAAACCTGACGGTAAGTTCCGGATGTGTGTGGATTATAGGAGGGTAAATGCCAGTACAAAAGATGACTCTTTTCCACTTCCTCGTATTGAGGATTGTCTCGATCAGATAGGACCTTCAAAATTTATTACTAAATTAGATTTATTAAAGGGTTATTGGCAGGTTCCCTAACTGATCGAGCTCGTGAAATATCTGCTTTTGTAACACCATTTGGACTTTATGAGTGTAAAGTTATGCCTTTCGGGTTGAAAAATGCTGCCTGTACCTTCCAGCGTTTAATGAACAGGGTTATTTGTGGGCTGGATGGTACTGAGATTTATATGATGACCTTGCGGTTCATAGCAATGATTGGCGAACCCATGTGGTTAGGTTAAGGAAGGTGTTTGAGGCATTGCGAGCTGCAGGCCTAGTGGTGAATCTCGGGAAATGTGAATTTGGCAAGGCTAAGGTTGTTTATTTAGGTCATGAGATTGGGCTTGGGTCAAGTAGCCCCGAAACAAGCTAATCTTGAAGCCATTATTGCTTTGAAGAGACCGTGTAATGTTAGAGAAGTGCGTAGAGTAGTATTGGGTATGATGGGTTACTACGTAGGTTGTTCGCACTTCTCTGACATTGCACAGCTCTTACTTATGTTTACTGAAGAAAGGACAAAGGTTTGCCTGGTCTTCTGAATGTGAAGAATCCTTTCTGAGGTTGAAAATGTTGTTGTGTCCAATCCTATATTTGATTTCGCCTAATTTTCAGAAGCTTTTATTATTGCTGTATGATGCCAGTGATGTTGGGATGGTGGCGGAGTTTCTTTTTCAAACGTGGTGAGGAATGATATTGTACGCCCAGTCTCTTACTACAGTCGTAAGTTGCTGGCGGCGGAAAGAAAGTATTCCACCATTGAAAAGGAAGCCCTCACCTTGGTTCAGACACTTGACCATTTTAAGCCTTATGTCACAAACTTTTCATCCCTGTGGAGATCTGGACTGATCAATAACCCCTTGATATTCATAGAGCGGATGATGAAGGGCTCCAATCAAAGAATCTTGCGTTGGGCCCTACAGTTGCAGGAGTTTAACCTAATTATTAAACATATTAAGGGCGCAGATAACTGCATTCCGACACCTTTCCCGGATGTAGGAGCAGCCCCTCCTCTCTGTTGCCTGGCCTCTGAAATTTTCCTCAAGTTTTGTGTATATATATGTTTACTAATTGTTAATTTGATCTGTCCCAATTTCTTTTGGACTATGATTGGTTGTTTCCAGGTATGAAACAGAATTGACTCTTAATTTGTTATACCTTCTTTTTCTAGGTGTGAGGTATAATTTAATTTAATATATAGGTCCTGAGTTTGAATTGTTTTGTTGATTCAGTTGACTAAGTGTATTTACCTTATGGGTTAATTCAAGTTTGTTGGTTTTCTCTTGGTTAAAAAAAAAAAATTCTATTCAATGAATAAATTTTTTTTGTTTAGGAGGAGGAAGGTGTCATGTAAGTGTAAATAATTGTTTTTATTTTCAGATCAACCTTGGTCGAGTGTAATATTTTCTTTATTTTTATGTTTAAGTATTAAGGTACATAGTTCGTTGTGCATTACTTTGAATATTGTGATAGTGATGCTGTGCTTCTTCCTCTAGTAGATAGTTATCAAACCACCCTATTAACGCTTTGTTATTGTTTACTTCATTGGGGAGTGAGTGACGGTGCGAGTGTTGCGCTGGAAAAGTATGTCGCCTTCTCAGAACAGTTCGGGCCGTATCGTCATCCCAGAAGGACTAGTGCAGCAGCCACCTTGGAATATTTTTTGTTGGAGGATTTACTTCATAATATTCCTCGTTTTGACCCGCCGGTGTATGAAGAGCCACCTGCGGCGGATTTACTGATCACGGCTTATATCTCTGCCTCGCAAGGACTTGTGTCACTTGCGACCTGCCCCCTTGCTTTTTCCCCCGTCGGAGGAGTCCCCCGGGTAGACAGGGCTGGCGCTGGATCCCAGCTCTGTAGAGAGGCTTCTGCCGTGCCCCGTGTACTGAGGGTCTTGTGTTGCCTGCACGTCTGGGCTGTCGAGGCTCGTGAGGAAGTTTACGTAGGGAGG
>NC_087207.1:89892209-89909709 GCF_015104395.2 Macrobrachium nipponense
TAAATATTTTTATCCTTTCTATATCCTTTGTATTTATCTAACACAGTGTTTCCCAACCTTTGACATTTGAGGAACCCCTGAGATAATTTTTCCTCATCCCAAGGAACCCCAATACACACACACACACACGCACACACACACACACACACACACACACACACACACACACACACACATATATATATATATATATATATATATATATATATATATATATATATATATATATATATATATATATATATATATATATATATATATGTAAGCATTTGCATTAATTACCATTAGTAAAACAGAGGGAAAAAAATCTCAAAATCTCGCGCGATATGTTACGATAAAATAAATTATAGGACTACGATTTTTCACGCCATGTTTAACGAAAAATATATACTTACTTATAAATAACAAATAATTAAATAAAACATGAATTCGTACGGAACACCTGGCGATCGTTCACGGAACCCTAAGGTTTCCACGGAACCCCGGTTGACGATGGCTGATCTAACACAAAAATATTTATTTGTTTCATATAATAATTCAGTCATATTATTATTTTGTCAAGCAAGCAACTAACTTCAATTATATATAGTAGGGGAGCCCGGGGCTAGTTGGCTACAGGGGTAAGTTGGCATACTCAACATGACTTTAAGTTTACCAATAGGAGGACTCTAATACATATACTGTGTAATTGCCAAGTGGTTCCTCAATTACAAGCAAAATTCTATAGAGATAGAACGTAGGAGCTCGAATTTATGAGACAATTCTTTATTTTGATGGTAGTAAGTAAATATTTTAATCTTTCTGTTATTTGCTATAACATCTATACATTCATAAAGATTAGTTTTCAATGATAGCATAGTTTTTCTTTATGGTTTAAAGATTCTATAGCATTAAAATGATTAATTCAAGGTTTCTTGGTGTGACTGTTAATCGTTTTTGTACCAATTGGTAGGGATGGGCAAGTTGGCTCAAAAATAAATGGGGCAAGTTGGCACACGTTATTTGATAGCAATAGTAAGTCCTATTTATTTTATATAATTTACGTTTTGTTTCTGGATTTCTGGGAAGGATAATGAGATTAGTGTCCTATCATTTCCTCCACATTGTTCTCACAAGTTGCAGCCCCTGGATTTTAGTGTTTATAGTCATCTGAAGAAATGTGTTAACAGACATGATTCGTGGATGACTGGAAATCCGGATCAAGTATGCCCATCTGTGACATTCCTGGTAAAGTTTCCTCGGCTTTACCTCTAGCTGTCACTTATTCTGATGTTTTCAATTGGTTTAGGATTGATGGAATTTCAACTCTGAATTACAGACAATTTCAGATTTTGATTTTACGGGTGGTTATGTAACAGATCGAGAGATGTCCGAAAAGACACATGGGCTTCAGATCAGTCATCAGCGTGATACACAGTTTAAGAACTGCTCCTGTTGATCCAGAAGAAAGCTCAGCTGAAGAGAGCCTGCGTTTGGTAAGCCAGGAGAAGTGTGGGTCCAGTGCAGGGCATATAACATGTGAGATGAAGACTATGACGAGGATTTATTTCACACCTGCCACAATTACAACTAGATGATGATCTGAAGTAATACTAATGCCTTATATTTTGTATTTTGGAAATTCAGAGAGTATTTTTGCTATTTGAAATTTAATGTAATGTAAGTTTCTTTTAATTATCAAATGTGCCACTTACCCCATAATGTGTGTCAACTTACCCCGTGGGGCAAGTGGCACGAAAGTTATTTTTTTTCTAAAAGCTTATTGTTATCTTATGTTGAAAGCAAACAACAATTATTTTGCTCTATGATAAAGACGAATGTTAATATTTTTCAATGGCGGTAAGAATTTTGCAACAATTTTGTTTTATATTCGCAAAGACCAAAATTGTAAAAAGTGTGCCAACTAGCCCCGGTCTCCCCTACTCGCTTTAGCTTTGTATACGATATGAAAATTAATGTAGCGGTGGTTGGAAGACTGACACTATAAAGTAGCATATAAGTTCTTATCATTAATAGAGTTATTGCTGTAAAATGTCTATGTACATAACATTTGTTAAATAGAGTTACGCACCCATTAAATAGATAGTAATACATATGTAATATATACGCTATAGTCAGGGTACAGATCATAATAATTGTGCTACAGCCTACTCGTTTTGTTTTATCGAAGCAGGACTACCTTCTTTTGGTTTCAACTGACTTTCATGCTAATGAAATCATGGATACATTTTTGTATTATCAGTTTTATGAATGAATATTGTTGTTACTATAGTCGATTTTTTTCGGCTGGCGTAAAATTCGTCAGACATAATACACCTGGCTGAGGAAGGACACAGAGGATCTCTGTTTTTTAAACAATAACTCTACACACCAAGTTATTTCGAACATTTCCATTCTCTCAAGAAGATTATGATAAATACAAGAG
Organism: Macrobrachium nipponense; assembly: GCF_015104395.2. NCBI lineage: Eukaryota > Metazoa > Arthropoda > Malacostraca > Decapoda > Palaemonidae > Macrobrachium > Macrobrachium nipponense. The sequence continues at coordinate 89,894,635 of NC_087207.1, forward strand.
CAAACTAGACAAAAAAAAAAAAAATAATCACCCTTGCATTAATGTAAAGAAAACAAGAGAAATGAAAAATGAGTGCGATTGTCAATTTTTTTCTATCGTTAATGTTTTAATGAGTCAGTGTTTAGCGAATTGTTAGGGTTTAGTGAGTATGCGTTTCGTGAATGTTTATGAGTAAGTGTTTGATGAATGTTTAGGGTTTAGTGACTGTTTAATGTGTCAGTGTTCAATGAATGTTTACTGAGTCTTTAGGGTTTAGTGAATGTTTTGTGAATGTTATTGAATGTTTATTGTTGTAAGTATTCAGTGAATGTTTTTGTCTTAAGGGTTTTAGTAAATGTTTTGTGAATGTTAAGTGAACGTTTAGTGAACGTCTTGTGAATGGTAGTGTTTTAGTGAATATTTAGTGTGTAAGTATTCAGTGAGTGTTTAGGGTTTGGGTTTTAGTGAAAGTTTTGCGAATTTTTAAGTGAGCGTTTAGTGAATGTCTTGTGAATGTTAGTGTTTAGCAAATTTTTAGTATGTAAGTGTTTATTAAGTTTTTAATGAGTGGATGTTCCATTCACTGTTTTAGTATTTAATAAGTATTTAGGGTTTGGTAAGCATTTAGTATTTAATGAGTGTTTTTGGGGTTTAGTGACTGTTTAGTGTTTAATTAATGTTTAGGATTAAGTGAGTGTTTAGTGAATGTTTTACGAGTGTTTGGGTATAATGAATATTTAGTAAATTTAGTATTTCAAGTGTTATTGAGCATTTAGTGTATAGTGAGTGCCTAGTGAGTGTTGGGTATTCAGAGTGTTATTGAGAGTGTGTGTGAGTGTATGTTAAGTGTGTGTGTGTGTGTATAGTGAATGTATGCAAGTGTGAGTAAGTGCTTGTGAGTGTTGTTGGTTAGTGATTGTACATTACTGTTTAGTTAGTGCTTCGCTACGATATGCAAAGAAAGTCCTGTATTTACACAGGAACCATTTATGATTGACACTGCTTAGATCCAAGAGCAGATGCTTAGACCTGACAATGGTTGGAGAGCTTAGGTGTGTTTTCGTAAGGTAATTTTTCTCTGTGAAAATTGGGTCGAATAATAATAATAATAATAATAATAATAGTAATAATAATAATAATAATAATAATAATAATAATAATAATAATAATAATAATAATAATAAAGAAGCACTCTAGGCAGGGAGATCGCTACTCCAGTGATTGACGCCCTATGCCTTGCACACAGCTGACATATTTGCACTTCGGTTGTCAAATTTTTATGACTGTTGGAGACGCATTATAAATCATATTAACAATGGTAAATGCATTGAACAAACGTGAGGATATAATATGATGTTAGTGCCTGTCTACTGGATATAATGAACCAAATAAAGAAAAAATATTTCCAGGGAGAAAATTAGCCGAATAATGGTCGTCAAAGCCAGCATCGATAGAATGTATTGAAACATATTACATAGGCTGCCTGTGGTGCGTGCCGGCGGGAAGTTAAGAGACAAACGCACTCGGCTGGCTTTAAACATCAATTGCGTATCATTTTTATTTAAGTTTAGATTTTCTTCCTGAATATATATGGTACCTGATACTTGGTGATAGTGTACAGATAAATTTGAGTGAGGCCGCCGAAAATAAGTGGACTATTAGATACTGACATGATATTATAGGCTTAATTTGGGAGTCAGGAGCTCCAAGTTGTATGATCGTCACTTCGGGAGGGGGAATAAAATGGGGGAAAATGTTTTAATCTTTATAGTTAGCTTATCCTGAACAATTCATTCACATTTCCGTTTCCAGTAATTATTTGTGTTGTGATACATCATTTCTTTGTGAATGTGCGGTGTTAAAACGGCTCTTTATGATGGGACTTTGGTCTTATCGAATTCCCCATATCCGATAAAAATTTCATTTCATCCACACGAACCAACAGCAACTAAAGATCAATTCACTTATGGTAAGACACGTTGGGCTACGAACCTCGACATGGCTGCAGTGTCCTAACTATAGGCAAGAAAAGAAAATGCCAAAAAGACGCTATTAAAGCGAGATACTTATCTTACATTTCTTTTTTTAGAGGAACTGAGAGTGGCACCATATGACTGGTTTAATTATTGGCACAATATGACTGGGTTTAATTATTCAAAATGGGTCAGCACACATACTTGCAGCTGTTGCCAATTGTGACCCACCCCTCCCATTCGAGATAAAATACTTTGTGTGAAGTAATAACTCCAAACCAAAGGATAGTGCTAATATTATATATAGTATATAGTATATATATATATATATATATATATATATATATATATAATATATATATATATATATATATATATATGTGTGTGTGTGTGTGTGTGTGTGTGTGTGTGTGTGTGTGTGTGTGTGTGTGTGAAACTATAGAAAGTAGACCAAGTCTAGTAAGTGTCACACATAGTAGTTTATGTAGATGTATGGAATTAATGAAGTGAAATATTCCATACTTTAATAGGAATTTAAAAAAATAACTCCGGCAGTAATTCTTATCCTGAACATCACAATATTTCTTGAATTTTTTGCCTTTTACATTTTATCAGGCTCACGATTTTCAGATACTTACCATATTTCTAATATTAATATTGCCTATGATAGATTTTGAAATATTTCAAGGTGTCCCACCTCTCCCTTCCAATCGTAGGTTATGTCTGTGAAAGGGTAACCACCCACTTAAATGTCTGGCATTACCATCACAGCATTCTAGGATATGAAGTGTTATTGTGGTACAAATTTTACTTTATATCTCCAATGTTGGATGTAGATCCTGTCTCCCCTCCCTCTCCCCCCCTCCCTACTCGTTGTGGGGTGTCTGCCAGAGGTAACCACCCTTAAAATGTCTGTCATTACCACCACAGTACTCTAGGATGTGCAGTGCTATTGTAGTACAAATTATACTTGGTATCTCCAATGTTGGATGCAGATCCTGGCTCCCCCCCCCCCCCCGCCCCTCCCAAGTCGTTGTGGGGTGTCTGTCAGGGGAAACCACCCACTAAAATATGTCATACCACCACAGTACTCTAGGATGCAGTGCTATTGTAGTACAAATTTTACTTGGCATCTCCAATGTTGGATGCAGTTCCTGGCTCCCCCTCCCCCTCCCCCTCCCCCTCCCCCCCAATTGTTTGTGGGGTGTCTGTCAGGGGGTAACTACCCACTTAAAATATCTGTCATTACCACTGCAGTACTCTAGGAAGTGCAGTGCTATTGTAGTACAAATTTTACTTGGCACTATGATGTTGGATGGAGATCCTGTCTCCCCCTACCCTTCCCCCTTCCTCCCCCACGCGTTGTGGGGTGTCAGTCAGGGGGCAACCACCCACTAAAATGTCTGGCATTACCATCACAGCATTCTAGGATGTGCAGTGCAATTGTAGTACAAATTTTACTTGGTATCTCCAATGTTGGATGCAGATCCTGCCTCCCCCTCCCCACTCGTTGTGGGGCGTCTGTCATGGGGTAACCACCCACTAAACGTCTGTCATTACCACCACAGTATTCTAGGATGTGCAGTGCTATTGTAGTGTAAATTTTACTCGGTATCTCCTAAGTTGGATCTAGATCCAATTAACCCCCCTTTTCAGTGCGTCTGTCAGGGGAACCACCCTCCAAAATGTCTGTCACTGGTCATTCTATAATCAGGAGAGTCTGCAGATATATTATATATTAGTTTCATCTGGTATCTCATATATTGGATCTAGACCCAAAATCTAACGAGCAATTAGTGGTGCTTGTTAGTAAGCCACCCATATATTTTCGGCAGACGGTCAGTTCACAGTTTACAAGTCTACTCCTAAATACCGTAGGGGTTACAGTCGGTATCTCGTTCGTTGTATCTCAACGGTCCGGGCTGCCGCTCTATCAACCTACACTTGGAGAAAGCCAACATTCCGTGAGGATTTTCTTTGACATTTTCCATTCCCCAACGAAGACACAGAAGAAGCGACTTACACCCCAGAGACACGTCAGGGCTAAATGCCATCAGCTGAGGGATGAAAAGACGAAAGATGAACCTGCAAATGCATCCATTTGCATTCAGGTTTCAATGGAAACCACCAACGAGTCCTCAGGTTTCAGCTTAAATGCCGACTATCTTCTTTCCGCGTCCCTCCCGGTAAATGCCCGTGAAGATTGATTTCAGATGGTGTCACTGTTCGTTACGGAGATCAGGGCAGAAGGGCGTTTATGAATTTGCAAATGGTTTGGACATCTGATGTGAAATGAAGAGTTGATATCCGTTGTCAATGATGAGTAAAAAATGCGCCGAAGTTTCTTCGCTCAGTCTATTTTTCTGTACAGCGTTATAATCATGGCCCCCGAAAATGATCAGATCTATCTTTCGGTGGTCTCGTTATAATGGTGTATGAGCCGCGGCCCATGAACTCTAAGGTGGCAGTGGTGGCCTGTGTTTTTGCGTTGCAAGAAGCCCGAGTATGGCTAACTTTATCCTTGAAAAAAAAAAAAAAAACTAAAAAAAAACTAATGAGGTGGCTACAAGACTTCAATTTAGTATATTTGATGATTGTGGGGTGTATTATCAACATACCAATTTGCAGCTCTCTAGCCTCAGTAGTTATTAAGATCTGAGGACGGACAGAAAAAGTGCGGACTGAAGGACCAAAAAACCAATTCAATAGTGTTATTTTACAAAAACCTAAAAAGTAAACAACCTTCAGATGACCATCATGAAAGAAAATCTTTTGGTGTGTCCTTTGGGATATTGGTGGAAGAGATTCTCAATTAGCGATGTTTTCAATCCACAATATCTATTTTTAAAAGCAATTCTGCGGAGAATTCCAGTGACATCGGCCGAGTCCCCACGGCTGATTTCCTGTCACGTTGTTTACCATGAAAGCAAAACTAGAGTTTCTGATATAAACTTTGATTGTTTACTTTGTCAATTACCAGAATTCACATGTACTGAACCTTATAGTATTTAAATGATTCAGTTTGGGTACAGTAACATTAATTTCGCGGAGCCGTTTAGGAAATGAATGACCGAACTGAGAATCGATACAACCACGACATTAAAGCCTGATATATCAAATTCCGCAGTAATGATGGATATCATAACGTATGTGTCATGAATGCAAGGTTTATTTAATTGTAGTATCTTCACGAAATTAATTAATAACCCAATAGGTGAAGTTATTAAAGACAAAGAATGCTTCTCTTATTGTTTATCATCAATTTCTGAATATTCAAATCCCTCTTGATTTTCTTCCATTGCATCTATCGTTTAGTATTTATTTTGTTCGAAGACGTCGTTGATTTTCAGGTTCCTTTACAAATGCTGTCATTAGATCGCAATGAAATGGAGATCCCGCAAAATCCCGCTGAAGAAGAGGAAGATCTAATGTTGCCTCCAGAAAGCCCAGCGTCCGGCTTTCAGTTCAACGAAGAATAATGACAGAGAGAGTCGTTTCTTAACTGGGGTTAACAGAGAGCAAATATCAAGGGAACTTATTATTATTATCAGAATTATTATCATTATTAAAATAGTTTTAAGGAAATTATTGTTATATTATTAAAATTATCATATCATTAAAACAGCTTTGCCATATCACTGAGCTGATTAATTATAAGCTCTCACAGGTCTAGCCCGGGGGAATTTGCTTTTACTTATATTTTAGTTTTTTATTTTGTCCATTAAATTACAGTATTTCAAACATTTTATAATTGGATTCATTGCAAACGTTGAAACTAGAAATACATATAAAGGAAAGGATAATAGCATTTAGTTTATAAAGACATTCCGTTCAGTTACTATAATATGATTTTTTTTCTTTTCACTGGAGCTCTAGTCGGAGGAGTTTAATGCTCAGCTCTTAGAGAAAGGTAGAGCTTTCAGAAAATGGTTCAACTCTAGGATGAAAAAATAGATACTGGTGTTGTAAGACGAAGAAAGGATTTGCAGAGTGTCGGATAGCTAATATCTCCTCTCATCAAACAATCCTTTCTCAAGGATGTTGCCCGATCCTTCCCTTTAGGATCAGGAATAGCGTCATGTCTCTCTAATCTTACTGATGTCATTTGTCGAACAGTTTATATACATACATAACATAACATAAACATATATAATATATATATATATATATATATATATATATATATATAGTATATTTATATATATATATATATAATATATATCTATATATATATATCTATATATATATATTATATATATAGTATATATATATATATATATATATATATATCTATATATATATATATATATATATTATCTATATATATATATACTATATATATATATATATCTATCTATATATATCTATATATATATATATATATATATATATAATATATGATATCTATATATATAGATATATATATATATATATATATATATATATATATATAGATATATCTTATCTATATATAGGAGTATATAGAATATATATATATATATCTATATGTCTATATATATATAATATATATATATATATATATATATATATATATATATATAGATAGATAGATATATCTAATATATATATGATATATATATATATATATATATAGTAATATATATATATTATATCTATATAGTTATATATAGATAGATATATATATATATAGTATATATATATATACATATATATAATATATATCTAGATATATAGATAGATAGATAGTATTATATATATAAATAAATATATTATATATATAATATATATATATATATATATATATACTATATACTATCTATAGATAGATAGATATATAATATAATATATATATATATATATATATTTATATATCGTATATATATATATATATATAAGATCATTATATATAGATATAGATATATAGATATATCTATAGATATTATATATATCTATATATATCATAATATATATATACTATATATCTATATCTCTATATCTATATATATAATATTATATATATATATATATATCTATATATATATATACTATATAATATATCTACCTATAATATATATACTCTATCTATATCATATATATATATATATATATATATATATATATATATATATATATATTATATAGATAGAATGATAGTATATATCTATATAGATATAGATATATATATATATATATATATATATATAGATATATATATATATATATATATATATATATACATACATACTATATATATATATATATATATATATATAGATAAGATAGATATATATATATATATATATATATAATATATATATTTAGTCTGGGAACTTATTATCAGGAACTCTTCTTCATTTCCTCCCTCGTAAATAAAGATTGGCCAACCTTGGGCAGCGAAATGAAAGGATTCAGTTTCCCACCGACATTGCTCACTTTGCGTCAATTTCAGGCGAGATTCAAAACTATGTTGGAAAGTAAAGTTGCTTCTCCTTTCTCGTTTTTCGGCGTTTGTCCGTGTGTTAATCTTTAGCAGATGCTCGTTTGTCTGCTGACATGGGTGCTTGGCTGAAACATGTCCTTCGTTTTTCCTTTGAGCGGTTTCTTGTTTCCATTCCTTTCGAAGTGGCGAGAATTATCAGTGTCCTCTTCAGACTTCAAGAGCATAAAGTATACAAACTTGTTTTAACATATTTAACTTTTCTTTATAGCTATCTCTTTCTCGTTGTTTACATCTCCTAGAACTTCACTTTTAGTTGCAATGTGTTTTGAGAAGGTTGATCTGCGTCCTAATTTTATACGACACTTTTTCCTTTATGTAAACAAGTGTATATAACTTATTTTATATGCATGTCTTATGGACCTTTGCATGAGAGTTAGATAAAGTCGTTCAACTCAGGACTTTTTTCTCACTTAATTTGAAAACCTCTTGCCCGCCAGTCGCAGATTCAATTATGACCAACGCTAGTAGCTCCTCTTGTGCAGAGAAGTTGCTACATGATGCACAGCAAAATGTATCTGCAATGAATATGCCCCAGTACTGCCACAAAACGTTTTTACAATGAATATCCACCAGTACTGCAAAAGGTTTTCTGCAAATGTTTCTGGCAATGAAAAGTACTGCAAAGGGTTTCTGCAATGGGTATGCACCAGTACTGCAAATGTTTCTGCAATGAATATGCACCAGTAGTGCAAAAAGGTTTCTGTTATGATGATGGACCAGTATTACAAAATTATTCTGGAATGGATATACCACTGTACTACAAAATGTTTCTGCAATGAATATGCCCCAGTACCACAAAACACTTTTGCAACGCAAAATGCTTCTGTAATGGATATGCACCAATACAGCAAACGTTTCTGCAATGAATATTCCCCAGTACTGCAAAATATTTCTGCAATTGAAACATGCCTCAGTGTTGCAAAAGGTTTCTGGAATGAATATGCGCCCCAGTGTTGCAAAATATTTCTGGAATTAATAAGCCTCAGTGCCGCTAAAACGTTTATTCAACGAATATGCCCAGTTTCTGGAAGAAATATGCAAAAGGTGACTCGAATGAAATATGCACCAAGTAGTCAAAATATTTCTGCAATGAATTTGCCCCAGTACTGCTAAATTTACATTCAATGAATATGAAACAGTACTCCATGTGGTTGCATTATTCAAGGTCCCCCCCAACCCCCCGCGCCTCGCCCGCACCCTCTCTCTCTCTCTCTCTCTCTCTCTCTCTCTCTCTCTCTCTCTCTCTCTCTCCTTATACTGATATTCAGAACTTGAATTATTGAAAACTACACCACCTTATTATTCACTGACCCCGCACCTAACCTTGAAGGTATATTTACCGGAAAATATGACACAATGAATTTCTAATCAAAGTGACATCAAACATACTAAAGACATCGTTTGAATGTAACCGCCAGTTTCCCGCGTGTTTGTGTTTGGGCTATATGAAAGAAAAAAAAAGGAGAAATCATAAAATCGATGCCTGATGGTCAGGCCATTGACATGAAATCTTCTTCGTGGCTCGGTTTTTGACGACCAGTTGAAATCACAAGTGAGAAGAGACGGATCCCGCGTCATAAAAAGGAGGTGATGGCAAACCGTTACAGGTAAGAAAAAATGCAATATTTCCCTTCCGATATTGCATTGCCACCCTCCTCCCTGTCGAAGCTGAGTTTAACAATTTCTTTTGAAGAGAAATGGTTTCGAAAAAGGCTTTTAAAACATCCCACACGGTTTTATGGGTAGATTCTTCGGGCTATGTTCTCCCCTAGGGCACTGAGAATACCCAATAAAGGAATTTTCCTTGACAACCATTTAACTTTGTATATAAATTTGACGTAAAAATACTGGTCAATTTCAAAAACTGGAACTGAAATAGACGGCGTTGTTGTAAAATGTAACTGGGATCAGTTTGCTTATCTCCGATCTCTGACTGATCTGTTACTTGGTAGAAGAAATTCGCCGTTTACGATTTTAACTATTTATGTCTGTTTATTTTGTTGAGTCAATTAAGGGAATAAAAAAGCTGTATAATTGAAGGCTGATATACGTACTGTGTCATTTCTGTCTGTTTTTTTAATATATAATAAAAGATAGAGATGACAACTTCGAAAATTATCCCTGTACCTTCAATACCGTGGAAATCTGAAACATTCATAAACATTGACGGTAAAATGAGACTTAAAAACGTTCTTCCGTTATCATGGCTGCTGCCTTCTAGCCTTTTCCCTTTCTCTCAAGACCAGAGTTATGTATAACATTATCTGTCCCGCAACTCGAGCTTAATAAAAGAAAAACAATAGAAATGACGTGTAAGACCTCAACTCCATAAAGAAATTACTTTGCAATCTCGCAACTCTAACCAAACAAAAGAAAAAATCAAATGATAAGTGTCTTCATTCACCCAGATGTTTGCTTTCAGAATGATAACTGACCTTTCTGTACAGCGTATAATGCTGTGTGAAGATCTCAGCCACGGGCCCATGAAGCTTTTAGCCACGGCCGGTGGTGGCCTTTGTTGTTGGCATCGCACGATCATGGAATAAATTTTAACTTAAATAAGATAGAAACTACTGAGGCTAAAGGGCTGCCATTTGGTGTGAAGAAATTGATGGTGGGGGATGATCACCAAACCAATTTGCAACCGTCTACCTCAGTAGTTTCTAAGATCTGAGGGCCGGGGGAAAGAGTGCAGAGGGAATAAAAGAATAGTGGGTCACAGAAAACTAAATCTAACGTTAATGAAGTGTCCGAACGACTGGTGGTTATGCGATGGTTTTAAAAGAGACGGAATATTAAGGCCCTCCAGTCTGATAGTGATATGATAATATGAAGTATTTTGAATGTCAATTGGTCGCTCATGTTTGTTACTGGTCTCAGTTAATCTCGGGTTGCGACTTTAGTAGACCTCATTGCACATGATTCACTACGTAAGGTCAGCTTGGGAACATTATTTAAGGGTACATACAAAGACAACCTCCTCGGCGATCCAGGTTCAAAACCAGGCACCTTTAAGCAGACAGTGGGGTGCATTCTCCATCATGAGAGAGAGAGAGAGAGAGAGAGAGAGAGAGAAGAGAGAGAGAGAGAGACGAGAGAGAGAGAGTTGAATCCCATCACCGATTCAGTATTCAGTCAAGAGACATGAATTGAAATATTACTCAGCAGCACAGGATTCCCATCCATGAAATATAATGTTACTCTAATACTGAAAACGTAAACAAACAAGAATCTGTCCATTTTCCTAATGAACTGGTCTAATTGAGATGGCTATTTGTCCGTCCGTCCGCACTTTTCTGTCCGTCGTCAGATCTTGAAAAATTGCAGCCCTCTAACACTGGTAGTTTTGTTTTTATTTAGGGTTAAATCTATACATAATCGTGCTGCTGGCAACTATATAGGGCAGGCCACCACCAGGCCGTGTTAGTTTCATGGCCCACCGGATCATTAACATGCATTATAAACAAGACCATCGAAAGGTAGATCTATTTTCGGTGACTTTCCTTATACGTTGTACAGACAATTCGATTTCGCCGAAGAAAAAAACCGATAATTTATTTTCTTTATATATATATATATATATATATATATATATATATATATATATATATATATATATATATATATATATATATAAAACATAAAAGAATTATCAACTTGTCCTCTTTTTCTGGTGAAATACCTTTGGTCTTAAGCAAATCACTGTCGTCAATTTAGGTGAAGTATCTATCTTATCTTTGTAAATAACAATTCCACTCCAGTGCTTTATATGTTCCAGTACAATATCGGCCTGCAGGGAGCCAGGGACTGGAATATTCACGATTCCATGATTCCAGAACGTACCGCATCAGCGGTAGTGGGAGACCACTTTCTAATTTAACCGGAGATTTAATAGTAATTTTAGGATGACACCCACATTAGCGTGCTTGCAGTAAATACAAGGAATAGCACCCTTCTCGTTCTAACTATTCGTAATAAAATTCCATCTCGGTCTCAAGAGTGAAAGTGGGGCGTTTTTGTCACGTAAAAGGGCAAATTTGTGGCTGTTTCTTCCTCCTGTCTAACTGACCGTAAGACTTTATGGGCCTCATTGTGTCAAAATATATATCTATTAGTTTAGCATAATCTCTCATATTCACTTCCTTTGTCACTTTAGTCTAAATAATAAAATAATAATAATAAAATAATAATAATAATAATAATAATAAAATAATAATAAAATAAGAATAATATAGAATATTACGATAACTTTCTGCAACCAGCTTATGATCTCCTGTTGAAACGGTTCGAAAAATCACACGCGCACACACACACACACACACACACACACACACACACATATATATATATATATATATATATATATATATATATATATATATATAATATATATATGCTGTGTGTGAGTGTGTGCGCGAGCTTGCGTGTGCTTTTGTGTATTTGTGTGCGTTCGAATACTTTGACCCAACCATACCTATGCAAATTTCCAACAGCATGTGTCAGCCATCTCGAAGATACCCCAGGACACTAAGAAAGAAAAACGGCATAATTATTCTCAGTCTTTCATTTTTTTCTATGCATTTCTAACTTTGTTGACGACAGATCAAAAGATTGAATACCGATGCTCGCCTCCTCGCCCAGTGACGAAATGCTTGCATCTGAGAGAAGACCTTCAGGAAAGTGATGCTGCTGCTGCCGTTGTTTCTTTATGGATTTTCGATAGGCGGCAGCCATCCAAAGAAGGAAGGGACATACATTTTTTTGCGGCGGATGCGAGGCCGGTATATTCAGATCTAAAACCCACCCCGGGGGACCAGTATAAATCTAAAAAAAGCGCCCTCAGAGGGGATGAGAAACCTTCCTAAAAATGTCAGTGGGATGCCCCTGACCGGCTGTGGTCGTATTTCTCCTTAACATTTGAGATGGGGCAACTTTGCAAATGATATGCCGTTTGGAGAGGCGGTTTTTCTTCTCCAGGTTCCAAGTGACATTTACCGTCGTACGCTTAAAATGAGTCTTAGGTTTTTCCTTCGATGTAGCCCGCATTCACGAACTGAAAATATGATGTCCCTAATGCATATTAAACATAAAGTAATTTTACTACTAAACGAGCATCATTGTACATCTTTAATCCGTTGTGGGATGTAATTTTTAATTTACCTTTTATGATATGATCATTTCACCTTCCTCAGAGTTTTGCTTCTTTTGTCTAGTTCGTTGTAACTGCTTCGTTCATATACCTCTTCAACCATCTAAAACTCTCAGAAAGAGACACGTATGCATATATATATATATAAATATATATATATATATATATATATATATATATATAGACATATATATATATATATATATATATATATATATATATATATATATATATACATACAAATACATATATATATATATATATATATATATATTTTATATATGTATATATATACAGTATATATATATCATATATATATCATATATATATATATAGATATATATATAATATCATATATATATATATATATATATATATATATATAAGCGAATACCACAGGAAAATGACAATACCAAACGTTTTCACCTGTTTATTCAGGACGATTACTGAATAAACAAAACAAAGCGCTTGGTAATGACCTTCCCCAAGTCATTTTCCTGTGGTATTTGGTTGCATAATAAAGGCACGTGCATCTCCTGTGATTTTTAAGCATATATATATATATATATATATATATATATATATATATATATATATATAATATATATATATATATATATGATCGATATATATATATATCCACATAACCTTGCAGCACTTAATAATCGAATTGATACTGAGTCACTGAAAATGTTTATATTCTTTTAAACAAAAGCAATTGATTTTTGCTATAGCCAAATGGAGCTTAATTTTAATTCCGACGACCTTCATGTAACGTGACAATGATGTCACGTAACATTACGTAGATTTCCACCAGACATGTTCAATGCTGCATTTAGTCCTCTTCGTTTTCACGGGATTAGATTGCAAGGAGCTTTGATATTCTTTAGTAACCATCAATTTGGTCTGAGCTCAGTCAAACATTCTTAGTAAACTGCGGCAGGAGAGACCTTGACCAGAGGAAATGATTCGTGAACAAATGTCCGGTATAAATCTCCTTTGAGTTTCCTGGTGGCTACAGTCTCTCGCTCGAACGTATATGTGCAGGAAACTAGAACATTGCTCACCGTGTCATACGAAATACTGCTTCGGGAATCTCCCCGAGCGACAATGTGCTGTGAAATACAGAAAGGCATTTTTTCAAGAGATCTCGTAGTTATTAATGAATCAAAATGCATGTGATTTTTCTATTAATATATTTAGTGAAATTATTTTTATTTTCTTGCTGGCTTTTTACTTTGCTTCTATATAAGGATGGAATTTTAAAATTTCTTCTTTCATACACACACACAAAACACACACACACACACACACACACACACATATATATATATATATATATATATATATATATATATATATATATATATATATATATATATATATATATATATATATATATATATATATATATATATATATATATATATATATATATATATATATATATATATATATATATATATATATATATATATATATATTTATGTATATACATATACTCATATATATATATATATATATATATATATATATATATATATATATATATATATATATATACATATATATATATATATATATATATATATATATATATATATTATATATATATATATATATATATGTCAAAGTACATTTTATTACAAGTTTTTATTCACTTAAGTTTCGAGTAAAAACCATTTAATGTTGCCCAAATACTGAGACATTATTCGGGTTTGCCCTTTACTCTCTCCCATAAAGAGAGAGAGAGAGAGAAAATTATATATATATATAATACTATTATATATATATATATATATTATCATATATATATATATATATATATATGTATATATTACGTTTGTAGATCGCCTCGTCTTCCCAGTGTCAGTCATTTTTACTTATTTGCTAGAAGAGCAGCCATTTTACCCCAACCTTTAACAATTTGGGGGATTGGCATGTCTGGTCTTGGGGAAAAATAATCCATTAACGACTAGACCTAGTGTACAGGGTAAGAAGGACAGGTTGAAGGGGTTATATAGGTTTCGTGGTCTTTATGCACTCCCAGCTTTAGACCTCTTTTCCCACAAATCTACTGGCTGTGTTTTTTGCATCTTTCCAGACAATGCCATAGGCCGTGTGTGATCCCAGGTCTCTTGAAAATGCCCTGATGCGCACTCAGTCTACTACAGCTACTCCATTCGGGCAGACGTGCTCGCCTCTCCCTGACTTGAAGTCAGCCCTTTGTTTTGTTGTCGCTGGCTGGAGCCCTTCTCAGACATCACAATACATGTGCATGCCACTAAGGACCTTAAGGTACTTCTCGAAAGTGCAAATCCAACCAGCCCTATTCCTCCAAGACGAATCTTGCTATTTCCATTTTCAAATTTCCCTTTTATAACTCCTTTACTGAATGTCCTTTGTCCATCATCGCAGTACGTGCTACCCCTGTGACCTGTCCAAGATTAAGTCTTCATTGAACATTTCATTTAAGCACTAGAGTTCCACCC
>NC_087207.1:89914709-89922209 GCF_015104395.2 Macrobrachium nipponense
AATCAATGTAAGGCTTTCCCTATTAGAGAGAGAGAGAGAGAGAGAGAGGAGAGAGAGAGAGAGAGAGAGAGAGAGAGAGAGAGAACAAATCCGCGTCAGTCTATCGTTCTGGCAGACGGAGGGAGCAAATTCTTTCCTCGTAAGTAATTAAACTTCTTGTGAATTGACTTCTCCTGGTCTGTCAGAGAAAGTCAAACAAACACGATAGTTTTTCCAGAGGATACAATCATGATGGATGAAGAGATGGATGGATGAAAAGAAAATTATTGTGTTGGCTTTGTCTGCCCGTCCGCACTTTTTTTCTGTCCGCCCTTTTTTGTTGTTTGCATTTTTCTGTCCAAATTTTTTCGGCCCACCTACAGAATCTTAAAAATTACTGAGGCTAGAGGGCTGCAAATTAGTATGTTGAATCATGCACCCTCCAATCATTAATTAAACATACCAAACTGCAACCCCCTAGCCTAAGTAATTTTGATTTTGATTTGAATATTTGGGAGCTTCGATACCATAACCCTCGACACTGATCGCCAAAGCCATACTTGCCCAAGTGTCGCGTCTCGTGTCTAAGAGACCCTGGACTCTGAACTGTCTCCCCGAGGAAGAGGAGTAATTAGAGCCTCAAAAGTTCAACCGAAGCTGCAATACATAATTACCGTTAAATAATTCACTATGTTTACTTACATTTTTATATATCTATTAACTATTTATTAATTTATGTATTTTTATACTGACTTACCTCTTCTCTTTGTTTGCTAATACCTTCCGTAACTTCTTTCGAATGAACACATATTCTTTGTATGCTTGAATTTCCGTCAGTGGCTCTTGTAGCTTTGTATATACTATGAACGAGTAGGGAATAATAATAATAATAATAATAATAATAATAATAATAATAATAATAATAATAATAATAATAATAATAATAATTAATATTTTGTTTTCATCCTGTTTGATGTATGAATATCTACATTATTAACACAATTACGCTCTTCAATGAAATTCCCTTTTATAGCACTTCTAAAGAAAGAAAGAAAGAAAAAAGTCATACCAACGACTACAGTGCCAAGCCAACATTCACATTCCTCCAAGCTTGCACACGACTCCACAGCCGCCCAGGAAGTGCAAGAACGGAGGCCACTCCCTCCCACCCACCCACCCCGCTACCCTTCACTAGCTCTATGCCTCTTAAAACACTGGTCTTGGAAACACTGCCTTTTTCGATCCTTAGTTTCATTAATTTCCCTTCACTCATAATTGTTCTTCTAATTTGTACAAAATCCGACAGCATTCAAAATCCAAAGACTTAATAACCTGTATTTTCCAGTATGAGTATCACTGGGTCCCCCCCAATTGCAATGATAAGAATCCCGGTGGTATAAATCAGAGAGAAATTTGGAAAATGAAATATTATTATTGCGTGACTCACAGAATGAGGACCATTCGTCATTGAAGAACCGCCATTTCTCTACAGACACAAGGTTATCAGGGTATCGGGGATAAGGGATATATTTCCACGTGGAAAAAAAATAAAGTTTGAAAACAGACGCTTCTTAATATACACTAAGTTCTCGATGGATATCGGCGACAAGCGATATACGTATTTCCACGTAAAAAATAAAAACAAAATAAAAGTTTCAGAACAACCGCTTCTCAATATACAGAAAGAGCCATATGGAAATCGGGGTTAAGTGATATATTTCCACGTAGAAAAGAAATTAAAGTCTGAAACGTCCGTTTTGTGCCTCATAGAACAAGTGGAGCAGCAGGATGAATCCCAGAGGTATTTGTTTTCGGATACGATATCAAACAGATAGCTCCAAGCTGGACCTGTCCCAGTTTCATCTTCGTGATTACCAAATACACGAAGGGATTTGAAGTCTTTGCTAGATCTCTATGCCCAAGAGATATCCGCTAGCATTTGAAGTGGCCTACCTAGCTAGACCTGGAAATATCTCTCTCTCTCTCTCTCTCTCTCATCTCTCTCTCTCTCTCTCTCTAGTCAAATAAAGGTCCCTTAACATCCATGACATATCTGAATCATTGCCTCTTATCTCTTTCGGAAACACTCGATGAAATAGAATAGGAAGGATTTCATTTATATCCCATTTTTTAATAGATATTACTTATTCTTCCATATATTTGTTACTAACCTTTTCCAACCATCAACTCACTGTACTGTTTATTCAGCTATATGTTTGTGTATCTGCTTACCTACTAATCGACATTCTCCACAGCAGAGCGAACGGCTGTAGAATCAATCAGCAAGTCGATAATAAAGTAAGTTTTTTTTTAGGAAAACAAAACTTGACACCTTGATCTTCATTAAGGCGTTTTTTGGGAAGATGTTTCCAGTCATGATGAAAAGAAATCGTGAAATTTTCCCGGCAGAGAGAGAGAGAGAGAGAGAGAGAGAGATAGAGAGAGAGGATAGGAGAGAGAGGAGGAGAGAGAGAGAGGAGAGAGAGAGAGAGAGAGAGAGAGAGGTTATTTCCATGCAGGTGGTCTCCAAAAAAATCTCTTGTTTCCTCTCCCGAAAGAATATTATGATTCCGACCGCACCACTAAATAAAATAAATAAAAAAAAAAAAAAAAAAAAAAAAACATACATAGAGTAAAAGACAGAAATCCTTGAAGGACTCTTACACAGGCGTGGCGTTCAGGTACCCGAGGAAATAAAACAGTTCCTGGGAGAACAAGAGAAACATCGAGGCGAAATAAGCAGCAACACTTGCTTACTTGCACGAAGTGGAACAGAAGAAAATCAGGAAGCGATTATAATAAAAGCGGCATTATTTTCCCTTTTACCCTGAGAGGAATGGAAACCACTCAGAAAATTACTGAAGACGGAGAATTTCCAGAAATAAAGGTGAAACGTAAGTACCTATCATAATCAAATAGATAAAACAAAATGGCCCATCTTAATTCTGTGTGTGGTCCTGACAGAATATTTATATTTTTTGAAATATGGCTCAAAAAGAATATCTATATTGGGTTTTAGGAATGGAAGTATTCTGCATTTCTGTTGTTGCCTTCGGGGTTTGTATCCCAGTCTTTTTCTTACCCACTTCTTCACCTTTGTTATGAGAGGCTGTGCTGTTGTTATTAGGAATAAAACCTGAAAATACGTCATCTGGCGATGGCCCCATACAATTCAAACATATTAGCAAAAATAAATTACATTCCTTAAAGGATCGGCAAAAGACGTCGAGGATTCACTGAACAAAATCGAAATTCCTTCATCAAATCAAGCGAAAACGGAAGCTTAAGAAATTCCCGAAACGACCAAATATCCGGTAAGTAAAAGAAAGCCCAAAAATGTTCGTCATCAACAAAACGTAAAAATTCACAAAATCAAATCAATCAAACACAAGAGGTCAGTCAGTTGAAGCCACAGAAAATAGGCAGCCGCTTCGCAGGAACCAGAGGAACCTCAAACGGGTTTGGGCGAGTTCCTTTGGGTGAGCTCCTTCCAGAACTTGAGGTCACAAGTTTGAACGAAGGGTGATTGGCACTTCCGGAACTCTGGTGCCCGACTCGACCGTCAAACTCACACGTCAAAGCGCCTGGTGCTGTTTCCATTCAAGTTGAGTCAAGTGATCCAGAGTACAACGCCTGGAAACCCTGGAATGTAGCACTTTGGTCTAATGGTTCGAAGTTCGATTCTCGGCTCTGCCAACGCGGAATCAGAGGAATTTATTTCTGGCGATAGAAATTCATTCCTCGATATTATGTGGTTCGGATCCCACAATAAACTGTAGGTCCCGTTGCTAGGTACCCAACTGGTTCCTAATCACGTAAAGATATTTAATCTTTCGGACCAGTCCTAGGAGAGCTGTTAATCAGCTCAGTGGTCTGGTAAAACTAAGATATCCTTAACTTTATGGTTAGAGACGGGATTCCGAGCTGCCTATCTTTATCTTTCTTTCCTTTTTTTTTTTAACATACAGGAGCCTTTAAGGTAATCATTTTCAGACTTGGGATTAAAAATGACATCTGACGATGACAGACAGACAGACAGACAGAAAGTCAGGCAGGCTACGAAGGAGAATTGCTGCGGTGTCACACACTGGAGATTATTCGGAAGAAAGACACAGGGAGAATATCATATTCAGAGAGAGAAGAGAGAGAGAGAGAGAGAGAGAGAGAGATGAGAGAGAGAGAGAGGATTAATTAAACCCGACATTTTTCATCATGTGACAAGGGCGAGGCATAAAGAGGCGTTGCCCATGTCTAAATGAAATAAGAATAATATACTCTTCTAGGAATGCTTAACGCAAGAAAAAAGAAGATAAATAAAAAAAGACGAGAAAAATCTAAACAACGAAATGAGGTCAGCAGCAGAAAGGATATTTTTGTCAACGCACGATAAAAAAAAAAATTTAATAAAACCACAACGTCCATGTTGTTATTACCTATTCAGCAGAGTGAGTATGATATTATATTGTCGATTGAGTAGTCATATAACGAAATGTCTGTCCTTGGTGTATGACTTCATATGTGAAATGTTCTGACGTGGGTGTGAGTGTAATATAAACAAGAGTTCTACTAACTTTGGCGAATGCAGTTTTAATTTCACACGAAACTCATGTCTATACACACACACATATATATAAGTATATCATTTTTATTTGACATTACATTATATATATATATATATATTGTGTGTGTGTGCGTGTGTGTAAATAAAAATGATATACTTTATATATATATAGATTCGCCAAAGTTAGAACTCTTGTTCATATATATATATATATATATATATATATATATATATATATATATATATATATATATATATATATATATATATATATATATATATATATATATACTATTTTGTGTGTATGTATGTATGTACGTATGTATATATATATATATATATATATATATATATATATATATATATATATATATATATATATATATATATATATATATATATATATATATTATGATAATAATGAAGAATCTCTAGTTCTCTTCACGAATGTATCAGAAAAGTCAATTTCGAAAATCACGTTTTGTTGCTGGCGATATTTCAAATTTTTTCACATTTTTCTTCTGTTTTCGTAGTGATAAAGGATTTATGTTCAGGGATTTTCATGCAAGCCTCTTCATTAACTGCGTATTATAATATTCCAGCAAACAGCTATCTTTTAAAGAAATATTTTCTTTAATAAATCCATCAAGGCAAAGAGAGATTTTGTTTCTCTCCTTTGCTGCAGAACATCTTTTCAATCTTTTCAATACAAAAGAGGCGAAATGAACAGAACACTTTACTGAAACTCATTTGATCTGTAAATAGGATTCATGATAATAAAAATCTGACTATCGCCCCTCAATGAAATCTTACTTTTTTCGTCATTAAACTTAAAATTATGAAGCAAATTTCCTTTACATGATTCATCGTCATTTTAATCAATTTTCTTCGTAACAAAAATACGGTCATTTTCCCATTATTTGATTTCCGCTTACAGATCTAAACATCAAAGGGAGCAAAGTAGACTTTAATCTAATTCCACTTGACAGAAGGAATAAATAATTGTTCATTTCAAAGTAATTAATAAACGATTGATTAGAAATAATTTCCCAACAAGCAGGGTGTAAGTTCAATACCTGTGACGAAAAGGAAGTTGTTAAGCGTCGTTTCGTTAAACGGAGTTGCAATTAAAATTTTACTAAATCCCTGAATTTCAATCAGCTGGTAATTCTAGAACAACAGCATTGATCCAAAACCCATCAACAGCTGCTGTTTCTTCTGCTGCAAGACCGTAACCAAGATGTGATCAGCTGTTTGTATATGAATGAAAGGCATGGGAATGGTATAGTTATGGTTTATGGTTATAGCTATGGGTATGATAAGGATATGGGTCTCAGAATACTGGTATAAATAAGGGTTATAAGGTATGGGTATGGTACATATATGGGTATGGGTATGGTGGGCTGCGGATATGGGTATTGTACAGATATAGGAATTGTTATGGGTATCTGTATGAGTATGGTATGGGTATGTATACATGGTATGGTAAAGATATGGGTAAGGGTATGGGTATGGGTATGGATTTGGTACATAATGGGTATTGGTATGGGAATGGGTATGGGTATTGGTATGAGTATAGTCCAGGTATGGGTATGAGTATGGGTATGGTACAAACATGGGTATGGGTAGCAAGGGTTATCTAAAGGATATGGATATTGGTCTGGGGTATGATTAAGGGTATGGGTATGGAAAGGTTAAGGGTATGGGCATGGGTATGGATATGGGTTTGGGGGTGGAATGGATATGGGTACAGGTATGGCTACAGATATGAGTATGGTATGGATATGGTTATCAGTATCAATACGTTATGTTATAGGTATGGTATGGGTATATTAAGGATATGGATATGATATGGATATGAGTATGACATGGAAAAGGGTATGAATTGGTACAGATAAGGGTATGAGTATGTGTATGATACGTATACAGGTATGAGTATAGGTATGGAATTTCTATGGGTATGGGTATGGTTATGGATGAATATGATCTGGGTATTAGTATGGATATAGGTATGGTACGGTACCGGTAGGGTATAAGTATGGGTATGGGTATGGTACAGATATGAGGATGGATTTTAGTATGGTAACCGTAATGGGGGAATGATACAGATATGAATATGGGTACAGGTAATGGGAATAGGTATGGGTATGGTATAAGTATCAGGTATGGGTTACAGTATGGGTTTTGTACATTTATGGGGTTATGATATGAATATGGATATGGGTATGGGTATGGAATGGATATGGGTATGGGTATGGGTATGGGTATGGGTATGGTATGGGGGTCTTATGAGTGTGGCTGGTTGACTCTCTGCCTAGATGGAGGTAAGTTAAGTGAGTTACCTAGACTTGAGGAAATGCTGTGGCCTTTTAAACCAGCAAATACTACTGACCTCGGTTTTCTGGCTCATAGCAACATATTCTGATTTCTGAGTGTTCTGTCCTGTGGTACTCTCAGCATCTTTTGGTGTCCTATAATCTGTGAGTTCAACTCTATTAGGTTTTCGAGAAGCTCCCAAGCACAGGTCTGGCAGCATCTGTAATTCTGTTTGTTAAGCATCTCCTTTTGTGAGACCTTCATGCGTTTAATTGAGACCACAGTAATGGGCCAGTAACTCTCTCCGTCTGACATGACATGACGATTATTATCCTCATTTTGGACGGTACTGACCGTTAAGAAATCTTACATCCTGCTGACTTACCCAAGGGGTTGAAGGACGGAGTCTGACCCCGAGCTGAACGACTGCAAAATATTACCCACAGACTGTCGCTGGTGCTTGATTGCCCAGATTTATTAAAGAACAAGACTACTTTTAATATTAAAACCCCAAAAAGGCTAGGAATAGAATGGAAGAAATGGTGAGACAAGGATAAAGTCACTGCAATACTGGCCACTAGTACTTGTGTGTACGAATATCAGATTTAGTCTAGAAAAATTATATGAGTAAACAAGTCATATAT
>NC_087207.1:89927209-89992209 GCF_015104395.2 Macrobrachium nipponense
AAAAAAAAATCTTCACTACCCTTGACAGACTTTCCTTTCCAATGGAGGAAACGCAAATGTTTATAAGAAACGCGTCAGTTTTTAAAGATTAAAATGAGTAAAAGTTCTGGAAGTGAAGGTGCAAAGAAGCATGAAAATAGGACTAAGAGAAAACACTCGTAGATTATTTTGACATGCACATTTTCCTTTCACCTTTCCGACGAGGGTGCTGCGTTTACGCTTTAGATGCCTCGAAGGTGCAAGTGAACGCTTGAGACGGGTCAAGGTTATGGCTGGAATGATGAAAAATTTATGAAGTTCAGTGAAACTAAGGCCGGATTTAGAAAAAAAATTTTCCTCGAAAATCAAATAAATCACCAGCACGAAAATCCTCTTCCACAGTTCATCATTTTAAGAAACTCATTCCAAGAGCAAGTCTTCCTCTTTTAGCAAAGACGAAAGAAGCAATATATCGAAGATCTATGGAATCAGTTTATTTAAAAGGAAGGCAAAAAATGCATCTTAGTGAGGTGACATAAAGCGAGTTATTCCGGTCAGGCGGAAGGAAGGCTGCAGCAGGGAAGGGAGAGCTTTCGGCTGTTGTTAATGTTGGCCCTCCCCCACCTGGTGCGGCGTTTATAGTTTTGTTGTGCTTCCAACTTTTGTTTGTTGTTTGTGCTTTAACCCAACTGCATGCATTGTCTTCCTCCTGTGTCAGCAGTATGTTGTCCTTATTATTACAGTGGATTTGGTATAATTTCTCAACGCGTCCAGACATTCATAGACTCTTTATAATCATGGATATGTTTTAGCCAAGGCTGCATTTGTTTTTTCTTTTGACTACTCTGCAAGAAGCTTTGATGGAAAAATAAAATGATCGCGGAGACGAAATTCTTCAAGAGACTTTTCCGGGCCAAGATCGTCATATAACTTAAAACTTCGGCAAGACTTTTCTTCGTTTCCTTTTCATCCTTGTTTACTGCCCCGTTGCTTGGTCCCTTGAAAGCGGGACCCAAGAAATTAAGAAGGACGTCAACTTTTGTCCCCTCGGAACTTCTGGCCAAAAGTTCCCGCGAGTTCGTGGAATCTGATGAATATATTATCCCAAGAAGAGGCCGAGTGAAATAGGCCGACATACTCCCACTTCATCGCCCTAATTCTTATACGCAATTATTGTGACATTAAGCGACATTGGTCAGTGACAATTGTGCTCCATACAAAACTATATTTCATTATCAGTGAAGTATACTTTTATTAATATTACACAATTATGCATATGTACATATATCTAAAGACAAATCTGTATAAAAAAGCTTTCGGGAAACAGTTGAAAAAGCAAATCGAGCAGTTTCCTGAAAGATTTCTGTAGCCGATTTATCTTTAGATAAATGTACAAATACATAAATGTGGATTTGTTTCTTATTATTATTATTATTATTATTATTATTATTATTATTATTATTATTATTATTATATTATTATTATTATTATTATTATTATTATTATTATCATTATTATTTTATTATTATTATTATTATTATTATTATTCAAAATGTTCTCATTGATACTAATGGAAATGCTGCAAAAATGTGCAGTTCCCTCCAGGAAACTGTATATCATGGCCTCCTAAATATTTGATCCACTAGAGGCCTGTGACCCACGATACCCAAAGGGCATCAGAACGCCATACAGTTGTAAAAAGGAAAAGCAAAGATATCTGTATATTTATCTCGTAATAATTTAAAACCAAACCAAACCTCAATATTACCTGTAACAACTTATGAATATATTTGAAAACAAAACCTCAATTTTACGTCAACTGGCAAATTCTAACTATGCGATCAGCAGAAAGGAACATCCGAGATTGACAAAAAAGGTTCCATAAAATATCAAATCTCGAAATTGTTCAGAGAATCCACCAAATGGTTCAAGGTTACTACCGCTGAGAATCGAAAGGGTCTTTTTATAAATGTTGGATTAAATTACTAAAGACTTCAAGGGACAAGTGGAACATTTTCAGAGATTGTAAATAAATAATAAATAATACTACCACTGAAAATCCAAAGGGCCTTTTTTAAAATAGTTGAATTGCTAAAGACTTCAGAGAGAAGAATAAGAAGAAGAAGAGAAGAAGAAGAAGAAGAAGAAGAAGAAGAAGAAGCAAGCAAACGCGAGTAAGAATGGAAACAAATAGAGGAACTCGGTATTACGGCTTCCAGGAAGCGAAAAGGCCACCAAATGCTCAAGTCCAAGACGACCTTTTAAAGAGGAGAAAGGATTAAGCACAGGAAGTCTATATCTTCACTCCGCAGAGTGTTAATTAATTAGAGCCTAACTCTAATTAGTCCTGGCAATTAAACAGCGCAAGGACTCCTAACCCCACTCCTAACCCCTCAATAACTCCCCTCTCCTACCTCCCCTCATCATTTGGGAGAGAGGAAACGGTGGTATAAGTAAAATGGGAATTAAAGGAAAATGGGAACTGGGAGAGGGGAGGGAGGAGTTGAGGAGGGAGGAGGAGGAGGAGGAGGGAAGGGGAGGAGGAGGAGGAGGAGGAGGAGGGACCCCAAGGAAGGAAGGAGGAGGCACCTAGGAGGAGGAGGAGGAGGGAGGAGGACCCCTCTGCCAAGATCATTCTTAGCAATTTTATTTCCTCTCTCTCTCTCTCTCTCTCTCTCTGTCCAGTGACGTTATAGGGACAGGGACGTTATGGTGTTTCAAAGTTTATTGGAGAATTTATTCATCTTTCATTTTCATGGCTGATAAAATATTCTCATTATCTCAAACGGTTCAGAGAAAACAATGAATGAAAAAAAATATAATACAGCGAGCGCATTCTAAAAATATAACCTGACAACGTAACACACTCACGCTATAATAAGTTAGGGAACATATTTATTGAAAAACAGTCTCAGCAAAAGTAGTCTTCAAGAGAGAAATTAATAAAGTCTACATGCATGACTCTATATATCGAAGCCCAAGTTCAAGCGAAGATGCAATGCATGACTAACCTAATACAGTTCAACTTGTATTCTAATATCTTACTTACATTTTCATCTCTTATATAAGTTCGTTAATTTATTTGGTTGTTTTCTAATTACTGATCTCTTTCTGGATTTCCCATTACCTTCTGTAATTTTCTTCGAATGAACACTATATTCTTTAGAAGCTTGAATTTTCCGTCATGGCCTGTGGTGTGTTGTTCCTTATGAATAGGGGTCATCTCCTGAATAATAATAATAATATAATAATAATAATAATAATAATATAATAATAATAATAATAATAACGTTCGTATGGGTCACTAGCAACCTCTTTTGTTCTTAGGCAACCCGATTCATTGACAAAAACTTCAGCGCCTCAGTGGCGTGGTCGGTATGGTGTTGGCATGCCATCTCGGTATCCGCGAGTTCGATTCTCGGACATTCCATTGAGGGGAGAGAGATGTGTATTTCTGGTGATAGAAGTTCACTCTGGACGTGGTATGGAAGTCACGTAAAGCGGTTGGTCCCGTTGCTGAAAAACCACTGGTTCCATGCAACGTAAACAAACAAAAAATGCGAAAACTTGGTTTTTCTTTCTAATACTGATAGTGTATCAAGTTTCAAATTCTTTGCAGGTCATATGGGAACAAGAAAATGTCATTTTCTTAGAATATATATATATATATATATATATATATATATATATAAATATATATATATATATATATATATATATATATATATATATATATATATATATATATAAGCATATTCGAACTTTTAAACATTTACTTTACCCCTTTTATCCATAAATATTCTTGAGAAAGTATATCACAAACAGTTCCCTTTCATCTCCAACGTTTCCCGTGGTGTTCAAAACTCAAGGGAGTTCCTCTCTCTCTCTCTCTCTCTCTCTCTCTCTCTCTCTCTCTCTCTCTCTCTCTCTTTCACGCACATGCAAATATCTTCATGTATAAATCCTGTTTTCCAGCAATTGATGCAAATTCTCTCATCCCTTAACCGAATAGACTTTGAGATGCTTAATTTCCTGATTCATATTTGCGATACATTTCTCAGCTACTTCGCTAATGTATTTCATCGTATTATCATCACACCGGTTTGGGTATGGCTAAGCTGCATTTCGAAATGGTAGTGTTGCACAACAAATACTGCGTCAGAAGGCAAATAAGGCTGTGCCTGTTGCTTACGAAACGCCAGGAATCAGGTATTCTTTCTAGGATCATATTAGAAAAAGGTAAATCATTCATTGTAAATTATCTATATCGAATGGTTATCAAAAAATATAATATGTAGTAATCTTTATTATTTTTCAGCAAGCCATATGCATGGACTATACAAAGAAGGCGCATTACAATAGATACATACAAACTAGATACACGAGTTAAAAGATACATACAAACTAGATACATGATTTAATAGATACATACAAACTAGATACACGACGTTGTTAATAGATACATACAAGCAAGACACACGAGTTAATAGATACAAATACAAACTAGATACATGAGTTAATAGATACATACAAACTAGATTAATAGATACATACATACACGAGTTAAAGTGATAATTAAGAATAATAATTGGGAATTTCGCACAGTAGCTCAGGTAGTAAGAAAAAAAATGGTAATTATATTATTGGTATTATTATTAAGAATTATAGTAAAAATATTAACAAAGTATACTGAAAAAAATTATAGTAATTAACCTAAGATAATCATATACAGCAAGCAGAAATTAATTCCTGCAAATTGCAGCAAAACTTCGAAGGAACTAAATGTATCAAGTCAGACCATCGCCTAATCAGTGAATGTATTACCGCATCCGGGAACTGAATACCATTTTATCTTTATATGCTTTTTGTTTTTTTACATTTTCTCCCCAGAAACAGTCAACTGTTTTCCTAATAAACTTGTATACACACACACACACACACACACACACACATATATATATATATATATATATATATATAGATATATATATATATATATATATATATATATATATATATATATATATATATATATATGATATATATATATATATATATATATATATATATATTATATATATATATATATATATATATATATATATATATATAAATATATATATATATATATATGTAATGAGGATATTTCCTCATATTCATTTGGTAAACGTGTAACTCGAGCGTCAGGCAAAACAAACAAACCTCTCCTATTTCAAGTAACTAGCGGCTCGCGACCTTCTCTCTTCTCTCTCTCTCACCTCTCTCTAGCACCGATACCAATCTCTCTCTCTCTCTCTCTCTCTCTCTCTCTCTCTCTCTTCCCTCTCTCTCTCTCTCTCAACACTAGTTCAAAATGAGAGAGTTGCATTATAAAAGATACATTTATTAATTAACAATGAATAAATAATGAATCAATCAAGTCTTACAGACTAAACCTAATTCAATCAAAACCCCAACAGTAAAATGTCTAAACAGTATTTAGCACAAAAAGTCTATTTCCCCCATCGGAGCTCCCTCTCGGTCCCCCACCCCCCATGTTCTGCTGAGAACCATCTGTTTCAAAGACACAGAAACACCCCATAAGTACACACAAAAGTTTAACAATCAGAGATTAAAGATTGGATATCCTTATAAAAATGTCAAATAGATAACAAGCCACTCTTTGGCTAAAACAGTTCAAAACTCACCAAGCAGCCGGACTATTTAAAGAAAGCAATATTATAAAGAGACTCCCGGTGAGCACCACGGCATCCTGCCTTTCTCTCAAAGCCGCCTCTATGCAAATCCCTCATAGACTTGTGTATCATACATTATCAACAGAAGAGGCGCACACGCACATACGAATGCACAGTTCGTTA
The DNA here is from genome assembly GCF_015104395.2 of Macrobrachium nipponense. Taxonomy (NCBI): domain Eukaryota; kingdom Metazoa; phylum Arthropoda; class Malacostraca; order Decapoda; family Palaemonidae; genus Macrobrachium; species Macrobrachium nipponense. The sequence continues at coordinate 89,933,047 of NC_087207.1, forward strand.
GCGCCTCATAATTACTGGCTGCAACCAGTTTCACAAGGCACTTTGGGAAGAGTTCATAAACTGAGTACATTGACTTGTCTTTCTATGCAGTTTTATCTCACGCCATCCACAGAAACCCATTGATCAGCTTTCCTCGGGACGTTGCTTCTCCACATTCCAATGGGTCACAGCGAACATATTGGCAAATAATCATTAATCAAAAAACCTAGGCCTACATAGCTCGGCCGCCTCGGAATGCTAGCTCCCGCCTAGCAAAAATTGTCAAACAGAATAGCTTATGTAATATAAAACACATTTGCCGGCTTAAAAATAAAATATAAGTAATAACTGAACGTCTCTGGCATTATAAAATAAAGTCTGTTACGCTTTTATCTCCAAATAACACTAGAATTTTCTCTCATATGGATTCTTGAATATCCCTCTTTGTCTGCAACTTGCTGCTCCTGTAGCAGACTGTAGGAAGCTGTAGGAAGACGGAATGCCTCCCTCATTGTAGAAGCACTTCTCACGACTTCTGCAGATCCCCAAAACCGACACGCTGTTGAATTCTGTAGACTCTCGTGATCACCGACGTGGAAAACTCTTGTAATCACCACGGACAAAACAACAGCAACCTCTCTGCACGGCTGGTGGACGTCTTGCTAGCGTTGGGAAACGACTTTTTGGTGTGTTAGTATGTCAGTCAGTCATGGTCAATCTAAGAAAATTAACCCAGACATACTACTTCTATCAAACAATGATCTCAAAAAGTCAGAAATACTAACTGAACGTCTCCCAATTAACTCCTTAATATGACTACTAAATCATAAGTCATTATCATAACTCTCAAAGGAAAAAAAACATCAAGTTCTCCAACTCAATTCTCCAAACTCACACATCAGCACACACACAACCCAAAACAAAAATCACAGCAACCTCCACGGACTTCTGCACTAACATTTCATACTCGAATGTTATCATAAGTAAAAAAAAAAAGGAAAAAATCGTAATGATCCCAAGGGAAAAAAAATCACGTAACACGCCCAGACCCAAAAAATGTTCTGTCAAGCTCTGATATCTGAACAACCCACAAAATCAGTAAAAATCTCCAATGTTTTAACAGCAAAACCCCTTTACTGCTCATACAACTAAGTACAATGAGACTTAATGTCAAACTCCCATACATTTACGTAAATAACAACCCCCGAAAAATTACTCTCCCGGTAAAAAGAAATGCCATTTAAAACTCAATCCCCAATTACAAAATACATAATACATGTATAATATGCATACTCCCCACGTTTTTTCCAAGAAATGCCATGTAAAGTTTACGGCGATTTCTCGACAATCGCAACTTTATCGACTGGACGTGTCCAGAAAAGCAAACTCTTACCCATGCGCTTTCGTGAAATGCTATTGTCAGCATTTCCCAGATATTGCAAAAAACTTTGATCATTCACCACTAAAGGAAAAGATCAGCACACAGCTCATCACATCGCTTGTCAGCAAAAAATCCGCCTGCGGACGTGTGCTCAAACAGCGGCACAAAAAATGTCTAGTCAGACACACAAGTTTGGAAAACTCATGATTCTACAGAAAAAGGTCTAACTGACACCATTTCACAAAATTAACTCCAGGATATGACTAATGTGTTCAAAAATTTGTCTCAAGACGTATTCTCTCAACATGACTCTGCCCAATTATATGCCTCCAAAAATAACACACTTGTGAACATAAAAAATGCACACATCTCCATAGGACTCGTAATGCAGTAATGCCACTCGCCTCTAAATAGTCACGAAACCAAAAGAAAAAAAAGAACCACAGAAATCTTCTCTTTGCTCGAGAAAAAAAACTCCCATAACCACAAAAAAAGTCACCCGCCAAATATTAATTCCATCTCCATACATAAATATGTGACACCCATATTAATAATAACACCACTCCGGTGAAAAAGAAATATTTCCTCCATTTAATTAGTAACCACATCCAAATATTCCCTCTTAATTCTCTGATAGCCACATGTTAATAAAAAACCACCACTCAAGGAATAAAGAATAGTCACCTCTATTTCGGCAAATAAAAAATATTTACCTCTATTTCCCAATAACTCCATGTGGAATAAAACAAGGCTCCAAAAAAATATATCTCCAAAAAGGATATAAAAAAATGAAATAATATCTCCAAAAAAAATGTGCACTCAAAGCATCTAACTCACACACTCAAAAATATTGCCTCATAATCTTCCTAATATGTGTCTCCATTTGCACAAAGATGGCTGCAAAATAATTGAACTAAACATAGCTCTCATCAATATTGGCCAAATATCAAAATGGCCAAAAATATATCTCCAATATATTATATCTCAAATATAACTCCAAGCAATATATCTCATTCTCCAGAGAATAACTCAATGTTATAGTCAAAACTATAAAACTCTCCATTTAGCATCAACTGCTAAAAAATGGGCAAAAGAAAAACTCGGCAAATAAAACTGTCTAGAAAATTTCTAGAAAAAATCACCAATGTGCCACAACTCATTATAAAAAAAAACTCCAATTCAAAGTGTCTTAGCCAAGACTTCTCCATATGCACTACAACATAGGCCACTAGAAAACTTAACCAAGTTTCCTATCTCTCACAAAGTTGTCACAAATACAACTAATGTATTGTGCAAGAAAACTCACAATTCTGGAACACAAAATATCCAGAGAAAAAATGTAGTACCATTACGTATGCATTCAAGACTATGCAAGAATTCTCCCGTAAATTCTCTACAGCATCAAATAGCTGAAACACAAACACATTCCCCGAATAATGACTCTAAGTCACGAACTGAGATATTAAAAAATATTCACACCAACTGAGAGAACAAAAAATAAACTCAAATTCACCCATGATGAAAAAACTTGTGTCAGCGATGGCTAACTTCCAAAAAAGGAGAAAAAAGAAAAAATCAAACGGCACTGTTAACTATCTCCCGTAACGTCACACCAGATGTCCAAGCAATTGTTTTCTTGCTGAACTCATAAAGAAAGGGGAAAAACAAAAATAATGTGTTGTTAGTTCCTCCCAAAATTGCAAAATTAAAAAGATTTCACCACCCTTGATAGCATTACAGCACCCATGTATTAGTATAAAAAAAATCAGTATCAGAAATATCATTATCGCAAAATCACCAAAATTTGTCTATCATCAAAATTACCAGTATCAGTATAAAAAAAAAATATCACTAATGTTAATGCTTGTCCATTCACCAAGGAATTCAGCATAAAATTCAGCAAAAGTTCAGCAAGATTCAACACAATTTACCAAGATTCAGTCAGATTCATCAAGATTCAGCAAAACTCATCGCTCGTGAATGACTGAAATATTCTCCAAAGTCACAAAACTCAACGAACAATTAACACAAGGACTTCTCCCATTAATTCATTGTAATAATTCTCCATGAATAATTATCTGCAATAATTATAAAATAATCTCCTATGAAATATCTCAAATCTCTCGTAAAAAAAAAAATCTCCCGTAATGATAATTATACTTAAGCAACCTCCCCGTGAAACATCTCATACAATAACAATTATTAATAATAATATAATAATAATAATTCTCCATAGTAAACAATTCTCTTGCAAAGACCTCAAGTAAGGGTGAAATTGAAATTGCATACACCAGTAATGCTGAACCTTATGACACACAATTTCTCCAGCATATACCACCATTGCCCACACCAAAACCATCACCATTCACGGCATCGGGCATCACATACATCACCATTCGGCACCATTTTCAAAGTAATTTCTCCAACACAATAAAAAAAAATAATAATAATCTGTGTCTCCCCATTTTGTGTCTTCCAAGGCACAAGGAAAACATACACCCATAATGCATTTCAATTCTCTTTTTATTTCCTTTTCTCTTCATCCAAGAGAAAAGAAAAGAAAAAATCTCTTTTCTAAAAAAAAGATCTACGGGCATTTCACTTCATCAACTAATCGATCAGCTGATATCCTAGCATTCACTGTCAAGGCCAGACTAGTCTTCAACAGCCCGACAAAGAAAAAAAAAAGGAAGGAGGAGTTCACCCACACTGAGAAAAGAAAGAAAGAAAAAAAAAAAAAAAATAAAAAATTTTCACCTCCCGTTAGAACACTCCCTCAGTCAAGTGATACCCCCGAGGCATGCCAGTATCATCTCCTTGCAATGCCCGGGGCAGGCAGTAGTACCCTCCCCATGCACATCACGCGAGGCAGGCCAATACTCCCCTTGCAATGCCTCTCTGCGTCGGTTAACCAGAAATGTGCTGAGCCCGTAAAATTGCCGCTCTGTCTCCAAGCTAAATATGCTATCCAAGCACAGTTCACATGCATGAAAAAACATCTTTATACACCCTTATGTTTTAAACAAAGACGAATACGTCTATTATAAACACGCGTCAATAAAGAAAACACGTCACTATTCTGCTACTATGGGGAAAGAAAAAAAATTTTTGACCTCTTGAACCAATCCCATAACCCTGAAATATTTTTTAAAAAACCCTCCCCTTAATAAACTGTATTTTAACACTTCACCATTCCATAATGGGAACAAAAAGAACTCGGAATTCGCGCAATGCACTAATAACAACACCGCACGGGCATCTCGGGATGCAATCGACATTACACACAGAAAGTCACACTGAGTGCTTGCAACTGCTCTAGGCTGACTCCCTGGGAAAAATGCTGAGTCCAATAAAATTCTTCCCCCTCCTTTAGCACAGTTAACAGATAGATATTTCTCATTTTTTTTCTCACTAAGTAACTGAAAACTAACAATTTAACAATTTTCCACAATCCCACAAAGGCTTTGTCGTTCAAAAACTATCACTAAGCCATGACCCCTTTATTTTTAACTGGTCACCTATCTCTTCATTGGCATTCCCAGGCATAAAAAAAATCTTTTTATACTGCTTTTTCACCGCCTGCCACCAAAATCTGTAATGAGGATATTTCCTCATTATTCATTTGGTAAACGTGTAACTCGAGCGTCAGGCAAAACAAACAAACCTCTCTCTATTTCAAGTAACTAGCGGCTCGCGACCTTCTCTTTCTCTCTCTCTCTCCACCTCTCTTAGCACCGATACCTCTCTCTCTCTTTCTCTCTCTCTCTCTCTCTCTCTCTCTCTCTTCCTCTCTTCACCTCTCTCTCTCTCTCTCTCTCATCTCTCTCTCTCTTCCCTCTCTCTCTCTCTCTAACAGGTAGTCAAAATGAGAGAGTTGCATTATAAAAGATACATTTATTAACAATTGAATTAGGTTAGTCTTACAGACTAACCTAATTCAATCAAAACCCCACAGGAAAAGGTGTCTAAACACTATTTAGTCACCAAAAGTCTATTTCCCCATCGGACTCCCTCTCGGTCCCCCCATGGTTCTGCTAGAACCGTCTGTTTCAAAGACACAGAAACACCCCATAAATACACACAAAAGTTTAACAATCAGAGATAAAAGATTGGATATCCTTATAAAAATGTCAAATAGATAACAAACCACTCTTTGGCTTTAAAAACAGTTCAAAACTCACCCAAGCAGCTGGACTATTTAAAGCACTATATTATAAAGAGACTCCCGGTGAGCACCACGGCATCCTGCCTTTCTCTCAAAGCCGCCTCTATGCAAATCCCTCATAGACTTGTGTATCATACATTATCAACAGAAGAGGCGCACACGCACATACGAATGCACAGTTCGTTAGCGCCTCATAATTACTGGCTGCAACCAGTTTCACAAAGGCACTTTGGGAAGAGTTCATAAACTGAGTACATTGACTGTCTGTCTATGCAGTTTTATCTCACGCCATCCACAGAAACCCATTGATCAGCTTTCTTCGGGTCGTTGCTTCTCCACATTCCAATAGGTCACAGCGAACATCTTGCAATATATCATTAATCAAAACCCTAGGCCTACATATATATATATATATATATATATATATATATATTATATATATATATATATATATATATATATATATATATATATATATATATATATATAAAAGTACACATATACGTGCGCGCGTCTGTCTGTCTACAAACAACATGTAAACAAGAGAACTGAATTTCTAGTTCTAATGCCAATTTGATCTCTTATCCTCTGAGTTCCACACGTATAGTTTCACGTAAGGACTAAGTTAGGGGGAAAGCCATTTATTGGCGTTCGTAAATCCTTACCACATATGTGCTTTCTACTTAAACTTCCAATTGTACGATATCCGTGAATTTAAATGAATCAAACAGTGACAACACTAAGAGTTTGAAATTTTAACTCTCATATAGCAAATACAATCTATTTCTGTTCATCTGGATGCTTTATACAATAATAACATTTCATCTGTTGTAACTGACATATGGCGATATTGGTCAATCACAACATTCAACCAGTTGTTATGTATCGTAAAGTTGCAAGTCTATATATATATATACTATATATATATATATATATATATATATATATATATATATATGTCATTGTTAACACTTCACTGCTCACACTTCGCTGCTATATACAAAATTTCGGCTGAATTATCACGTGCATGAAACCTACGGAATTATATCTTTCTTTATTAAGTAGACTGAATTGGGAGGCGAGGTGTCAGAAAAGAACCGACATGAAAAGATGACCTTTAATACGAACCTCTGAGAAGCCTTAAAAGATCGGTTCTTTGACAGGACTCGATCACAAGAGAACAAAGGCTATACCGTATCAAGACGGCCCGGGAGGCCTGCATCTCATCTTCAATTAGATCATACGATTCATAATCCTTTGAGAAAATCTCTGAAATGAGCCTGGAACGTTCTTTCGAACCACGTAAAGCTCTTCCTTAATATAGGTTTTGGATCTCTTCATATGACGGCTCAATCCCTTGATGTCTTTCCTTTTCATAATTATTTTTTGTTTTTTTTGCGTTGCATCAAATTTATTCTATGCTCTGCAACACATTTGAACATACTGAAGTGACTGGAAACTTAAATGAAATTAATTTCTTAAAGGGTTTCGATAAAGAACAAAAGAAGCAATAAATATTGGAAATACTCCAAAGACCATTAAAATGAAATAGGATGTCCCCTTTCCGACAGCGCTGAATTGATGCCTTATTTAGGTGAAATCTGACATCACTTTGATTAAGTTTTGTATGATGCCGGTAATTGGGAATAGATTTCAGTTTGCTACATCATATTTCTATGATGAAGTTACGAATCGAAAAAAAGACTAATACCTTTCTCGAAGAAAACAAAACATTATATGAAGCTAATCTCGAAAGGGCAAAATATCATACACGCAGAAGGAGATCAAACAACATCAACATGAGGACCTTCGCCTAGGGAGAATTTTGAAACAACGTCTAGAAGGAAATATATACACAGGTCTTCCAGAAGTGCAGCATCTCAAACATTCCAATAACTTTCCTTGTGAGATTGAAAAGCCATAAAAACTGACTTTCGTTCTCAATATCCTCCGTCAAGGGAAGGGGTTAGACCATCATCTTTCCAGAACTTTCCCTCTCCAGTCTTCCAGGAGAGTTTTCATCTCGAGCATTCCAGTAACTTCACACAACGGGGGAATGGACGATCCAGAGCCCATTTCACCCTTCGAGATTCAGATGATTGAACATCGTTCTCAATTTCTGTGGGATTCCTGGCGCCATGCCGAAGCAACTCCACGTTAACATTTTACCCTTGTAAATTCCAAGCTAATGAGAAACGCAAATAATATTTTTTGTCACTTAATCATATTCTTTATATTATTATTATTATTATTATTATTATTATTATTATTATTATTATTATTATTATTATTATTATTATTATTATTATTATTAACCAAACAACAACTTCTTTCAGTTTTCTTCTGAGATTGAAAAAGAAACCCACAAAATCACTGTGTAACGTGTTTACTTTTTTCTAAGTATTTACATTTAATTTTACTCCACACTCGATTACTTTCAGGCCCTATCCGTGGCCCATTTTCAAGAGATATGTAGATTGTTAGCTGGGTCAGGCCCAGCAGTCTTCTGGGAACTTCTTCTTGTTAAGTTTGTCATTTATGTGATGGCTGTTCTGGTTTCCTTGAGATTTGCTAATTCCCTCTTGTTGCTCTGATATCCTGAGCTGATGGTCAATGGGATTAACCCTTGTTTGACGCTCCCTACACCTGGTTTCAGTTCCCCTTAGGAGGAGATAGGCCGCGTCCTTCCAAGGAGCCCTTTCGGGGGATGTCCTTCACGAGATTTCTTCGGAGACGAAAATGAAGGGATTTCTTTTCCCCTAACGCATTGAACTATTTACACACTGAAGTCAGGTCAAGATAATAATAAAATCCCAGCTTTTAACATTTTTTTTTATAAATAGATAATTAGATGGACAGATAGGTGAGAATATGAAACTATAGGCTCCAACATCTAGGCGCGAGAAAGCATCAACAGCTGAAAAGAATGACACCAAATTGAAAATAATTTTCGTTGATACAATTCTTGGACGTTTTCTTCGCTTGACTGACTTTCACAGAGCCAAAAGGAACATTGACGGACAGAACTGATAACACTGTTCACTCTGTAGGTGAATGCTGCCATATTTATAGCATACTAGCAAACTTAAATAGGGTGCAGAAGCGAAAAAATTTATATGTACTATTTGTTCAGCAATATTAAAATAAGGGCGATTACACGAATAGTCTCTCTCTCTCTCTCTCTCTCTCTCTCTCTCTCTCTCTCTCTCGTAATGTAATTCAAGGGACGATCACTGAACGCAGAGAAATTCTTATTCATTGGTGTTTTCCCTCTTTTAATGATATTCTCTCTCCTCTCTGCTCTCTCTCTTTCTCCTCTCTCTCTCTCTTCTCTCTCTTAAAGTAAGTGAAGGGACGATCAATAAATGTAAAGAAGTTCGTATTCATTATTGTTTACCCTCTTTTAATGATTCTCTCTCTCTCTCTCTCTCTCTCTCTCTCTCTCTCTCTCTCTCTCAATGCAAGTCAATCAACTAAGACGGTGATGGGATTATCGGATTACTTAGCTCTCAAATCACAAATTATCTCCTCTCTCTTTCTCTCTCTCATTTTTCGATAGCAAGATAAAATTATAAAATTGTATTGCATTAATGTCGTTAAATGGCTCTCTCTCTCTCTCTCTTGTCGGTGACTTTCATTTAACAGAACAGGGATCTTGATTGGTTCGTTTCTTTGTCAATTACTTTGCACGGTGATACGAATAATAAAGTATCTTTCTTTTCATTATGTTACTGTAAAGGACGAACCTGTATGTCAGTGCGTTATGGCTACTGATAAATGCTCTTATGATCCTGTGTCTTTCAAAAAAGAGTAGAAAGTAGGAACTTGTCAGTTTCCTTTTTATTATGTCCATTGGCAGGATCGAAATTCCGAAGCAACATTACCGGGCAGTACTTCTTCAACGTTATTTTGTGGACTGGCAGTCCCAATGGATTTAAGTTATTCAAAATATCTTGCGCATATTGATGATAATTTTCATCTTCTATTGTGTCCGAGCTGAAATATTAGCGACTTTCTCCGGGGACGTTGTACAGAAATTATGTATGAAAAATCGTAAAGTAATTAAGTCTACGGGAATAACCAGCCTCGTTTCACGGCCAGAAACAGCTACGTTTCAGGGAATCTCTTCCCACCCCCAACCCCCTACAAAGGAGGGGGGTAGATTGGATGAAACCCCACTACAAACCATCTTAGGGGTCCCCACCATAACCTGCCAAGTTTCATGCCCATCTGACCAGCCGTTTGGCCGTGATTGAATGACAGACAGACAGACAGACATTACGCCCATTATAGTATGATAATTAACAGACAGGATGACAACGAACCAAGTAAACGATCGTAATACTTGAATTTCGCACATTTTACTGCCCTTAAAATATATTTGCATTTCTAACCGCACCAAAATGAGTGTTGTATTATATTGTCATAAACATATTAAATATAAGTATGATATCAAAGAGTCCAAAATAACAGTGAAGCAGAAATATCACCCCAAAAACCCATTGACTTATGTTGCCATGCAACCTTTATGGGGATGCAGTCAACATTACTTGTTGAAACTACATATATATCTTAATTTGGTAAAAAAATAAAAATAAAAAGTCAAGTATCAATGAACAAAGGAATTTGGAAAATATCTAGAGAGGCTGGGTTTGCCTGTGTTAACCTATGCTCGGTCAGTAGTAGATTTTAACCCTCAACGTTTTGTTTGATCTTGTGTTTTTTAGCTTTACCGATCTCTCTGGGATGTAAAGCAGTTTATTTTAAAGCTTAAATAAGAAAACTAGAGATAGAGATCAAAGGGTTTTAGTGAAAGTGGCATAAGCTGGAAAATGTTAATCAAGTTTAAAACATTTGTATATATACTTTCGTTGTAGGATGAATAACTAGATATCCTACATAACACACACACACACACACACACACCCAAACCCACACCCACACCCACACAAGCACGCATTCTAAATGATTACCAAAGCGTTTTCCGAGCTCCCCATGAAACTTGAATCACTCTTAGTTCGAGGACTTGCGGGATATTCCATTACATTCAATCAAAAACAAAGTCAAAAATAAAGTTGACAGATAAAAAACAAAAGCACACAAAAATGCTAGATGGTGACAGGAGAATCTGACTGAATTCATGTCGTAGAAAAGAAAACTGGTTCCAACGACGGAATTGCCAAGAAAGATAGATCGTTACTTATCAACAAGCGAGAAAACGGGAGAATGCAAGTCAAAAACAAAAGACCATCGGGTATCGGGAAAAGACGGTCCTGATAAATAGCCAATAAGGCGAAGGGAACTTAACCTGCTTCCCGATATCAAGACATTGGCCTCAAACACATTTCTCCCGGCATCGATTATCTGGAAGTCCATCGGTCTCCCAAGACTTCCAGACCAGCAGCATCAGCTGCTGTCAGGAGGAGGAGGAGGAGGAGGAGGAGGAGGAGGAGGGAGGAGGAGGAGGAGGAGGAGTTTCTGAGTTTTACAGAGCGTGAAACAGAAACACTTTTCTACAAGGTTCAGTTTTTTTTTGTTTTTTTTTTAATAAAAAAGCGATACGTCTTCATCAAATGGAAAGTAATGTCATTTTAGTTGGAAAGAAGAGATTAAACACACACAAAAAATATTATATGAAAGGTTGTCAATCATTCTTCCTTTTACTATAGTAGACGCTCCTGATTGGTTGTTGATAAGCCACTCACAGGGCTGGAAACTCTCAGTCTCTCTCGAGAGTTCACATAGGCAGGATGTGTGTTTTCCTTCTCTCCTGAGGGTTACGTCTTTCAAAAGTATCCCTCAGGAGAGGTGGAATATACATCCTTCCTATGTGAACCCTCGAGAGACAGAGATTCTAGCCCCGTGATTGGCTTATCAAAATTTCCTTCTAGTTTTTTCTTGGTTTCCATAGACACTCCAGGACTCACTCTTCCCAAATTTGAGCACATATTCTGCAACCCTCCTTAGTTCACCTGTCCCGGGACAAACCTGGTCATTTATTATGTTACAATTTCTTTTTGTTTACTCCTGACATATATTTTTAGCATCTACATTGGTATTCCATGTTCCAGCCTCTTAGTTCAGTCTCTCCTTATAATTTTCTATAAACTTTCCATATACACAGTAGACTATGCTCACAAATAATATATATATATACTATATATATATATATATATATATATATATATATATATATATTATGTATATAATGTAATATATGTATATATATATATATATATATATATATTATATATATATATAGAGTATATATATATGTATATAATTTGTATATACTATATATATATATATAGTAATATTATATATATATATTATATATATATATATGTATAATAAGTTATAATTTTATTATATTATATATATAATATTATTATATAATATATATATTATATTATAATATATAATTTGGTAATATATATACACACATACATACAAATACGTATATTAACTATCACATACACCGTTGTTCTGTGCATTAATACAATCATACAATCAATAAAAGGACCTCATTCACACTGTCTGTCCTTGAAAGCTTGTAACTTTTGTTTAACAAATTACTCCGCTAAAAAGCCATCCCGTTTGAAATCCCTATGCTTTTGTGAAATAACCATTTGACTTAGGAACATTTGAACCCCGAGGGCAAGTACTAAACGCAGTGAAACAGTGAGTCATCTACACTGTTTCGTCGTGTTTAGTACTAGTCCTTTGGGGGTCAAATGTGTTTCGCCATGCTTAGTACTAGCCCCTTTGGGATCAAGGGCACTTCAGGACATTTGATCCCCCACGGGCTAGTACTAAACACGGTGAAATAGTGTAAATGAATCACTGTTTCACTGTGTTTAGTACTAGCCCTCGGAGTTCAAATGTTTCTTAGGATTTCGTGATATCCCTGATTTCACAAATTCTCTCTAACATTATATACACACACACACACACACACACACACGCACATATATATTTTTTTTAAATATATATAATATAATATTATATATAATATATTAGTATAAAGTATATAATATATATATTATATATATAGATTATATATATATTATCGAAGACCTCGCAAGTGGTAGTAAAATATATCCCCTTTGAGCGCATTTGTGATAAAGCTGGGTAATCAATCGAGTTTTACTCAACGCTGTTTCAAAGGAAAATGCATTTTGAGTCAGCAACTTCGTTTTCTATACTGCCATGACCAAAAACATCTCACTCAATAATGTGTCAAAACGGTTCGGAATTAAATTGAAGTTAACTAAGCTTTTGATGTTGTTCTCACTTCCAGAATTCTTCTTTTCATTTAATTACTAGCTTCTATCAACTACTGACGTCTATATACATTTTTAAAAATCGGCTTGAACGTTTAATTCCAAGCATAAGAGAAAGCCCAGATGCTTATCAATTGAATAAATTTTAGAATTTGAGAAAAAAAAATTTATTCCAGCGGTAGCTATGTATGTGAACCGTCCTACTGAAAGGAAACGCGGAGCTTCAAATAATAGTTAAGAAAAACAGCCACTCTTATAAGCTGTTTTTCCACACTGAGCGTAGGATATGAAACTGACAAGGGAAATAATAATTTGCATGATCCCATGAGTAGCACCTTATTTCCCTCAGTAATCAAATACTTGAGAAAGAATGAAACAGAACTGCAATGTTGCTTTCCAGCAGAAAGATGCAATGCAACCAACTACTTCGAGTCGCCCTATGTCAAGAGCAATTACTTCCATGTGAACGACTAACTGGTGTTCTTCTTCTGAAATTTCATAAAGTTGTTTAACTCATTAAGACAATTAGCTTTCATGTGGATCCCCTGTGATTAACATCGCTCGCCAATTTGTGTTCTTCCTTTGAGATCTGACGAAGTCATTATGGACCAATTATTCGATTTTATGAAGTACAAGTTCCGTACGAAGAAGAATAATGTTCAGACAGTATTTACATAATAATACATAAGAGAACGAAAATATCATCCAAATATTTGCAAAATACTTTGTAAAGAATATACACTGGAACAGACAGATTTGGTGTTTATCAACAACAGCAACACTTACAATAATAATACAAAAAACATCATATTTCTGTGACCAACTACTATTATTGGGTCAAGGATATGACACTACAAATCTCTGTCGCGTAGTCAATACCCTTGATAATCTCTGAGCAAATACATATGACGTCAACCATAGCCTAGGAGATCCTCATGTAATACTTTTACACTTGTTCGTGGAGCCTAAAGTAAGTAGATTTGATTGAGGAAAATACTGATAGACGCCAAGGTGAAAAAAAATGACTCAGCTGGAGTTATTAAAGCTCATTCAGTTATTTGCTATCAGCAATGGATAGCAAGCTCGAGGAAGAGTATCAAAACCTCCTAGGTAGTTAGTAAGAGCAACTGAGACAAAATCTTTTAGCAGGATGTTAGGATGGTAGGTATTGGGAGACCCAGAATTAACTCAAAAGAAGAATTTCATTATTTTGAAATCCTTTGTGAACTGAAAGGAGCGGTTCTATCTTTTCCAATTATTATATGATTATTTTTCAAGAATATTCTTTTTTTTATTTTATGAAGAATAAGAATTATAACCACCTGTAAAGGCCTGAGATATGGATATAAAGATTTCTTAACCTCTTCCTGTTTCGTATTATACAAACGATTTTTCTGAGTTTACGGGGAAATGTATCATTTTTACCCGCTCTAATTACAGGAAGTGGGCCCTGTAATAGTCATAAAAAGCGGTTCCACCTTACTATATATTATCCTCAAAGTTACTCTTCGTTCAAGAATATTTCTTCATTTCGTTTTAATCTTTGTGCTTGATGCAGACACTTGGCCCAGACGAAATATATTAACTAGTTTTTTCTTTTTTTGTCGTGGTGTTCAGTGAAGCTTTTAAAAAATAACTGCTTTAGAACCTGATTTATTGCAATGGGAATCTCGTACGTTTCATGGCATATAAAAGAAGTTACAGTCTTAGTCGCTCCTTCGAAGGACATAATGTACTTTACATTTTCAAGCCCTCAAAATTTATACAAAAACTCCAAAGGTACTCTTCACTGTTAATCAGAACCTATGAGTATATTATAGTGAGCAATTATAAATTTGATGTAAATCAGAAGTAAAAAATAATATCGAGCTTCAAGTGACGACTGTCATGTCCAAGTTAAAGCAAATAGTTGTTGCCAGTAAACACCACAGGTATCCATTTGATTTTCCATCACGCTTGCCTTGTCGTACGATTAACAAGTATATTTGTGAAGAAAAAAAACGAAGGGAAGATAATCATTTAATATTCCTACACAGTGGCAGAAAATTATTTTTCCAGAATAGTGTTCAGATAGTGATAGGTTATTTGCGTAATTACTGATTCATCTGCTATATGCATTGATGTGGACTTTGTTTCACATTATTTCACATATCCTCTTCTGTGTGTGTGAATTCTGTTTATAAATCCTGAAGTAAATGGAGTTTAAAATGTTCCCCCTGAATATGGTGGTGAGATGAGATCTTGTACAGATAACCAGTATTGCAAATACAAAATACCCTCATACAATGCTTAAATCGCACAGGGCAAAAATACTTTTCAGGTAAGAAAACAATACTCGCAAAAGTTCGCGAAACTTTCCTGAGGTCAGGTTGTTGCACATCCGGGTGAATGGAGAAGATCTCTTTAACCTTTGCTATTTGATTCGTGAATGACGCCAATACTATTACAGTGTTCCTTTGTTTTCCGCTACCGCCTCTCCCTTTCTCCAACATTGTGTCCTGAGTTGAGACACACCCAAATTGTATGTATGGTTTATAATATATATTATATCTAATATATATATATATATATATATATCTTTATATTTATATATATATATATATAGAGTAATATATAAAATGAAAGTAATCAAGGCGTTGGCAGTCTGCGAATTATCCGTGCGAATTTTAACTCCCCGTTAAGGTTTCATTCACTATATATGATATATATATATATATATATATATGTATATATATTATTTTAAGGCAAGTGCAGACATGTTTTGCATGAAGACATATCGTTATAATTACTCGCCAAAATATGCTTATCTTCACGCCTATTACTGATCAGATAACTGAAAACTTTTAATGAGGTTTAAAAAGTTTTCCTCAAATTTCTCTTAAGCTCTTTCGTGCAAAAATAAAAAAAAATAGTAATTTAGGGATTTAATAAGTTTAAAGTCGTTGGAAAAGTCACTTAAATCCTGAACCAAAAACGTTTTTCCAAAATCAGAAGTCTAGATTAAGTTAGGGGAATTTTCCGGTTCAATTGTTCCCTAAAGAGAGAGAGACGAGAGAGAAAGAGAGAGACTAGGTGGAAGAGAGCGAGAGAGAGAGAGAGAGAGAGAGAGAGAGAGATCCTTTCTTGCCTGCTTGAATGAGAATTTTCCTTGTCCAAATTAATTTTGACTGGGTATGAATATGAACCTTGTTTTTAGGTGGAGGTTTTGGAAATTAAGTACATCAGGTGTCCTAGTCATTTCGGGACGAATATTGGGTCAAAATATATAATCATTCGATTGACCATAGCCTATCAAACGTTGTTTTTGTGTCATGAATTCAATAACTTAGACTATTGATTTGTGAGACTACGAAATTCACATTAAAAGGCATTGAATGAAATTCATGAACAGAGAGACGAGGGAATTTGGACCTCGAAATGTAATTGTAAACGATTTTGCCCAGAGATACATGTTTGTAAAAAAGACGTATGAGATTTTGGAGAAGCCGATGAAGCTAGGGGCATCAAACAGCGTCTAAAATAAAAAGGCAAGAAATTCTTAGTAAAAGCAAATAAAAAAAATGAGTAATAAAAGCAATAGAAATGGG
Source organism: Macrobrachium nipponense (assembly GCF_015104395.2). Classification (NCBI taxonomy): domain Eukaryota; kingdom Metazoa; phylum Arthropoda; class Malacostraca; order Decapoda; family Palaemonidae; genus Macrobrachium; species Macrobrachium nipponense. Next base: position 89,949,442 of record NC_087207.1, read on the forward strand.
TAAAAGAAAGGTCGAAAATTGCAAGAGTTCTTGGTTTCTTACAAAAGTAAGCTTGCTACCAATAAAATTGTTTAAAGTTTAACCTGGCACTCTTACTCAAGTATGAACAAACTTTATATCGTAACAGACTTTCAGTAAAAGATAAACCTTCATCGATGCATCAGATTATCTACAATATCTTGAATGCATCTTTGATACATTATTAAATATCACGTAAGAAAATAGCTTAGGTTCTCCACCATGGAAAAAAATAAATATTGTTACAAATGAACTGACGTATGAAGTCGCAGAACTGCATAGCAGACCTACGTCCAAAGGTACAGAAAACTAAGGAAGTTGCATTTGACGAAACAAAAATAATAACAATAAACTAATAAGAGCGTTCGCAAAAAAAAAATTTTATCGAAAATTTTCTACAAGTTATCGCAACAAAATATTGAAACCGAAGCACGCACAAAAAACTTCCAAAGTTTACAAAAATTTTTGTAGAAAAGATGAAAAAATATTCTTTGACATTTGCATATTCAGAAAAATATTTCTAGGAAACACCTCTTACACCTTAAAGAAAGTCTGTGCTTGGGACACCCTCCCACTTTCAAAGATTCCCTCAGCTTCCAGGAAACTTCTTTTAGCTGAATGAAGTCTCTTGTTTACTTTAAAATTTTCGTCGCTGGCTTAGTTCACTCCAAGGAATCCTTGGATGTACTCGACGGTAAGATAATACAGATTATATATATATATATATATATTATATATATATATATAATACTATATATATATATATATTAATATATATTAGATTCTATATCTATATATATATATATATATCATATATATACATATATATATATAATATATATATAATATATATATATCTATATAGTATATATATCTATATATATATATATAGCATATATATATATATATATATATATGTGTGTATATATTCCTTGGCATGAAAAATGTACCGAGCTAACAAGAAGTCACTTTAAAACAATGAATAGCAATATTCAGCTCCCTTATTTTTTTTAAGATTGCCAAATTATAAGATCAATTCAATTTTCATATTAGCATGAACATAGCATCCAAAATGAATAGCGTTTATAAAAATCCGATAAACAAACCAGCGTGCACTTCTTTACAAGACACAGCCTTCTGCAATTAAAAGTCCTTTAGAATAATCTAACTCTTGATATCGAACATCAACCAAACCAGTACGATTCCTGGATACTTCGAAGTTGTTTTCAAAAGACTCTGAGATCATTCAGTTACGGACGAGTCATTTAAGCTACAAATCTTCTACGCTTCTCTTTATCTTTTCAAACTTATTCTCTCCTCGTAACTTTCAAGTCATTTCACACCTCACAAGAATTCCCTGAGTTACAACCTTCGGACTCCCGGGAACTTGTAAGTAACCCAGCAATGAATCTCTGAACTTTGTTTGATTAGACAACAAAGTTCTGAGGCAATCTGGAAAATGCGCCCTTCCAGAGAAAGGCGTATTTCCAGATTACCCCACCAACTTTACTCCGATGCAGGGAACATATATCTAAGATAATTATAGAGGAGCAGCTGCAATGAGCCACGGCACTTGCAGCTCTTCAAACATGTTGTGCTATATATTAAGCGAGCTATATATAGTAGATTCACATCAACCGTGCATCTGATGTCTATGCCTGTCCCTTACAAAACTCCTCATTGGCTCTTGATAAGCCAATCACAGGGCTGGACGCTCTTAGTATCTCTCGAGAGTTCACATAGGCAGGATGTATGTACTTTTGAAAGACGTATCGCTCAGGAGAGGTGGAACATACATCCTGCTATGTGAACTCCCTCGAGAGTGTTTTTTTCAGCCTTTGACTGGCTTATCAACAGCCAATCAGGAGCGTCGTAAGGGAATGGCCTAGACATCAAATCCATGGTTGATGTGAATCTACATTACTAGAGTACCTATATACATTTGTTCCAAATACTCAAGTCTTGTTTGTTAGATAAACAAATAAAAAATGCTTCGAAGTTTTTTAATTTTTCTGTATAGGTATAATGCTGTTTGAGCCTCGCTTCATATAACTTACAGACACGGCCCGAAATGCCCCGTACTATAAAGTTGCCATACGCACGATCATGGCTAACTTTAACCTTGAATAAAATAAAAATTACTGATACTAGAGAGCCGGACTTGGTATGTTTGATGATATGATCATCATACCAATTTGCAGCCCTCTAGCCTCAGTAGTTCTTAAGATCTGAGGGCGGACAGTAAAGTGGCGGACGGACATACAAAGAACTATCAATTACCTTCATAACCAGATTCTCATAAACGTATCATAGGAAACAACTATATAAAACTTCCTTCATTCCTCACTTTGGAAAATTTTCTCCACTGTGGCCGTTCACTGATATCAACCACTTCCTTCTTAATTAAACAAAGCGGGTAATTGCCATAAGTACGCAGCCAGCGTCAACTCTGTATTATAGACCTTTCAAGCGGAAGACCAATCCTGCTTTGTGAGAATGAGAGGGTCGTTTGTCTTCTCTCAGTGCGTACGTTTGGGCCCCTCCGGAATAATAATGTCCTAAACGGAATGAAGGGTAACAAATGACTTGCTGCAGAGAGAAAGAGAATGAGAGAATTTTGGAAGGCTTTCACCAAGTGAGATGAGGATTTCTTGATTTCTTCCCAGAGAGCTCTCATGCTTATACAGATTTCATTTTTCACTTTTCTGAAAACGACAACTGTTGAGATGGCTTTGTCCGTCCGTCCATGGTTTTTCTGTCGACCTCAAACCTTAAAAACTACTGAGGCTAGAGGGCTGCAAATTGGTCTGCTGATCATCCATCCATCCTCTAATCAAACAGCATTATACCAAGACCACCGAAAGGTAAATCTATTTTCGCTGCCTTGATTATACGCTGTACAGATAACTCGATTACGCCAAAGAAAATTCGGTGCATATTTTACTTGTTCTCGCTTTACTGTTCCCTTCCTCTTTCCAATCCTATCTCGACCGAAAACCCACCTACTTTATTCATTGTTTAGGTCAACAGAGACATCAAGACCAGACGAAAGTTCCGATATATCACCAGTTCTGACTTGGGACTCTAACCCGGAAACATGATTGACACCCTGTATCCCAAAGAGAGAGAGAGAGAGAGAGAGGAGAGAGAGAGAGAGAGACGAGAGAGAGAGAGAGAGACTCCGAAACGTCTACAGAACGCTGACGAAGGGTCTCTATAATACTATAATCTGCCTTAGTCCAAAAATATAAAGGAGTTTTGGTCAATGAATTCCTTGTTTACGAAAAATCCTTCCCAAAAAGTTAAATGTCTTATACACTATGTTGTCAAGCTTTCCAGTCAAGAACGAAAATAAAATTAAATGAAAATAATTACTCAAGTAACTTCAAACACAATGTTGCCAAATAACTAAAATTCGAAAGAAAAACCTTATGGATTTTTTTTTAAATTCAGAGTTCAAAGCATTTCCTATAAATAAACAAAAGGAAACATTATTTTAATATTTTAGCAGTCCATTTACATACGCAATTAAATTCTCATAACTCTTGATGTCTAAGATGAAAAACTAAAAAAAAATTTAGTATTACAAAAATACATTCATGAAAAATATGGAAATGTAGCTTATCATAAGTTAGATATGCGTATTTCATTCACTTACCAACGTATTATGTTTTTCATGTATTTATCTTTAAGGCAGACCATAAGAATAAATAATAGAGGAGAAAACAGTAAAACACGGAATAATTGGAAATAAGGAGCAATATTCGTAGGCAATAAGACATTTCTTGGTGTAACATACATCGCGGGTGATAAAGCAAATATGAATTATTTTTCCTGTTTATGAACAATAATATATGCATTTCAGTCACAAGACTATCAAGGTCTCTCTCTCTCTCTCTCTCTCTTTGTATTGATATCTATTTTTCTGCCCAAGGACAAAAGCATTGCAACCAATACGACTCTGATCTGCGAAATGCCTCACTCTCGCATCGTTAACTGATCACGGAGAATTTCAAACGAGAATTTGGAAGCAATTCTCGGCTACCTTTCATCGACGATGCCCTGGAACAGCCGTATTCCCATTCCCACTTTATCAAATCGCTCAGTTCACTACGGTTCCTACTTTCATCAAGAGGGACTGACTGACTTCCCTTTTTTATACACGAACTGCACCACTGAATTGTTTGGCTAAGTTCGTGTATTTTTTTATTCGGTTTTTTTTCCATTCTGAAGATAAGTGGTTATTTTTTTGAGTCCTGAATATAACAAAAGTTAAGCTCTCTGTATTATATGTAACACGAAAGGATTAAGCAAAGGAATTTAATGTTATTTGATAAAAACAAATTCGTTTTCTGTACAGCAAATAATGCTGTTTGAAACTCAGTCACGGCCAATAAAACAAACTCACCCGGCCGTGGAGCACTGTGTTGTTGTGGTGCCAGAGGCACGATCATAGCTAACTTGAACTTAAAATAAAATAACAACTACTGAAGCTAGAGAGCTGCAATTTCGTTCGTTTGATGACTGTAAAGTGGCTAATCAACATACCAATTTGCAACCCTCTAGCCTCAGTAGTTTTTAAGACTGGAGGATGCACGGAAAAGTACGGACGGACAGACAAAGCCATCTCAATAGTTTTCTTTTACAGAAAACTAAGAACGAGCTTCCATGTAAGGACATGGCCAGAATTTGAAGGTTCAGTTGCGACAGATTTGTTTCTATGACACCGAAGGAGAAGAGGTACAATAGTTTCATGGACTTGAAACTACATGTCCACACTGCCACGTATAAAACAAAAATTCTATCAAAGTGAGAGAGAGAGAGAGAGAGAGAGAGAATCCTCTGCAATTATGGAATGCACATCACAGTCGACTGCCCTTTGAATTCCGAACAGTCAGTGCGTTGTATAAATTCCAGATATTTATGGCATAACTTCAATGCCAGATACAAATGGGATGGTTTAGATTCCGGATATCCGTGGAATGATTTAAATTAAAGATAACTGCTGGAGATTGAAATTCAGGATACCCAGTGAATGATTTGTACCCAGAGTATCTTGGCATGATTCACTTGTGAACATAGCATTCTTCTTTTAGGGACCCAGAATACAAAAATTATTTTACGAAGAGTCACTTTATTATTATTATTATTATTATTATTATTATTATTATTTTTTTTTTTTTTTTTTTTTTTTTTTTTTTTTTTGTGTGTGTGCTCTATCACAGTCTTCCAATTCGACTGGGCGGTATTTATAGTGTGGGGTTCCGGGTTGCATCCTGCCTCCTTAGGAGTCCATCACTTTTCTTACTATGTGCGCCGTTTCTAGGATCACACTTCTGCATGAGTCCTGGAGCTACTTCAGCTTCTAGTTTTTCTAGATTCCTTTTCAGGGATCTTGGGATCGTGCCTAGTGCTCCAATGATTATGGGTACAATTTCCACTGGCATATCCCATATTCTTCTTATTTCTATTTTCAGATCTTGATACTTATCCATTTTTTCCCTCTCTTTCTCTTCGACTCTGGTGTCCCATGGTATTGCGACATCAATGAGTGATACTTCTTCTTGATTTTGTCAATCAACGTCACGTCTGGTCTATTTGCACGTATCACCCTATCTGTTCTGATACCATAGTCCCAGAGGATCTTTGCCTGATCGTTTTCTATCACTCCCTCAGGTTGGTGCTCGTACCACTTATTACTGCAAGGTAGCTGATGTTTCTTGCACAGGCTCCAGTGGAGGGCTTTTGCCACTGAATCATGCCTCTTTTTGTACTGGTTCTGTGCAAGTGCCGGACATTCGCTTGCTATGTGGTTTTTGGTCTCATTTTTCGTATTGCACTTCCTGCATATGGGAGAGATGTTATTTCCGTCTATCGTTCTTTGAACATATCTGGTTCTTAGGGCCTGATTTTGTGCCGCTGTTATCATTCCTTCAGTTTCCTTCTTGAGCTCTCCCCTCTGTAGCCATTGCCATGCGTCATCGCTGGCTAGTTCTTTAGTCTGTCTCATGTATTGTCCGTGCATTGGTTTGTTGTGCCAGTCCTCTGTTATGTCTTGTCATTCTCCTGTCTCTGTATATTTCTGGGTCCTTTCGTCTACTTTTATCAGTCCTTCTTCCATGCACTCTTTAGGCAACTCGTCTTCACTGGTTTTCAGATATTGCCCCAGTCCTCTGTTCTCGATGTTGACGCAGTCCTCGTTACTTTGTAGTCCTCTCCCTCCTTCCTTTCGTGTTAAGTATAGTCTGTCCGTATTTGCTCTTGGGTGTAGTGCTTTGTGTATTGTCATATGTTTCCTGGTTTTCTGATCTATGCCGCGGAGTTCTGCCTTCGTCCATTCCACTATTCCTATGCTGTATCTGATTACTGGCACTGCCGATGTGTTATTATTATTATTATTATTATATTATTATTATTATTATTATTATTATTATTATTATTATTATTATTATTTATTCAAAAGATGAACTCTATTGAAATACAATAAGCCCACCAAATGGGGCAATTGACTTGAAATTTATGCTTCCAAAAAAATACGGTGCTCGTTCCGAAGAAGTATCAGAGAGAAGAGATCAGTTATTAGAAAAACAGATAAGTAACAAACAAGCAACAAAGAAAATAAAAAAAAGTTTTAGTAGATGCTTCTGTGAATGAGATTTCCAGACTAGATTTCTCGGAAATTGTTTAATAGAATCAAAGAATTTCTTCAAAAAAAGAATTTCAGCCAGTTTGAAGCACAAACCGATTTATAAGAATTCCAGAGTCTAAGTGTCTTGCAAAGAATTTCGACGAATCAGCACAAAACAGAGCAGGGCAAAAATGCAAAAGACTAGGCTTTGATCTCCAGCGAATTCTCGGTTCCAAACCATGAAAAATAATGTGACGAAGCCCCTTCCTCGCAGAGATATTACAGGTAGTGTTAAACAACCTTCCGCCCAGAAATAACTCCAGTATTACAGAAGAAATTCCTTTCCAGGTGAATTGGAAGCGATTCGCGTTTCTGCAAAAATCACGACTTTTCGGAGATGTCATCACGTAATCCATTCTGATAAAATGCGTTCACAAGAGAAATTTGTATATGTGTTTGTGTGTGAGCGAGAGAGAGAGAGAGAGATTGGTGAAATATATAATAGGGGTTGTACGACGACGAAATTCATCCAGAAATGCAGTTTAAAACTGACAAGTCTAGTTCTGTATTAATCTCTTTTCCTTTGTCTTTTGTAAGTCTTTCTGCATCTGATCTCGTTGCCAATCCACTTGTATCTTTATATATACAGATCTTCAGCAAATCATTTTTTACAAACTTTTTCAAAACAATGTCCAGAATCTATTTCCCTTCAGATATTGATGTTGAAGGCAAAATGTGTGTGTGTGAGAGAGAGAGAGAGAGAGAGAGAGGGGGGGGGGGGGGGGGGGGGGGGGGGGGGGGGGGGGGGGGGGGTGGGGGTAGGTAGGGGGGGGGCGACCGTGAACTGGGGTCTCAGTTAACACTGCTTTCACAAACAAAACGTTTAAATTTGCCTCTCTTGCATGAAAGGCACTTTGAAATATATAATTGTATTAAAAGATTTTTTTATGCTTTAGACAATAAAGCACTATGGGATTTTGTTGAGAAAGTTACAAAAATTACTAATAAAAAAAAAAATTTCAAACCCGAAATTAGCACTAAAGAAACAACACAAGGCGTGATAATGCAAAAAATATATAAACAAAATAATGAGGAAAAATTCACGGAAATCGCGAAAATATCCGTTGAATTCCCTCGTTGTTCATGTCTTTCTTTCCTCACCTTATATCCGGGGGAAGACTGTTTACATCTGGAGAGCCAAATAAGCTCCCATGTTTCATGTATATTACCCTGCCGAGTTGAAATAATCAGATGACTGAATATCAATATCATCTGATTTGGAAACTGGAGTATGGGTAAATACTTGATGCCTGCCTCTCTCTCTCTCTCTCTCTCTCTCTGTAGTCTCTCATATAAATCCCGATATATATTGCCTTCATTAATTCCACGCAAAATGGGAGAAAGGGAGAAGGGAGACGGTAAATGCATGTGAACAGAACAATTAAAATTGAGAACGAACAAATAGAACGAACAAATAGAATCCGGGTCGACAGTTCCTGAGAGTTCTAGTTTACCAGGACACTTTAGTAAATTATACAAATGTTTTACAAGTAGGTCATTTAATCAGCAAAACATTTTTCATTTAAATGTGGAAATATACTGCTTGTCCATGATACATTCAGGGGAAACGCATCTAAGGGCTTGTACTTGAAAAAAATATTTCTTTAGGAGGGGAAATTATACATTTCAAACTTGAATTTAGAATAATGTTGTTCTATAAATGACAGAAAAAAGGAAAAGCAAACAAAGTGGTACCAAATTCTCTTATCATTTCCTTTTTCAAAACCTGCGTCATTTGCAGTAAGTGCCGGCCGGCAAGATAAGAATAATTTCACGTAATTTCGTATTCGGTGTACAACTAATAATTAAGTATGTAAATTACAGTTTCAGGTTTTTGAGTTAGAGAAATATTGCGATAATTACTCTCTCTCTCTCTCTCTCCCCTTTGCTTTTGATATTATCCATGGAATATTATGGTGTCGGTAAACGGAGACGTTTACTTTATTCATATTTGATAGCCATTTCGTCCATCGTCGGGGCTTAAAACTGAACAATGAAACTCTTCCACTAAAAGATATTCATAACAATTTCCAGGCGTTGTCTGGATACCAAGATCAAATCATTTTGCTTCTCTCTTACATCTCTTCCAACTCATTCGTGTCTGAATCCCACCAACCACAGCTCATCCCACGGACTTTAAAACATAAGCCTCAAAACGTTTGCCTAATTAAAGCAACTGGACACAGTTTCATCATACATACTGACGGCGAGTTAGCCATCTACCACGACGAGTCAGCTCGGTTAATTTAAGAGAATAAAAATAATATATTTAGAGGAAAGGCAACTTTCACTGTTGCACAGATCACAACTGAGGAACAGGAATACTTTATTCTAAAGCAGGTAATTTTAGACTCTCATAGTTTCACCAAGAAGAGTTATCGACAATTTTCAGGCCGCCTCCGAAGAGAAATGCCTAGATTAATCATGGCCTCTTCCAATGCAAATTTGAACGGTCTGGAAAATCTTTAAAAGAAAGGGCGTATAGTGCAGCAGTTGGTGGATGGCTGACTATCGCAATATTTCGAAAAAATGTTAACCTTTCAGAAAATTCTATGAAAACAAGAGATATTTTTGGGTTGCGCCTTTTCATTTTTTTTTTTGTACCTCCGGAGGCACTAAAGGGAAGTATGCCGTAATCGAATTTATTTTTGTTTACAGACAGTGAAAATTCTTTCCCTTGGCGTGTAAGATTATTCCATCAAAAAGAGAAACTGCAGTAAACCACATTGCAAAATCCACTTTATATCTGTTGCATCATCTCGTCTCTCTGTTCTATTACTTTTGAAATATATATAACATTTATCTTTGCAGCGAGTTGCGAATCATTTCTCTTGCAGGTAATTTTTGCAGAATATTGCAGAAACCCAGAAAAAAAGACACCTGGATAGAATTATATCTATTTCCAATTGTTTTATTCATAGATGGAAGAGACCTGCAGTATGGCCACGGAAGCGGTCGTTTAATCGGGAAAATATCACCCATTTCCACCGTCATAACAGTCACTCAAGCCGCTGGAGGTCTGAATGTCGCAAGACGGCCTTGTGCCTCTGGTCTACTTATACAGAATGAGTTGAGACGGATAATACTAATTATAAATATAAAAGAATGATAAAAGATAGCATCGATGTATTGAATGTCTATCGAAAAACAGTTATAAATATGATAGCAAAAATTATATTTGTACCAAACAGCGAAAAGTACGATGCAAAGGTACTTCCGTTAAGCACATATATTTTAATCGAATACATGCAAAGTATTTAGACTTAACATTACATTTTTCTAGCGCGCGCACGTACACACACACACACACATACTCGCAAAAATCAGCAGAAAAATTTCGTGCATCAATCCACGGACAAATTCACCGATCAAAAAATTCTCTCTCTCTCTCTCTCTCAATATGAGCCAAAGATAAGGAATTTTAATAGAGAAATTACTCATCAAACACCCAAGTGGGCGGGGCAACTCTGTTGCTATTGGCTTCACTGACAGAAGAATAACAGTTTCCCTTTTCTCCTTTCCCGGGATCATGGAAGTCTCTGACGATTCCTCCTGGAGTGTTTGTGGCTGCTATTACCGCTGCCATTTGCAGTCGTCCTTCATCAAACGACCTGGAAGGAGCTGGGGACTTGTAGCTATATTTCTTTCCTTTTCGACAATAGGAGCGGGAAAATGGAGAATGGACGAAGGGCCCAAAACCATTCACACTTCTTTCGAAGCTTCTTGCACTTCGCGTTTTCTGAATGAAAATGTTTTTGAAACATATTTATATCAGCTAATATCGAACATTAAGTCGTTAATCATTCTAATAATTGTTTCAACTTGCGTTGTATAAATCGTATGTTCATTCAACATTTTTGGTTACCTGTAAGTAACATAAACGTTAAAAAAGCCAAAAAATATTTATTTACTGTCAGTAAAATAAGTGTTATTTACTTTAACTCTTGGAAAAATAATTGCATAATAATTCATTTAGTAACATTTCCTTTATTTAATAAGTGGCTTTCCAACATTGGGGAAACCGCTTTGTTTGAAAGCATTATATAAATAAATAAATAAAATAAGAATAATAAACAAATGTTTGTCTCAACAACCAAGAGTAAAATGGTAGAATAAGGTAAACGTAATATTGGGTCAGGCTAAGAGCCTATAATAAATAAAAGTGCAACAACTACGTACTTCTGTGTGTGCACGTTTGTGTGTGGAGAGAGAGAGAGAGAGAGAGAGAGAGAGAGAGAGAGAGAGAGAGAGAGAGAGAGAAATGATCTGAATGAACTACAAACCACCTTATTGTTGTGTTTAATCTTCTCACAAAGAACCTAAGATTAACAGATGGGACTTCTGTTGTCCCACTTGGAGTAATGGAGAAGCACTAAGAAGCATCAAATGTTCAATACGATTATTTCTATATACAAAGAAAAAGTGGAGGATTACTAAGTGACACTCTCTCTCTCAACCTGTTGACACTGCCATCACGCTCCCCAGAGACACCACCCTTAAAGGAAATAATTAATGGTTCCTCAAATAAGGGAAATCCTGTCAGAAACCAATTAATGGGCGTCTTCCCCCTGTAGGTATTAAGAAGGGAACTAACTATGCTTCGGTTCTTAGAAACGAGTCAGGTAACGTGAAAATGAATGCTGAACACTAGCTAACCCACATCTGCACTTACTAAAATATCACACGCACATTATACCCTCACACACACGTACGCACGCACGCACACACACAGTAGTCAGTAGTGCTAGTGGATGGTACAGTGATAGCCTTACATTTGATAAATCCCTGGGACCGTTCCCGTGCTACTATGTATGTATGTATGTATGTATGTATGTATATGTGTATATATATATACATATATATAATATCCCTGTCATAAGAACGTACTGAGCGCAAACAAAAAATGTAAATCAGATTGTTGTGAGCTCTCTTTATCCTATTTATGAAAAGAAAATATTTTCGACCAAAGAACCGCATTGAAAATTCAGAAAGGGCAGCGCTGACACCCACAGGCAATCGGTCTTCAGAATCGCAGTCCCTGGGGCAGGTAAAAGCAATTTCATTTTGGAACGAACATAACTACCGGAAGAATGGAAAAAATGAGGTTCTGCTTACAGAGAGAGAGGAGAGAAGAGGAGATGGGAGGAGGATAGGAAGGAGAGAGAGGATTGGAGGAATGAGAGAAGAGAAGAGAAGAGAATATTTAATTCCCGGATAATGCTCAGTGGTTGGAGTCTGATGTAAGTTAATGTATCCTGTCAGGTTTAATATTTATTGTTTCACGAAAGCTAAAACGCAGGTTCGTGTCAGAATATAAATGTGAGGCCTTCCAAACAGGGTTTAAATAATGCGCGCGCGCGGTGTGTGTGTGTGTGTGTGACTGTCAAATGTATGGCTCCTTATTTATATACGATGTCACCTCAACTGACTGAATATAGAATATACGTATATTACATACATACTATATAAATATATAACATATTATATATAGTCTCAGTAATTGGGCGTCTACTTGGAAATCTTAGCTTAATGATAAATAATATTGGCAAGACCAGGAAGAACATTTTTTACTATACGAGCTTTTGATGTATAACACCTCATCATCAGGCTGAAAAATTTACAAGGATGAAATCAATAAAGTACAATAAAATTAATTGTCTTACTAAAATCTTCAAAAACATGAAACGAACGGTAAATACAAACTAAAAATTAATCACAAAATTACGCCAACATAAACAAAATTACTAAAAAATTAAATAAATAGTTAAAACTAAAACACGCAAAACAAAAATAAGGTGAAATGTAAACAAACTACCACACCCAAAGTAAAATGGCTAACGACCCGCTTGCGTACCTTCTATGAAATCACACAATAGCTGGTTGAATACCGGACGAGCTGTTGTTCAATTCCGGTTTCATCCTCCTAATAGCCAGCGACTCTGAAATCAAAAGGTCCAGTCTATTTGAACAAAAAGACAGTAGCAACAGTACTCTAAAATCCAGGTGAGTGTAAGGATGGTCCTGTGCAAAACTGTGTTCCCTTATGGCAGAAAAAGGTGGTTTAGATTATTATGCAGCGGTGCCTTTTGGTAGTGTTTCGTCTGCTGGCTCGGAAAAAAAACATGGCGACAATGACGTATTATGACGTCATTGTGAAAATATTACGCAAAAGCCTTTGCAGGTAGAATGCTGGCGACTTTTTCCAATAAACATTTTAATAAACACGTATTGAAGCGTTTTAATCACTACCTTTTTATTACTACTACTGTTTACAACACTTAGATAATAGTGAGTCATCCTGACGTGGCAGAATTAATGTCAGGAGCAAGACCTGTATATCTGCTTGTCATTCCTGGCCACTTACTCGACTGATATGGATGTAACACCCATTGCCTATCATAGGAGAAATAGACCGGACGATTTACATATCTCTTCGCATTGCCACTTTGAAAAGTCGTTTTCTAGAGTTTATTGGTATAATATTCGTTATAACTGCTCATGTGCACTATAGTTAGCCACATTATAGTTACTTTTCACAATGATGATAATTATAAATATCTCATTTTCTTTAATGTTAAACAGGGACAGCATTAAAAATAGTTATTCGTAGAGCTGTTGATCACTATGAAGATAATTATTGTGTAATAAATCCTGGGTGTAATCTTCAATATTGTTTTTATGGGTTGCTGTTCCTAACTACCCAATTGGCCTTTTATTTATCACAATGGTAGGTATTTATTGCTGACCTATTGATTTAATTTATTGCAGTGCCACCGTAATTTCCAGAGGTGTTAATGTTGACGTCATTCGTGGCTCACTTGTCTGTTGTGCCACCTGCAAATGTACGCTCTTTTGGTTGTCTGAAATCTTGCATTTTATTCAGTGCTATATAATTTTGAGAGATGGGAGTTCTTTTACATGTGTTAGCTGCGATATACTGGACATAAGACCTACTGTATATTGTAACAGAGGGAAAGATTAATACACATACACATATAGGTGCATCATACATACATACATACATATGAAAAGGTATCAGATACTGATTATTCGCACATACATTTGTAACAGCCTTACAACATGGCCACGAAGGGTACTTTTAGGGATGCATGGCTGGAGATTCCTGAATTCGAACCATGGTTATCCAAGATGGAGGGAGATGCAACGAAGGTAGAATCCCGTACCTGTATGAGACCGGTTGGTGCTGAGATCACAACAATACGGAGGCACAAGGTACACGCTACCAATGCAAGTAGGGTTGGGGAAGCGCCTTCTCCACCTGAGGCACCTCCAGGAACAGCACCTATTCTCAGTGGTGCGAGATACGCCACCATATTATTAGTATGTTTTCTGGCAGAACATAATTTACCTTTCACCCTTGCAGATCATCTCAATGATTTGCATAAGAAAATGTTTCCTGACTCTCCCATTGCCCAAAGTATGTCTATGCGACGAACAAAATGTACTGAGGTTGTTAAAGGGTTAGCCAACATTTCAGGTCAGCATTTGGTTACGAAACTCAGAAGCAATAAGTTTTCAGTTATTGTGGATGAGACAATTGATATAACTACTGACAAATCATTTCCAATCATTGTTCGATATTACGATCCTGAGACTAATATGATCTGCACAGGTATGTTGGATTTAATAGATGTTTATGGTAGCAACAGTGATCAAGCAGGATCCACAGGTGAAAATTTATATAATATGCTTATGGGATGCCTTGCCAGAAATAACATTCCATCTGATATTTTTTATTGGATTTGCAGCAGACGGCACTTCAAACTTGATGGAACAAAACCACTCTATGTGCAGCAGACAAAAGGAAACTTTGCCAGTATAACAATTTTTAAATGTATATGTCATTCCATCCACTTACGTGCATCGGAAGCAGCGAGGACACTCCCAAGGCACTGTGAGGATCTGGTAAAGGAAATTTATGCATTCTTTGCTCACAGTGCTAAATGAAAACAGGAATTTAAAGAATTTAAAGAATTTTGTGACGTCAAGCCCCACAAGCTTCTCCATCTGTGTCAGACACGTTGGCTGTCCCTCCACCAAGCTGTATCAAGAGTACCTGAGCAATGGAGGCCATTAAAGCTGTATTTTTCTACCAGGCAATTTGAGGAAAGGCTTCTATCGGTCACACTGATAGCTGATAGATTGAAAGACCCTGCAGTATTTTGTTATTTTACCTTCCTTGATCACATACTACCTAAATTCAATGAACTTAACCTGCTCTTCCAGAGAAGACCCCAACAATTCACCTCCTTCATGAAAGTATCACAGATTTATACAGGTCACTGCTCACGCAGTTCTGTAAACCTGACTATTTACGCAAGACCCCCCTGGAAAACGTTGATCCTTCTAATGAGTCAGATTATTTACTATTGCAGCAGGTATACCCTGGGGCTGCTCTTCATGGCCCCTTTCAGCGTGAGGACATTCGCAACAACAACAACAACATGATAATGGATATACGTCAAAGGTGTAGACAATTTTTTATCATTATGTGCTTAGAAATGAGAAAGAGGTTTGAACTAAATAATAAACTATGGAAATTTGCAGCATATTTACAGCCACGGAATGTTATAGTGCAAACTGAAATGCCCTCTCTTTATTATTTTTGTGGGCAGGGAGGGGTACCTCATATATTACCAGGGGGATATCTCAATCTTAGACGATGATGGCGCAGCATATCATGGCATAATTTCCCAGATGAGTTCAATAATCCTCAATGTGATAATATGCATTTTTATAAACATTTGTCACACATTGAGGATCAGGAAGGTATGAAAAAATTCAAGGTATTCCACACATTTGCAGTACAAGTACTATCTCTACAGACATCAAATGCAGATGTAGAACGATTGTTTTCATGCCTTACTAACATTAAGACTAAAACCCGAAATTCTTTGCAGCAACCATCCGTTTTGTCACTATTACTCTTGTACACTTCACTATAAAATAATGCATATCAGATACTCATTTACAGTTGTATGTTCTAGATTATTATTGTGCGCGCCTGACTATTGTATGTATTCATAAATGTGAAAATCATAAACAATACATTACTTTATGTTAGTCTTAAAAACAGGTATATGATTTTACATAGTTGATTATATGTAGTACATACATATTGGGTAGTAATGAAATATTGTCAAGTAAATTTGGATTTAATTGCCACCATTCTCCTTATTTGCTAATGTGCAACATTACTAAGCAATACGACGTTTATTTCACTGTATGTATGCACATTATAATAACATAAGCCATATAAAAGTCAAAGCTAATTCTCATTGTACAATGTTAAACACATTTAAGTTTCCACCCTGGTCCATTTTCTAAGTATTTCAATGAAACATTTAACTGTGTAAACGTAATGGTTTTCATACATGTATAGGCAATTTCAATATACTGTGTTAGCAATATTATATACTATACACTGTTACCAAGTAACATATATTACGTATATCTATGAAAATTATTATGCTGCAAAATATTATTAATGTATAATAATTCATAATATATGCTAATGCTTTGAATGCTGAATACGACATATATTAAAAGTTAACCCATTGACCCATTATTATGGCCTTCAAACCTAAACTAGAAAACATACAAGCATGACGTCATGGAGGAAAATGACGTCAGGAACGTTAGTTAACAAAGTTTTGTGAAACAAATGCAAACTGATTCTCCTGCTTTCCTGCGTGTACCAATTCGTGAACAATAGGTATATTATTAATTCTCCAATAACCGAAATTATGCGTGTATATGTGCAGGTAAAAACACAAACGTTTTTGTTTCATTTACTCAATTTTGAGTTTATGTTCAACATTTCCATGACTTTATAGTTACGCACCGTGTGTAAGGAAGACTCTCTCGGCGTTCTTGGTATAAGTGGGCGTGATTATTGCGTTTAACATTTCACACCGAACAGACAATAGGAGAGTGATTACGGGTTTGGTGGTGCTTTTAAGCGGGACCAAGTCTCATTTTCTCTTCAGGAGGGTCAGGAAGCCGGGGTCGTTTCCACTACAAAATCCCCGAAGGAGGAGATAAAGGATCTGACCCTTTACTTGACACCTTACACCTTCCTGCTAGAAATGGCCAAGTGTGACACCTCTGATGTAGTCATGGCGACCCCTTTTTTTTTATCTTTTTCTAAGAGTGAAAAACAAATGGTTCTGTTATAATCTCTGGTGAGCGTTATGGCTCATAACAGCATACAACACGAGTGATATTAGGCGGGGGATTTCCTTTGACTACCGATCACAAGCTTTGCTTAAGGACAGGTATTATCGGGGTGATGGCCTCGCAAAAGGGCAGATTAGAAGCAAAATTATGCCGCTGAGATTATGTGTGGACGAAGGATCCTCTTCTCTAATGTTGTTATTCGAGATCAAGCACAAGGTCTCTCTCTCTCTCTCCTCTCTCTCTCTCTCTCTCTCTCTCTCTCCTTTTACCAAGCCTTTCTCTTTATCTCTACTAATGGGGGGGCCCTCTCTCTCTCTCTTACTAAGCCCTGTCTCTCTTTTACTCTTTACTGATGAGGACCCCCCCACCCCCCCTCTCTCTCTCTCTCTGATTTCCACGTGTAGAAGACTAAGGAAGGCCGGGAGCCGGGATCTCCTTGAGAAGTATTCCTTGAAAAAGGATCCTTTATTCAGAGCGATCAAAAGCTTCTATGATGAACGCGAAGCGTGTTAGGAAATGTAGACAGGAGAGAGGCAGGTTTGGGACAAAAGTGTTTCATGTATCCTGGACTGTTTATCCCCCGTAGGAGGAAGGGAGATAAGAAAATAGAGTCTCAATTCAGTGGGCGATTGCAGATGTTTGCATACAATACAATGACTACTTTAGATGGTGAAGATATGCTGCAGAAGTAAATGGAAAAGTTTAAAAATGTTCGATATAAGAGAAATTTCCTTTAGTTGGTATGATACGTTAAATGTATGACTATATAAGTGTTAACTTCGTATTGGTTTGAAGGAACAAATGAAACTCATAATGGGAGGATTACAGAAGGGGAGAGTCACTAAAAAAGTAAAGGAGTTCGCTTCCTTAACACATATAGTTATGGAGAAAGAACGCAGGCGCCGCCTCCAATAAACCCACAGCGAAATGACACTCGCTCTCTTATGTCAGGGTCCTTCGCATTTCCCACCTCTTCTGTTTCTCGAGTTCGAGGAGGTATTGATGAATCCCTTATCTCCAAACTCATCTGTAAGTGACGATATTTTGGGCCTTCTCGAAGCACAATGTGGGTGGGGAGGAGGACATCCAAGCACTGGTTTGTTTGTTTGTTTGTTTGTATGGTGTTTTTACGTTGCATGAAACCTGCGGTATTTTTCAGCAACGGGACCAATGGCTTTACGTGAGCTCCGAACCACGTCGAGAGTTAACTTCTATCACCAGAAATACGCATCTCTCACACCTCAATGGAATGCCGAAGAATTGAACTTGCGACACTGAGGTGGCACGCCAACACCATACCGACCACCCCACTGAGGAACTCTAGCACTAGTGCGTCCTGGGTGATGATGACTTAAAGGTCAGGGCGCCTATTCAACGAACGCGTCTGGCTGATTCGTTCTCGCTGATGTGCTCTTTGATTTGACAAAATGGTTCCAAAGGCCCTTCCTAAGCCTTTTGGGCAAACAGTCTTCAAAACGCGACTCTCCAGCTCTAAATTTCACCCCCTCCCCTCCCCTTCTCTCTCTCTCTCTCTCTCTCTCTACCAGTTCACGTTGACTAAACCTTGGCTGAACCCTAGAACTTGAAATACACCTCTCCGTACTTTCCATTTGATATCTCTCTTCTCTCTCTCTCTCTCTCTCTCTCTCTCTCTCTCTCAAACATACACACACACACACACAGATTTTGCCTTCAATATCAATATCTGAAGGGAAATAGATTCTGGACATTGTTTTAAAAAAGTTGTAAAAAAATGATTTGCTGTAGATCTGTATATATAAGAATAAAAGAGATTGTCAATGAGGATCAGTGCAAAAAGACCCTTACAAAAGACAAAGGAGAACAGAGATTAATACAGAAATAGACTTTTGAGTTTTAAGCTGCATTTCTGGATGGATTTGGTCGTCATACAACTGTGATTCACAGCATTTCTTTTCAATACGAGACCAATCAACTCTTTTGAGAGAGAGAGAGAGAGAGAGAGAGAGAGAGAGAGAGAGAGAGAGAGAGAGAGAGAGAGAGAATGTGTACAGCTATGGAACGGTGTAAGGCTTGTGGTATTGAGGAAACCTCCATGACTGGTAGAAGGATATAAATGTGTTAGCTTGAACATGGCGTGGCTACGATCAAGAGCCAAGGGAGAAAAAACTGTCAATTGATTGCGTTTGAGCAGTAAAACATAGCATCATCACATGAACTTCTGAATTTCCGTTTGCATGATATCCCTCTGGGAAGGCTAGATGCATAAATAGATACATGTAAAATGTATATGATATTTGTCAAAACATCGTCCTAATAATAACGAATGACAAGAGTTATTCCAGTCTCATCTTCTGGTGCGACTTTTTTTTTTTTTCCAGCGAGAAGCAAAAAGACAAAGGATTCAACTTTTTCAATTTTTAACACCGTCGCGATCAGTCATGAATAATTCGAAACGCAGAGACTGACGACAAGACGTGGAAATTCTGCAAACTTGCAAGACGGTAAAAAATTGTGGATGCAAACATTCGTTAAGTAGAACAAGTCCTTCAACTTGGATGAATGCATATACAGAGACGACTGAAAATGAAGTTTATGGACACGAGCAAGTAAATGGTTAATTACCAAATGAACAATGAAAAAATACATCTAAGAACGCAAACAATTGTATAACTCTTATTCCTTTGAAGTTATCGATCAGCTAACGTGCAGAATCTAACAAAAGTCATAAAAAAACAGACAAGACGACAAAATGGGCAAAACTAATCATAAGCAAAGACACACATAATGCAAAATACGGTAAAAAGTTAGTAATGGAACAACATAGTATAAATCACATGTAAATAAAAAATGAGAAAAGTTCATGAACGAGCATTGGAAAATTATGTTTTTATAATAAAATAAGGTTTTTGTATATACTTAGCCAGTAATTATATAGCTGTAGAAAGCTCTTAGCTATATAATTACGGGTAAGTCCCATATACAAAATGAAAAATTAAGAAAGCGAATATCAATGAAAAAAATAAACATCAATATTAGTAAAATTTATAAGCGAAGAAATTATTGACTCAAACGTAAAGTCAAAACTAAACAGAAAACTCCATCCATTCGAAATCGAAAAAATAAGGACAAGGAAAAGACTTAATTCTTTCTGCATTTAAAATTAAATTATTGAAATAAAATGACTGTATAAAATACAAGGAATGGGAAACAAAGGATGATCAAAAGGGTGAAAAAAGAACTTGTATGCATCGGCTGCAACCTTGATGCCTGCAAACTTCAGGCAAGAAGGAAAAAAAAAGAGAAGTTGTGTCCGACGCCAAAATACAAAACCAAAGGAAAAAAAAATTATGCAATAAATTTCACCTTTCATACTGCAGTTTCTCTCTCTCTCTCTCTCTCTCTCTCTCTCCCTCTCTCTCTCTCTCTCTCTCTCTCTCTCTCTCTCTCTCCTTTTTTCCCTGCAAAGTTGAACATTTATTGTTTAGAAAAGCAAAGGCAAAAAATCTAAATACATGGTTAGGTATTTAGTTTGGCTTCTAATTTTTTTTCTTATTTTTCATATATCCTATTCTATACTGTTCGATAAAATCCCTTCTAATTCTATATTTACATTGAGCACAACAACTAAACCAAAAAACTCAGTTATGACATGTGACTACTTTTGAACATTTAAGAAACTGACACCAACTTCAGTCATTCTATATCTCAGGGATGAAGTGGTGTGGGATAGGTGAAAACCAGTCACTAACAGAAGAGAAGAATGTGAGGAAACGAAAAGAAGGAAACGAAAGACGGAAGAGGGTCTCATATCTCATTCGATTACTTGTGCCTCTACTTGAAGTTTATCATCATAATTTGTATTCCAGTAATCATAGAATGAAACAGAGCTAGACACAAATACATCATCATGATCACTATTTATTTGAGTTAATACGAATGTCAATTCTAGCAACATTTTCTAGATAATAGTTGAGGAGAAGCGAGAAGATTGCAATAAAGGAGAGCGGATGGAGAAAAAAACGCCCCCAACACTTTTAGTAATTGGACTTCCCATCTGCTTCCACCACATTCCCAATTGGGACCCCCTCCCTCCATCCCACTTTATTATTCCTAATTTCCTGTGTCAGCTCAGTCATTCCTGTGAGAGAGACACTTTCTCTTTATATACCTCAGAGAGAGAGAGAGAGAGAGAGAGAGAGAGAGAGAGAGAGAGAGAGAGAGAGAGAGAGAGTCTGTTGCCCACTTGTCTCTAAAACAGCTTTTATAGAATGGATTGGGGGGCAGGACTATAAACCGCTCTTTCGAAGTTTCGGGACATTCGGGGTCAACAGATTATGGCACTTCCCTTTCTTCTCTCTCCAAACTGCGGAATTCATCTCCTGCTTTTCACTTTCGCCGATTGCTATAATCTCCCTCATTTTACGAGACCCATCAGTCAACAGCTTCGAAGACTTCAGTCTACAAAAGTCTGTTCTTACATATGTTCATTTTTTCCTGTAACCTCCCTCGTGTGTAGTGGGGCTTAAGTACTCTTTTGGTGAGAGACAGTATTTTACTCCCTTATCTTTCCCCAGTTTCCTACTGGATCGCTTTCCTCCTCCGCCTCCAAATTAATTGTTCCTCTCCATCAAAGCATATGAAAAAAAAAATCCCTGAACCAACAATTATTTTTTCAGATAAACAAAGTTGTCCTTCTCTCCTCTTGAAAATGTCTACGGAAAAGGACTAATTTATAGAAATTACTAACTTTTTATTTGCAGTTTTCCCCAATTTGACGATATTTTCAACTACGTTTTTATATTTATACTTTTCTCTATTTTCCTGGATGTTTCCCGGCACATGAAAGAAAAAATGGAACGCGCTTCCATTTTCCAAAAGTGCTTCGAGCAAACAATACAGGAGAGGAACAGGTGATAATTCTGTATATATCCATGTATGTATTTGCTATTTTTGCAGAGCAAACTGCATTCTTAGGTTTTATCTGGTACACACACACACACATTATATATATATATATATATATATAATATGTGTGTATATTATATATATATATATATATATATATATATATATATATATATATATATGTATATATATATATATATATATATATATATATATATATATATATATATATATATATATACACACACACATACACTTAACACTCTCCTGCACACCCCCTCCCCCTATTGTTGCGTAAGGAATCGATATGCATTGCAACACTTAAGATGCCAACCCTTGAGCATTCCAACGTGGTCACGTGACCTCGCAGAAGAAGCGCCTTGCAAATGACCTGCAGCATCCTTGCAAGAAAGGGGATCCTCCCATCTGGGGATGTAATAACTTTCTGGCTTCGGTACTGGGATGACATCTTGTCTGACAGGACAGAGGAGGGAGATTGCAAGGAATGTGAGGTATGATGAAGGGGAATGATTTAGGAATGGGAATAAATTATGAATGGGAATAATTTTGGAACGCAAATAGCTAAGCAATGGAAATTAATCAGGAACTGGAATAATGATAGAGAATAAATTAGGAAGGGGAATGGGAAGAGGGAAATTCGAATAAATCAGAACTGGGAATAAGTCCAGAATGATAGAAGGGATAGTATAAAAAGGGAATAAATCAGGACTGGGATAAAGTCAGAATGGATAAAGTGGAAATTTGGAAAATGGAAAAGCAATTGGAATGATTTAGGAATGGGAATAGTGAGATGGGATAAATATAATGGAAATAAATCAAAGTGAAATAAATGAAAGGAATAAATAAGGAATGAGAATTCATCAGGAATGAAAATAAATCAGCAATATAGGGTATAAATAACAGGAATAAATCAGGAATGGGGGATATGGAATGGGAAAAAATCAGAAATTAGAATAAATGAAGAATGGAAATAATTGAGGACTTGGAATAAATAAGTAATGGGAATGAATCAGGAACGGAACTGGAACGAATACGGATGAGAATAAAATTAGGAATGTATTAGTAATGGCACGGAATGAGGTAATAAATTAGGAATGGCAACGGAATGAGAATAATTAGGAAATGCACGGAATGGAAAGGAATGGATTAGGAATGGCAATAAATTAAGAATGGCAACGGAATGAGAATATATTAGGAATGGCAATATATTAGGAATGAGAATAAATTAGGAATGACAATAAATTAGGAATGTCAACGGAATGAGAATAAATTAGGAATGGCAATATATTAGGAATGTGAATACATATGGAATGTGAAGGAATCGGGAATGGGAATGTTAAGAATGGAAATAAAAAAGGAATAAGATTAAATTAAGAATGGGAATAGGTATGGTATGGGTGTAAATCGGGAACGGGAATAAATAAGGAATGGAAATGAATCAAGAATTGGAATAAATGAGGAATGGAAATAACCGTAACTAGACAATAAGAGATAACGAGAATATCACATTAAGTCAAAAAGTTGAAAAAGAGTCAGAAGACGAAGGAGGGAGAAAGGAGTCAATGATGGAAAGGAAGAGAGTTTAAGGAAAGGGACGGAAGGGACGATAAGGATCCGGATGATCCTTTTGAAAGAAGAGGAAATTAAAACAGAAGATTGAGCAGAATAAAGGAGGACGACACCGAGAAACATTACTACGTGAAGCGCACAAGGAGAAGTTAAGGATAAGTGGCAGACGGAGAAGGAAATCACTCGTCCAAGAAGAAAAATATGAAGCAACACATGTATATCTGTATATATCTCATACACTCGCCTACACACACATGGGTACGCACATACATTCATGGACAGACTTAAACGAGAAGATGAAGTGGAAAGTCTAGGATACGTACAACACGACAAGAAGCTAAACACTCCCCGCCACCCCCGCACCCCAGACGTCCCAAAGGAATCCTCTGAACCTCGGGAACAGTAACAGCCTCGAACACGGTCCTTCCAAAGCGTTCCGAGTGTGCCCCATCCAAACAGAAAG
Source organism: Macrobrachium nipponense (assembly GCF_015104395.2). Taxonomy (NCBI): domain Eukaryota; kingdom Metazoa; phylum Arthropoda; class Malacostraca; order Decapoda; family Palaemonidae; genus Macrobrachium; species Macrobrachium nipponense. The sequence continues at coordinate 89,973,288 of NC_087207.1, forward strand.
GTCTCGCGAGGCAAATTCGCACAACCAAGAGAACAAAACACGAACGCATCTCATGCATGGCATGACCATTGAACACAAGCGAAAATGGAAATGGAATATAGATTTTAGTTACAAGCCCAATCCCTGGGACCTATAAGGTCATTCATACGTGGAAGGGAAATTGGGCAGGTAGGTTTGGAAGGTGTAACACGAGGAAAACCTCGCAGTTACACCGTGAAATAATTGTTAGGAGAGGGTGGACAGCAAGATAATATAAATGGAGGTACAGTAGAAGGAATGGAAGGGGCTCCAGTTAGGGACCGAAGGGACGCTGCAATGAACCTCAAGTAATGCCCACAGTGAACCACGTGAGGTCCATGAACACAAGCAAAGGTATAAGAAAGCATCATTCTTTCACAAACTGTTTTACTTCGAATTCTTATCAAACTTCAAAGGTATTCGTGGAAGAAAGATTGGACTCCTTGGCTGATGACAGCTGTATTGAAATCAAAGCAAAAGAGAGAAAAAGATTAATGGCTAATAATGAATATGGATTTGCAAGAACTGTTGCCGTGTTGACCTTAGCCACTAACAGCCCTACTGAAATACAGGGATGAAAGTACTAAAACAAATTTAATGGCTGTTAATGAATGTAAGACTCGAAGAGAAAATCGAGAAAACGAGCTTTATAGCCACCGAGTCACGGAATGATAGAACTGAATGGCAAATACGAGGGTTAGAAGCACAAAGAGGTAGTTTTGATATAGCTTGGCATTCCTGTACTTATGATAACGATTACGAGACAGACGTGAAGAACAAAGGCAATATAGAAGATAATGTTATTAAAGATACAAGAATATTGTATAACCAGGGACTGGCATCATTTCAGTGATAAACGTAACTGTATTACCAAAAGTATGGTATGTTTCCCAAGCGCATCCTGCGCCTATTCATACAGTAAATTGTGTAGAAAATATTGGTAAAACTGAAATGGCCAGCCCATCATGAGAATGGCCAAGTCCCTCGAACATGATGAGAAAGACTTGAAAAGGTCAGTTTAGCAGTGGAACATTGGAATATAAAATTTGGGCCAAAGGCCAAGCTCTGGACCTAAGAGGTCATTCAGAGCTCAAAATAATGTTGAAACAATTGTTAGGAGAGTGGAAAGAAAGGTGGAAAGCAAAGAAGGGATGCTGCAAAGAACCTCAAGTAATGCCTACTGTGCACCGCGGTGAGACATACTGTCGGCACTATCCGCTACGGGGAATTTTAACATTGACAGAAGAGTCTATATATACATTCTGATAAACTGTCATATAAAACAGAGCAATGAATAGGAAATACATGACTTAAATTGAAGATCAGACTCTTTTAGCTGATCAAACGTCGTAATATACAATTAGCGCTACAGCAGGAAAATCACCGAAGGGGAATTATAACTGATAAATGATTTGGTACCTAAATGAATCGAATTCCTGGAAGTAACCACCAACTGGTGTTTGAGTCATTTAGGTACCAAATTATTTATCACAATAGTCACTTGTGGCAATATCGAGAAGTAGCGCGAACTGAATCTTGAACGAAATTCCTTACTTGATGTTCGATATAAAATGTCAAGGGGTCTGTGCGGACCAATAATTTCCCATCAGCGTAGAGCGACAAAGTTATTGTAAATCCAAATTGCAATCCAGTAGTCACTTGAAAATGCCACAGAGTGGAGAAACAGATGTCGTGACAAAAAACAATAAATGAAAGAAAGAAGTTTCGCGTGTTCTCCACCGAAGATTGTCAGAGAAAAATTATGCCCTAAAAGTGTGTGTACATAGAATGCATTATATATATATATATATATATATATATATATATATATATATATATATATATATATATATATATATATATATATATATATATATATATAAATGACCAGGTGTTGCTGTGTTTAACAAGCAATGAACATACATTACTGAATTCCTCCAAATTTATTCCTGAGATTTTACAGCAACACCTGGTCATTTTATGGTTAGTTACGATGTATCCTCACTGTTCACCAATGTAACTCTCACCGAAACCATAAATATAATAATTAGTGCTTTATTCTCTACGAAAGATAGTGTTTTTGAAGGTTTTGATATTGACTCTTTTAGGAAACTTTTTGGAACTGGCTGTGTGATGGATACCTATTCATTTTTAAACGGGAAAAAATTTACAAACAACTGATGGCATGGCAATGGGCTCTCCTTTAGGTCCCACATTTGCCAATATTTTTATGTGTCACTTGGAAAAACTATTTCTTGACCAGTGTCCTTCATCTTTTAAAACCCATTTTTTTTTATAAAAGATGCGTAGACGATACGTTTGTACTTTCTAAAAGATAAAGATCATGCACATTTGTTCCTTAATTTCATGAACTCATTTCATCCGAACATTAATTTTACTATGGACATACAATCGAATAACGAACTGCCATTTTTTAGATATAACAATTTCACGATGTAATGATAAATTTTTAAACAGGTGTGTTTAGAAAGAAGACTTTTACTGGGTTTGGAAACAAATTTCTTTAGCTTTTGTCCGTTGGTTTTTTAAACTTAATGCAATGCAAGACATTATTGTGTAAAGCTTATAATATGTCAAGCAACTGAATCAAATTCCATGAGGAAGTAGTTTTCTTGCAAAACTATTTTAGCAGAAATTGCTATCCATCCCACCTATTTGAGAAAATCTTGAGAGAGTTTTTAAATGATATTTTTAAACCGAAAGCACCCACTTTTAATGTACTAAAAAGGAACTGTATATATCCTTGCTTTTGTTCAACATATAACCTTGTAAAACGAGAGCTCACCGTCGTACTCAGCAATATGTACCCACATGTTAAATTTAATTTTATCTTCAAGAACCCCTTAAAAATCAAAAGTCTTTTCAAGTTCAAGGACCACCCTACCGCAGTTGATGCGATCTTCAACGGTATATTTGTTTACTTGTCCCAAATGTTAATTTGGGAACCTATGTCGGTAATTCGAGTCGGCTGTTGAAGGTTCGCATCGATTGCCATCGAGGTGTCAGTCACCGAACAGGAATAAACTTTATCTAAGAAAGAATTTTCTGCAATACGCAACCATGCAATAAAATGTAAACATAACATTCAGTACAATGATTTTAAAATCTTATCACTAGCAATAGATAACCGGTCATTACCCATTCTCGAGTCCCTCTTCATTAAACAATTGTCACCAACCCTCAACAACCATTCAACTGCTGTACAACTGAACATTACTTAATAGACCATTCGCCCTTTCTACCTTCTCGCCTTTGTATTTGCCTCTCCCCTTTTGTCAAAAATAAATAATACTTATTCAGTCATATCTATGCTTCTGTACCGGTGAGTTCTCGTTTCGCTATTTTTTGCTTTGTGTCCATTTATATTTTTTAACGCTTAATTTTTTTTTCTCCTTTTGTAATCATATACAGAAAAATTTTGCCTGTTAGGATTCAATATTGTTCTCCTGTCTTTAGTAGTAATGTAATTTTCTTAGTTGTTCACGTGTGGTTTGTGTTTTTAAGTGTTTTGTTTGCTTATTTATTTGAAAGTGTCATTGTACTTAGTAGCTTTGCTTTTTACTGTTGATCTCTTACTCAATTAGTTACCGTCTTACTTTTATATAAAATTCGAATTTCACTGATATATTGTTAATTAATTATACAATTCTTTTAAAAATGCATAATTTATTACTGTGCCCCATTTTAGTCTGATTTAATGTACAGAATTTTAATTTCCCTGTTTTTAGACATGAAGATGGGATTGTATCCCGAAACGTAGGCGTTGGATAAAATTAAGTTTTAACGAAAATGCTGAAGTTTCTGCTGGCCATACTCTTTTTATTCAAGATCCGACTTACTAGAAGCGACAATGCCATTCATTATATATATATATATATATATATATATATATATATATATATATATATATATATATATATATATCATACATACATTACATATATATATATAATATATATATATATATATATATATATATTATATATATATATATAATATATATATATATATATATATATATATATATATATATATATAATATCACAACTACCTGTGTTACATATGACCCAACAAACCAACAAAAAGAAAAAATGTGGTTAAAGCACAAACTCGAGCGATCAGTCAGGAACGACCTACGAATGAAGGTTAATTTCAAAGTTACATTCATCTAAAACGATACCAGGGTTGGCAAACTGAGGAATCTAATTCTTATTTAGACAGTGAGAAAGTTCAATAATGTTTCGTGTCTAGCGAATGTATTCATCACTAAATTATGTGTTAAGTATGACAGTCCCCACCCCCCCAAAAAAGTAAACCTATTTGCGTGAGCACTCCGGTCGAACTTTAGACCATTGTCAAATGTCGAAGTTATGTTCGTTTAAAAACTCTGCGATATACTGATGATTAATGAATATGCCTATAATTCGTAATTATTTTGAAAAAATGCTCATAAGTGATCAATTGTGTTCGTAACCCTTGAAGTGAATCGCAACAAAATTTTAAACATTCCACATAAGAGCGCAAGGAAATACTGAAAAACGTAACACACAAATCACATAAAAGTACCATAAAATAATGCAATGTATAAAAATACATAAAAACACCCAACACCAAAGATGGAAAGTAGTCTGGTGTACTCACCCAATGTCGTGGTCTTCTCATCTTGCTAATATCTTCTTATCTTCTGTCGTTCACTTCGTAAGTGGCGAGGAGGAGGAGGAGGAGGATGGAGAGGAAGCGATCAGTTGCTGTAGCTACTAGCGGTGGGACACAACAGGATAATATAAGCAGTTGCAACACCTTGAGCAGAAAACGCAGGCCACTCCTCTGGGCTGAATTCCGTCTAATTGTTATTTGCCAGTTCATGGAACTGTCTACTAGTTTCAGTTAATCTTGGTCTGTAGTAACTTGAGATACAAAATGGGTAGATCTAGGGTACTTATCCGCGGCGGCCTAGACTATGGCAGTTGCGGTTTTTCAATGCAGTTTTACCTACTGAACAAGAATTTTAGTAATATTTATTCAGCCGACTGTAATTAACCCCCACCCCCAGGGGCCAGTGCTAAACACGCGAAAATAGGTATATTGGACGCCCCAATCTCTAGTGGATGTCGTCCACGCGGTTATGTTCCTTGCAAACAGTCCGTGCAGACTGCTTCTGTAGAAAAACCGCGATGAAAATCAGATAAGGAAATGCCGCAAATTCGTCACACAGTATAAGGGCTTGGCCTGACCAAAACACATTCACAAGTCCCAACTCAAGTCACAATTCGCGAAGGTTTATGGGTAGAGATGACGCTGCTATACAGTACCGTTACCTACGCTTGTATAATTGTATATTTCTGAAAATGCATAATAAAAATATGTCAAGACATACAAAATATTATATGTATACTTGTTGGCATCGTACACATGTGATACGACGATGAAGAATTCAAAATATCAAGACACATAAATAATTATATCAATGATTTCATATTTTTTTGTACAGAACGTAACCCATCCATTTTTTCGTTTATTTTGAAGAAAATTGTAATTTAGTGGGGGGGTACTAAAAAATTATATTTCTCCACTTTTTATAATTGCGATTATAATGACATTGAGCGACAGGTTGTCACTCAATGTAGCTCAGAGGGTGATATCACGAGGAGATATCGAGGTACATAGATACATATTTGCTCTGATATGATATTCTTGAGAGAAAGAGCCAGTTTTTTTATCGTAGATAATGCTTATTCTAATAGGAGAGAAAAGTATATTTCTCACTTCCACCTAAAAGTCATATAGACATTTTGCGATAATTATTCGCTCAGTGCCACTCACAGGCCAGTAAATGCGTTGAACAAATATGTAAAATAACCCACTTAGATTTTATTTTATTTTATTATTATTATTATTATTATTATTATTATTATTATTATTATTATTATTATTATTATTATTATTATTATTATTATTATTGCAATAATACTTCAGGACATGTTTATTTAGACATTATAGAGTTCAAATTCACCAATAACTAAAAATCGATAAATTCCCGAAAATCGGCTGTCGCTACGCCCCTTAAAACTACTTATGGTAGGTACTTCATGAAGTTACATATGGAACTTACTTAAGCCTATCTTAGTTTAACCAGACCACTGAGCTGATGAACAGCTCTCTTAGGGCCCGAAGGATTAGATATTTCTACGTGGCTAGGAACCAATTGGTCACCTAGCAACGGGACCTACAGCTTATTGTGGGATCCGAACCCCATTATATCGAGAAATTAATTTCTATCACCAGAAATAAATTCCTCTGGTTCCGTTGCTTATGGTAGTTACTTGAGGAAGTAACTTATGGAAGTTCCTTAAAAGATACTTACTGAAGTTGCTTGACGACGTTACTTATGAAAGTTACTTTTTGAATTTACTAGGATAATCAAACCGTGGAAGTTACTAAAAGAAATCAACCGTGGAAGTTCTTAAGAATTAAACTTATTGGAAGTTACTTAAGAAGTTTTCTAGGAATTTCTTAGAAGAATTTACCTATACAAGTTACTTAAGGATACTTATGGTAGTTACGTAAAGAAGTTACGTATGGAAGTTACTTGAAGAAATTACGTATGGAATGTACTTAAAGTTACTTATGGTAGTTATTTGAAGAAGTTATTTATGGAAGTTCCTTGATGAAGTTACGTTTGGAAATTACTTAAAAAGAAAAAAGATATATTTCCAATGTAGTTACTCGAAGCGAAAAAGAAAGTTGCGCCAGGTTATCCTATTCAGGCTAAGCATTTATATGTATCTATTCCTATGACATTAGTGTCACTCATGATGAGGAAAGGACTAATTTCTGAACGTTTTCAGATTTCGTAAATTCATTTTATCACATTCAGCAAATTATTCACAACAAACCTAGCTAACCCCGCAACCATCGTTCGAGCATCGGTCTAATATTCTGTTGACAATGATAGATGATGTGAATAGTCAAGGATGGCGTAAGGAAAAATCAACATAGGTCTACACAGAAGAATGCATTCCCCTCCTCGTAATAAACGGAGCAAAAGCGTATTTTACCTCAAAACCAAGTAACGATAGTGAAGGCTAATAATATTATCAGGAAACGCTAAGCCTAACTGAAATGCCAATATACTTTTCGATGAGCACTGACTTATAAAGGGGTAGGATATGTTATTTAATATTGTAATGTTTATATGAAAAATACTGAATTTATTCAGTTGAGTAAGTAAAAAGAGAAAAGAAAGTCGAGGCCTAGTCCTATAACACGAAGGCTGAATGACAGATTGACAGAGATCATTGTCATTCTCTCTCTCTGTCTCTACATTCTTTTGTTTCTCTCTCTCGTCTCTTTCTCTCTCACCCAACCCAGGAATTTTTTCTATCATTCAGGGAACTCCTCTACCCTAATTTCTTCGTAGTCACAAAAGGGAGAAGCCACATAACGTTCAATCATAACGACAAACGACGGCTGATGCACCTGTACGAGCGGTTCTTTGTGGAGCAGTATGTCAGCAACAGCAGCGCCCGAAAAGTGTAAGTTAGACATGGCCCTGCCTGCATTCCAAAGTTGGAGGAGGTCGGTAGAGTGTTGGCTTCACCTTGAACAAATGGGTGGGAATGGAAGCCATCATGCACCTGCGTCTCTTGGGCGAGGCTGAATATTCAGTGTTATAAGTTCAGCTTTTGTACATTTAGCATAATATTGTCTAAAGATTCAGTAATTAAGCGGTAGGCCAGCCTCTATCACAATGCCCACCCTGCCATATTGGAGAATAATCTGTTAATTTTCCATAACAATATCTTACCCCAGAAAATGAATGTTCATAGGACATCAGGCGAACAGCCCCAAACTTAAAAAGTGCTTGTAATACACCTAAAAAGTACCCATTTTCGTGTACACTTTTAGGCTTGTGCAAGCCTTAAATATGCTTGTAATAAACCTTAATAAAATCCTTGAAAGAGCTTCAAAATATGTATAAACCTTCAAAAAGCCCATACAGAACCTTAAATAGGCTTTATAGATGCCTCATAATTACCTTTTAACTGCTTTATACAAACGTTGTAAGGATATTAAACCATCCTTATAGAGGCCCTGAAAATGTGTTTACAAGGTTTACATGAACCTTGCAATAGCTTTGAATAATAATTTTCAAGACCATAGAATGAAAGTTCATATACCTTACAATAAATAACTCAGGCGAATGAAAGTTTTAATCTTGCTTATCATTTATTTTACTCTGACATGTTCCAGTGAGGATTAATTGTACAAGTAAATAGTCAAATACTGTGGTCTCTGTTTTGTATATAAATAACCTACACATGCACTCGATTGATTCTTACCTCAGTAACAACAACCTCATTCCATAAAAAAATTACAGTAAAAAAGTATATATAAAGTATGTATGTACATACATACATACATACACACATGAGACTTGTGCTAATGGACAGCTATTTTTATAAAACACACATACTCATAAAATAGTCTGTACGATACTGAAGATTGCAACCACTTCGAATGATACAAACAAAAGATGAGAGATTCAAATATATCACATTCCACCAACCGCATGAACCATTTGTTTTGGTTTTATTTCTATTTTTCTTTTGGTAACAGATATATGCATGTACAAACACTGAAAATATACATAAAATAAACCTTATAAAATATGCCAAAATGTAGATACATATAAAAAAAAAAAAAAAACATAATTTGGACGCACACACTTCCATCTCCCTTCCTCTGTGGAGTCCTTGATTTCTTCCTCATAATTTTCACTATCTTGCTGTCCACCCTCTCCTAACAATTATTTCATGGGGTAACTGCGAGGTTTCCCTCCTGTTACGCTTTACAAACCTACTTGCCCAATTTCCCTTCCAGCTACGAATGACCTTATAGGTCCCAGCGATTGGGCTTGGACCTAAATTCTGTATTCCATTTCCGCTCGTGTTCAATGGTCATGCCATCCATGAGATGCGCTCGTGGTTTGTTCTCTTGTTTGTGATAATTTGTCTCGCATGGATGGGAATACTCGGAACGCATTGAAAGGACCCTGTTCGAGGCTGTTACTCTTCCCGAGTTTTGGGAGGTTCCTTGGGGACGTTTTGGGTGGTGGGGGGGGGGGGGGGGGGGTGGGGGGGGGGGGGGCGTGTTTAACTTCTTGTCGTTTTGTGCGTATGCTACACTTTCCACTTCGTCTTCTCGTTTAAGTCTATGCATGGATGTATGTATGTATGTATGTATGTATGTATGTGTGTGTAGGCGAGTGTATGAGATATATACAGATATACATGCGTTGCTTCATATTTTTCTCAGTGGACGAGTGATTTCCTTCTCCGTCTGCCAGTTATCATCAACTTCTCCTTGTGCGCTTCACGTAGTAATGTTTCTCGTTTCGTCCTCCTTTATTCTGCTCAATCTTCTGTTTTAATTTCCTCTTCTTTCAAAAGGATCATCCGGATCCTTATCGTCCCTTTCGTCCCTTTCCTTAAAGTGTTTTTCTTAGTTTACATCATTTACTCCTTTCTCCCGCCCTCGTCTCCTGACTTTTTTTCGACTTTGGCTTAATGTGATACTCTCGTTATCTCTTATTGTCTTGTAACGGTTAGTCATTTAGTACCATTCCTGACATATATCCATTCGTGATTTATTCCCATTTCTTATTTACTCCCATACCTTATTTATTCCCATTCTTAATTTATTCTTATCCATGATCTATTCCCACTCCTAATTTATTCTCATTCCTTTGGTATTTCCATTCCTGACTTATTCCCATCCCTGATTTATTCCAATTCCTTATTTATTCCCATTACTAATTTATTCTCATTCCGTGTTCATTCTAGTTCCGTTCTGATTAATTCCCATTCCTTCTCTATTACAAGTCCTAAATTATTCCCATTCATTATTTCTAATTCCTGATTAAATTTTATTCGCATTCCCTATATCCCACATTCCTGATTTATTCCATTACTTATACCCAGCATTCCTGATTTATTCCCATTACTAATTTGTTCTCATTCCTTGTTTATTCCATTTCTTGATTTATTCCCATACTTGGTTTATTCCCATTATGATTTTTCGTAATTCCTCTTCTATTGCCATTCCTCATTTTTGCCCATTCCTTATTTATTCCTGTTTTTATATATTCCCATTTCTTACTTATTACTATTCCTTATTAACAATTATATATATATTATATATATATATATAGATATATATATATTATATATATACCACCTCTATGAATGTCAGAGATCCTGCCAGATAAAACCTAGGAGAGGAGTTTGCTCTGCAAAAATAGCAAATACATTCATGGATATTTCCATAATTTTCACCTGTTCCTGTATTGTTTCCTCGAAGCACTTCTGGAAAATGAAGGCGCGTTCCATTTTTCCTTTCACATGCCAGGAAACATCCAGAAAAATAAGAGGAAACTATAAATATAAAAGCTTAGTTGAAAATATCGTCAAATTGGGAAAAACTGAAAATAAATAGTAATTTCTATATATTAGAGTCCTTTTCCGTAGACATTTTCAAGAGGAGAGAAGGACAACTTTGTTTAACCGGAAAAATAATTGTTTGTTCAGGGATTTTTTTTCTTTTGCTTGGGTGGAGAGGAACAATTAATTTGGCGGCGGAGGAGGAAGGCGACCCAGCAGAAGACTGGGGAAAGATAAGGGAGTAAAATACTGTGTCTCACCAAAAGAGTACTTGATAAGTCCCACCACTCACGAGCGAGAAGGTTATAGGTTGTTGGCTGATGGGCCTCGTAAAATGAGGGAGATTATAGCAATCAGCGAAAGTGAAAAGCGGGAGATTAATTCCGCTTTTGACCCCTAATGTCCCGAAACTTCGAAAGAGCAGTTTATAGTCCTGCCCCCCAATCTATTCTATAAAAACTGTTTTAGAGACAAGTGGGCAACAGATTCTCTCTCTCTCTCTCTCTCTCTCTCTCTCTCTCTGAGGTTTATAAAGAGAAAGTCTCTCTCTCACAGGAATGACTGATCTGACACAGGAAATGAGGAATAATAAAGTGGTTGTGGTTAGATTTTTGAAGTTTCAGACTGTAAGCGGAGAAGCAGAGATATTTTATGGACTATATATATATATATATATATATATATATATATATATATATATATATATATATATATATATATATATATATAAATATATATGATGGAGGGAGGGGATCCCTATTGCAGATGTGGTGGAAGCAGATGGGAAATCCAATTACTAAAAGTGTTGGGGGGCGATTTTTTTTTTCTCCATCCGCTCTCCTTTATTGCAATCTTCTCGCTTCTCCTCAACTATTATCTACAAAATGTTGCTAGAATTGACATTCGTATTAACTTAAACAAATAGTGATCATGATGATGCATTTGTTTCTAGCTCAGTTTCATTGCCTGATAACTGGAATACAAATTATGATGATAAACTTCAAGTAGAGGCACAAGTAATCGAATGGGATATGAGACCAGAGTAAAAACTCCTTATTTTTTCTCCTCTTCCGTCTTTCGCTTCCTTCTTTTCGTTTCCTCACATTCTTTTCTTCTGTTAGCGACTGGTTTTGACCTATATCACACCCCTCCAATCGCCCTTGGTAGATGGAATGACTGAAGTTGGTGTCAGTTTCTTAAATGTTCAAAAGTAGTCACATAACATAACTCGGTTTTTTAGTTTAGTTGTTGTGCTTTATCTATATATAGAATTAGAAGGGATTGTATCGAACAGTAAAGAATAAGATATATGAAAAATAAGAAATAAAAAACAAAATTTAGAAGCCGAACTAAATACCTAACCATGAAGTTAGTTTTTTCCTTTGAAAGAGAGAGAGAGAGAGAGAGAGAGAGAGAGAGAGAGAGAGAGAAAAGGGGTTGGGGGGAGGGGGGGGTGGTTAAATGCCTTTGGAACCATTTTGTTAAATCAAAGAGCACATCAACGAGAACGAATCAGCCAGACGTGTTCGTTGAATAGGAGCCCTGAACTTTAGGTCATCATCGAGCACGCACCAGTGCTCGAGTGCCTCAGTGACGTGGTCGGTATGGTGTCGGCGTGCCACCTGAGTGGCCGCGAGTTCGATTCTTCGGCATTCCTTTGAGGTGTGAGAGATGTGTATTTCTGGTGATAGAAGTTCAGTCTCGACGTGGTTCGGAGGTCACGTAAAGCCGTTGGTCCCGTTGCTAAATAACCGCTGGTTCCATGCAACGTGAAAACACCATTCAAACAAACAAACAAACAAACCAGTGCTGGGATGTCCTCCCCCCCACCCACACGGCGCTTCGAGAAGGCCCAAAATATCGTCACTTACAGATGAGTTTGGAGATAAGGGATTCATCAATACCTCTTCGAATTCGAGAAACGAAAGAGATGGGAAATGCGAGGGACCCTGACATAACAGAACGGGTGCCATTTTGCTGTGGATTTATTGGAGGCGGCGCCTGCGTTCTTTCTCCATAACTATAAGTGTCAAGGAAGCGAACTCCTTTACTTTTTTAGTGACTCTCCCCTTCTGTAATCCTCCCATTATTAGTTTCATTTGTTCCCTCAAACCTATACGAAGTTAAAACTTATATAGTCATACATTTAACGTATCATACTAACTAAAGGAACTTTCTCATATATCGAACATTTTTTAAGTTTTCCATTTACTTCTGCAGCATATCTTCACCATCCACAGTAGTCATTGTATTGTATGCAAACATCTGCAATCGCCCACTGAATTGAGACCCTATTTTCTTATTTCCCTTCCTCCTACGGGTGATAAACAGTCCAAGAGACATGAAACACTTTTGTCCCAAACCTGCCACTCTCCTGTCTAGATTTCCTAACACGCTTCGCGTTCAGAAGCTTTTGATCGCTCTGAATAAATCACCCTTTTTCAAGGAATACTTCTCAAGGAGATCCCGGCGCCCGGCCTTCCTTGGTTATTAAAATGGATCAGTCTTCTACACGTGGAAATCGGAGATGGGGGGTGGGGGGGCGTCCCCATCAGTAAAGAGTAAAAGAGAGACAGGGCTTAGTAAAAGAGAGAGAGAGAGAGAGAGAGAGAGAGAGAGAGATCTCCCATTATTAGAGAGAAGGATCCCCCATTATTAGAGAGAGAGAGAGAGAGAGAGAGACCCTGTGCTTGATCTCGAATAACAACATTAGACAAGAGGATCCTTCGTCCACACATAATCACAGCGGCATAATTTTGCTTCTAATCTCCCCTTTTGGGAGGCCATCACCCCGATAATACCTGTCCTTAAGCAGAGCTTCTGTTCGGCAGTCAAAGGAAATCCCCCGCCTAATAACCACTCGTGGTTTATGCTGTTATGAGCCATAACACTCATCAGAGATTGTAATAAAACCGTTCGTTTTTTCATTTACAGAACAATGATAAAAAAAGAGGTCACCATAACTACATCAGAGAAGTCACACTTAGCCATTTTTAATAGGAAGGTGTCAGTAACGGTAAAAGCAACGGAGAGTTTTCGAGATCCTTTATCTTCTCCTTCGGGGATTTTGTAGCGGAAATGACCCCGACTTCCTGACCCTCCTGAAGAGAAAGGAGAATTATGGCTTCGCCTAAAAGCACCACCAAACCTGTAATCACTCTCCTCTTGTCTGTTCGATATGAAGTGTTAAACGCCATAATCACGCCCACTTATTCCAAGACCGCCGAGAATCGTGCTTCCACACGCTACTTGACTATAAAGTCATGGAAATGTTGAACATAAACTAAAGATGGAGTAATTAAAACGAAAAAATTTACATTCTTAAGCTGCTCATATACATGCATAATAATTTTGGTTGTTGGAGAATTGTTAATATACTTATTGTACACCTGAAAAAAAAATTTATTGCTGAGTCTTTCATTCACGAATCAGTACACGCAGGAATACATGAATGAGCTTGCATTTGTTTCACAAACTCTTAATGTTGACTGACGTTCCTGATTAAACATAAAAAAAGACAGAAGATATAAAGAGCCGTTGTGCCATACATACCCAGAAGGACGCAACAGACCAAAGCCGTGACTGGCTACAAACGACCCATCCTCAAATCCAGATGATTTGCACGTTTCGTTTCTGCCTTCGTTCCAGTATTCCGTTGGTAGTGCCGTCAGTACACCTCATGCGGTGCACTGCAGGTATTACTCAAAGTTCTTTACAGCGTTCCTGCAGCCCTTAAGCCTGGTATACACTATGCCATCACGTATCAGCCATGTGATGCAGTAGTGGTGTTGAAAAAAATTAATAGCGGCCAAACTATACTGCAACACTGTTCACTTGTTTTCGCGCGCGAGCTGAGCTGCTCAGTTGTAGTTCAGCTTTCATCAAGCCAGGATGCCTGCCGATGATGTACTTTGCTAGGAGACTCTACTGTAGGGTATAGTTGCTCTGTGCTGCAAAAAAGAAACTTTTGAGGAAGAAACGTAGAACCTTGTGGTGTAAGCAATGGCTTTCTCGGCGACCTCTCTAGGGAAGCTTCAATGAAATATTTTTGGAGCTACAAGTCGAAAATTCAACAGACTGAAAATTACGCAAGAATGCCAATCCCTGCATTTTATAAATTGTTGGAAAAAAATTTAACCATATATTTGTAAGCAGGACACCAGCTTTCGAGACAGCATATCACTAGGAGCTCGTTCTTGCAGCTGGAGGATCGTATGCAAGCCTCCAATATTCAACCAGGATTTCAAAGCAGAGCTTCGGTCTAATCATCTCCGAAACCTGTGAAGCCATTTATAATGTCCTTAGGGAGGATTATTTGAAAGTAAGGTTCAAATATAAAGTACACTAATATTTTCTTATTACAGGAGATGCAGTTCATCAAAACACCATAACATCGGAGCTCCAGACTTCTGTGATGCTTTGATTGCAGACATTTCCCTGTAGAATTGTCTTCAGGGTGTGCAGCTTTTTAGTAATGTCTTCATTCCGCAATGTACAGTTTACAAGACTCGATAACTCTGATTTTATGGTTTCCAAGCTTGCACTCCTGATGTTTCTCATCTGGTAATGCTTGCATTTGATGTTCCAAACAGATGGATGTTCCTTCAGTAATTTGATAAAATGTAGTGTTAGTCCTTGTCCTCTCAAAGGGTTTGGCGGGTGGTGGTGAGCGGACATCCTTCCCCTTTGAACGTTGGTGCAACACTAAGCTGCTCAATGAAATGGCTCGGGCCCAACAACCCGTTGGTGATGCAGCCTCGTGTTGAAAAAGCCGTTTTTCAACCCATCCATCTAACACTGCGAGGATCATGATGCATAGTGTGTACGGGGCTTTAGCTGCAACCCCTTTCATTCCTTTTATCCTACCTCCGTCCATGATCTCTTTCTTCCATCTTGCTCTCCACCCTCTGCTAACAATGTTGTTTCACTGTGCAACTGCTTTGAGGTTTTCCTCCTGTTGCACCTTGCAAACCTTTTTATTGTGAATTTCAGTTTCAGCGCTGAAAGACCTCAGAGGTCCCAGAGCTTCGCCTTTGACCTAAATTCTGCACTCTATTCTATTCGTTCCAGTAAATCGTAGAAAACACCTTTATGGCTGCAAATTCAAAAGCCGCTTTATGTGGAATTAGCGCTGATTCATCACTGAGTCCGGAAACAAAAGCAACCCATTTTGTTTTGGAGGTTTGCCGACAATGGACTCCGTTGCGGGTTTATGGTGGGTTGGTCGTTTTGGATGAAGCCGGGATTAGGTCAGAACATGCATTTGCCCAAAGTATTAAAGGGCCAAGTATTAAAGGGAATAAGATGCCTGGTGTGGTCCTTTGGACTCTACCCACTTTGCCAGGACTGATTCGAGGAAATAGATTATAGAGCAAAGGTTGTTCCGTAAATTGAATTCATACATATGTTTGACAGTAATGAAATCCACGAAAGAAATCACCGATAGAATCGATACGAAACGAAACGATAAATAAATAAAAGTATTCTTAATGAAATTGTAAATTCTTGAAGCAGAAACTTGAGCACTTTATACTGAAGATTGAAGAGGAAAGTTTAACACTCAACGCGAATATTTTTGTTCTTGAGAAGCTAATGAAATTCACATCCTGATGTCGACCTGGAAAACGTCGGAGGAAAATGAGTCCTTGTAAACCTGTGATTGCTGTGAAGGAGAGAGATCATCTAGCTTCGTCTTTTGGCGCATCTTTATGACTCAAACGTTAAATGTTAAAAAGTTGGTGTCAACAGCATAGGATAAGAGGCAATCAACAAATATTAAATCGAAATTTTATAAATATGCCCTTAAGGGAACGACAACCATTACCTATTCAAGGAATTGCCTTCCAAGTTGACGTATTCATATAGCTGTTAAAAGAAAGCTGAAACTTTACCTTTAAACTGCTCACCTATGTATCATGCCAAGTAGTGAAGATCGTATCCTGTCAGGGGAATATTCACTTTTAATACCATTGATGGGCATTTATGCTCTTTACTTTGCTGAATATAAATATTCATAATATATATATATATATATATATATATATATATATATATATATAGATATATATAGATATATATACACACACACACATATATACATATACATGTATATACATATATACTATTAGCTTAATGATGAATATTACCAAGACCAGGAAGAACATTATTATACAACCTTTCGAGGTATAACCTTCATCATCAGACAGAAAAATTGACAAGGATGAAATCAATCATTTTAATCTTAGAAAGGAGGGTGACAATCAGTTGAAACAGAATAAATGTTTTACGTAATCTTAAGAACGATGATAGTATAGTTATTACAAAGCTAGATAAAGGTAGAGGTGTTGTATTGATGAATAGGTCTGATTATTTAGATAAAATGAATGAAATACTCTCTGACAATACAAAATTTAGGATGTTAAATGGAGATATTGCGAGTCACATTTTGAAATTATTAGACAAATTAAATAGGATATTAAGAAGTTTGAGAGATAAGATTGGGGAATTTACATACAGTAATTTATTTACTTCAGGGTCAAAGCCCGGTTATATGTATGGTCTGCCTAAGGTTCATAAAATAGGAAACCAACTGAGACCCATTATATCCTCAATTGGTACTTTTAGCTATTAACTGTCAAAGCTTTTAGTTTCACTTTTAAAACCTCTAACTTTGAGTGAGTTTAACGTCTCAAATTCTTCCAAGTTTGTCAAAGAATTGGTCTTTCGATTTTAACCAAGATGTTGTAATGGCTAGTTTTGATGTAACCTCTCTTTTCAAAAATATTCCATTAAAAGAAACAACTGACATACTTAATATATGTGAAAACCACATATCAACTTTTGGACTTAATAAAATAGACTTGCGAAAATTATTACAATTGGCTACTGCTGATGGCATTTTTACTTTTGATGGTAAATTTATAATCAAATAGATGGAGTACCTATGGAAAATTCCCTTGGACCTGTTTATGTAGATTGCTTCATGGATTATTGTGAAAAGATTTGGATGTCTGAATGCCCTAGTGCTTTCAAACCCTTGTATTTCCGTAGGTACATGGATGACTATTTCTTTGTGTAAAGGAACGTTCACACGTGGATTTATTTTTTGAATATTTTAATTCTCGTCACCTTAATATTTCTTTTACTTGTGAGACAGAACAGGATAAAGTTGTCATATTTAGATGTTCAGGTACACAGAAATGGAGATAAATTTGAGACCTCTGTTTATAAAATTATTTTTACTGGCTTGAGATTGAATTATCTCAGTTTTTCACCAAAGTTGTATAAACTTAAGTCAATACGTACAATGATAAATAGAGCTTACAATTTGTTGTTTTTTATTTATTTATTTAATCAAGACATGGTATTTCTCCTGAATTATTTTTCCGAAAATTCATATCCCATATTCGTTTTTTACAAAGTTCTGACAAATTTTATATATGAGAAATTTTGTCCCAGGCCGATGTACAGTACTGCTAGTAAAGATGTAAAGTACATTAAATTGCCTTTCCTTGGTCATAGTAGCTACTTGGTACGAAGAAAGTTACAAGAAATACTTAGGCAAAGTTTCCCTTAAGTTGGTTTCAGGTTTGTTTTTACTAACCCTTTTACTATAGATCACGTTTAAGGGAGAATCCTGTTCTTCCTGTGGACCTTAATTCGTGTGTCGTTTACTTGTTTACCTGTTCGCAGTGTGGTCTGCGATACGTGGGATCCAGTTCCCGTTGGCTTAGACACAGAATTTTGGAACACAGAGGTCTTTCTGTTAGAACTACGTTTCCTCTTTTTAAATCACCTTTTTCTGCCATAAGGGAACACAGTTTAGCACAGGACCATCCTTTCACTGACCTGGAATTTAGAGTACTGTCTTTTTGTTCAAATAGACTGGACCTTTTAATTTCAGAGTCGCTGGCTATTAGGAGGATGAAATCGGAATTGAACAACAACTCGTCCGGTATTCAACCAGCTATTATGTGATTTCATAAAAGGTACACAAATGGGTCGTTAACCATTTTACTTTGGGTGTGGTAATTTGTTTACATTTCACCTAATTTTTATGTTTTGCGTGTTTTAGTTTCAACTATTTATTTTATTTTTTTTCGTAATTTTATTTTTGTTACCGTAATTTTGTGATTAACTTTTTGGTTTGTAATTACCATTCGTTTTATGTTTTATGAAGATTTTAGTAAGACAGTTAATTTTATTGTAATTTACTGATTTCATCCTTGTTAATTTTTCAGCCTGATGATGAGGTTTATACCTCGAAAGCTCGTATAATAAAAAATGTTTTTTGTGGTCTTGGCAATATTATTCATCATTAAGCTAAGACTTCTAAGTAGACGCCCAATTACAGACTATATATACCATGTTATATATATATATATATATATATATATATATATATATATATATATATATATATATATATATATAGTATATAT